>NC_059147.1:22514774-22817805 GCF_020740605.2 Lemur catta | reverse complement strand
GCAACTACGCTGACCAGGTGGTTTTGTATCATTCCTGCTGGTCTTTGAAATGAGCTCTACAGGGACTTCCAGGAAAGCTGCCTACATTCATTAGTTTAGCACACAGTCGTTGAATTTCCACCGTGTGTAATATTTGCTTGTGTGTAGAGAGGCCCAATCCTGTGGGAAATGTGTAGCAGAATGGAGGGGAGGAGAAGAGGCAGAAGTGAGGAGTGCCTGTCAGTGGATGTGAGGAGCGTCTCAACTTCTCTTCCCCATCCTGGGGCTACAAGCAAACACAGTAAGCACAGCCAGGATATGAGAAGAAAATCTCTTTCTCCTGGGCTTAAGCAATCCTTGTGTCTCAGCCTCCAGAGTAGCCGGGACTATAGGCATGCATGCCCCCAACCCCACTCCACCCCACCCCACCTCCTGCCTGGTTTCTGTCAGTCTTTCTCTCAAAGCTGCATATCTCTGGCTTCCGCTGCTTTTTGTGGTCCTGCTTTCCTGTGCTTATTTATGGTTTCTGTTCCTCTATTACTAAGGGCTTGTATGTGACTTGGACTTGCTGTGGCTTCCAGCTCTTAGATTTAGTTTCTTGGTTTTCCAATTCTATGTTCCTGGGAGAGACAATCTATTAGGCTCAGCGTGGGTTTAATGTCTGGCTCAACCGGCTGTAATAGGGAAGGGGGAACAATTCTCAGGAAGGAACTGGACAGATACCTCAAGATATGGTTAATGTATTGCACAGGAATCTGTGGATTACAGGTGGCTGTTAACTAGGTAATCCTTATGTTAGCTGATCTAGGCTTAGCCCCACACAGGGAACTTTGATCGGCAGGGGTCATCCCTGGGAAGACCTCCTAACACCATGCATTCTTTTAGGCATCTCCCCTGCCCATTGACCATTCTCCCAGAGACCTATGCCTGCCTCGTGATTGAGTGGTAAGCACCTGTGTTATTTGCCAGCATACTAAGTGAAAGCTCTTGAAAGCCATCAAGGCTGTGCTGTCTATGTATTTCCACAGGCTGGCGCTAGGCACTTCTTTCCCTTGGAGTGGAGGAACATCCAACTTTCTGACAATTTGCCTTGCCTTAGGGAATTGGTTAAGTGAAAGTCATCACCACCTTGATTCCAGCCAGGGTTCATCATTTCTCCTCAAAGAGGAGAGACCTACTTGAGACAAATGTGCACGTGACGACAGCATTAGACACTAAGCTGTGCTGTGAAGTGGGAATGTTGTGGGGTTCAGGGAAAAGAGAGCTCAGAGAGGGCCTGGCAGGTACATTGGGGGAAGGTTTTAAGAGGAAGTGGGGGCTGAGCTAGACCTTGAAAGTAGGAGTTGCTGTTGGCTATGGCAAGAAGAGAAGGGGAGAAGACTTTTTATTTTTTGGAGATACGGTCTTATTCTGTTGCTGCAGCTAGAGTGCAGTGGTGTCATCATACATAGCTCACTGCAACCTTGAATTCCTGGGTACAAGTGATCCTCCTGCCTCAACCTCACAAGTAGCTGGGACTACAGGCAAGTGCTACCATGCCTGTCTGATTTTTCTATTTTTTTGTAGAAATGGGGGTCTCACTCTTGCTCACGCTGGTCTTGAACTCCTGACTTCAAGCAGTCCTCCCACCTTGGCCTCCCAGAGGGCTAGGAATACAAGTGTGAGCCACTGCTCCCAGCCAACATTTCTTTTATGTGTATATCTGGCATGAAAAAGGAAGAGAGAGTCTGGCTGAAGGAGAGAGTAGAAAATGAGTAGGAGAAGGTGGAAGTGGCTTAGAGAATGGGCCCAAAAGATTTTCTAATAATTTTTTTTTTTTTTTTTTTGATACCAAGTCTCACTCTGTTGCCCAGGCTAGAGTGCTGTGGCATCAGCCTAGCTCACAGCAACCTCAAACTCCTGGGCTCAAGCGATCCTCCTGCCTCAGCCTCCTGAGTAGCTGGGACTACAGGTGTGCATCACCATGCCCAGCTAATTTTTTGTTTTTATTTTTAGTTGCCCAGCTAATTTTTTTTCTATTTTTAGTATAGGCAGGGTCTTGCTCTTGCTCAGGCTGGTCTTGAACTCCTGACCTTAAGCAATCCTCCCGCCTTGGCCTCCCAGAGTGCTAGGATTACAGGCGTGAGCCACTGCGCCCGGCCAATTTGCCAATAACATTTGAAGTGCACATAAAAGTTCTATTTTTGGAGGCTTAGAGGTGGTATTTAGAAGTGTCACTGTGTTCCTTCTTGCTGTAGAACCCCTTGGATATTGCTGTTGTGTCCTCCCCGGGGGTCAGAGCCATCCTTGTTTAGTGGTGGCAAAGTTCTAGGACACTCAACACATGGTGCAGATGTCACTGAGGTGTGTGAGGAGCTGTAACTTAAAGCGATCAGTGCTGACATGAGCCTGTGAAACACTCCATTGGCCTCAATTCTCCATGGACCTCACTGAGAACTGGGAGGTTTGGTTAGGAATTGAGGGTAGGGGTGAGCAGTGCGCTTGGAAATGTTAGTCTCTCGGCTTCAGTTTCCTTATCTATACAATGAGAATAGGAATGTCTATATTTGGGGCTTATGAGAATTGGTAGAGAGAATATATGTGAAATCATCAGGCACATAACAAGTTTTTTGTTTTACACTTACATGCAAAACATTGTCTAATTCCTTAGATGACCTGCCATCTGCATTCAGATTTACCTTATTTATTGATGGGTCTCTTTTGTTCCCATTCTCTCATGTGGCTATAGACAGGTCTTGTGCTTCTTGTGGTTTGGAACCTTGGGAGTCTGAATGGGGAAGAGCGAGTAAAGTCAGCCATTCCTGGGCGTGGAGGGAATTTCCACAACTGGAGCTGGCTTTCAGAATGTGTGAATATGTGTTCACTGCAGCTGGGGTCATAACTGGATCATAAAAGTAATCTGTGGGGACAGAGTGGCTCCTGTCTGTGGTCTATGACAGCCAGGTAGCAAATAGGAAGACTGGGCCCTCGTGACAGGGAACAGAAATGGGTGGTTATTTTGCAGCCTTTGTATGTTTGAATGTCAACAGTAAGGGGACATTCATGTGTGCTGTCAGCTGCGGCAGGTGCAGGGTGTCCCCTCATTTTCTTTTTCTCCTGATTCTCACAGATCCATTGGTCCCTTTGCCTTAGGTGGGAAGGGCCAAAGTGATGTTCTCTGTAAAGAGAGGTTGGGCCTCTCTCTGTGCTCTCTCAGTGCAAACCTGTAAGTGATTTTATGATTTTTCTCCTAGGTCTGCTGACATTTGTGAACTGTGCCTATGTCAAGTGGGGCACACGTGTGCAGGACACGTTCACTTACGCCAAGGTCCTAGCGCTCATTGCCATCATTGTTATGGGCCTTGTTAAACTGTGCCAGGGTAAGAGGGGCCCAAGGTGGGAAGGGGGGTAGATGTCTTCAGGAGTTCCTCTGGATTCCCTGAGGAGGACATGGGGACTCTGTTAGCTTTACTACTCACCTCTTTCTGTGTACATGCTAGTATGTGTCAGTGAGTACGAGAGGTGACAATAAAGTTCTTCCTGGGCTTCTTGGGCCAGGCTGGCTCGGCCAGGTGGACATTAGTCAGCTCCTCCCTCGGGGCTACTTTCCTCTATGGAGGCTGGGAGCATTGCAGGAAGCCAGCCAAGACCCTAGGAGCTCTTGAAGCTTGGGTCATAATTTGGTCATAAAAGTATAAGGATAGAGTGGCTCCTGTTTGTGGTCTGTGACTGCCAGGCAGCAGGTAGGAAGACTGGGCCCTCCTTGAGTGGGAATGGAAATGGGTGGTTATTTTGCAGCCTTTACTTTTCATCTGGACTCACATTCAGCATTCCTTCCCAAAGGCAGCTCTTGGCAAAATATGAAAATATTGTGAAATTGGCACTGTTTTTCCTGTATGTCGGATTTAGAAAGCTTTTCATTCCTGGATCAGAGCCAACTGGCAGTGAGGGTAACAGGCCTATAAGATCTCCTGGGCCCTTACAGAAGTCCTGAGGTGTCTTTGTTTCACAGTCTGGTTCTGTCACTCAGGCTGGAGTGCCGTGGCGTGATCATAGCTCACTGCAACGTCAAACTCCTGGGCTCAAGTGACCCTCCTGCCTCGGCCTCCCTGAGTATCTGGGACTACCAGTGCGTGTACCACTGCACACAGCTAATTTTTCTGATTTTAGGAGAGACAGTGTCTCTCTTGCTCAGGTTGGTCTCAAACTCCTGACCTCAAGCAATCCTCCTGCCTTGGCCTCCCAGAGTGCTAGGATTACAGGTGCAAGGCACCGAGTCTGGCCCAGAGGTGTCTTTAACCAAGGATGTCTCAATCATTTCACAACCCAGTTCTCTATGCCATCAAACCCCAAATGTGGCTGTGTTATAGTCACCAGGGGAGCTGAGACCCTCATCTCAGACCTATTAGATCACGTGCTGGTTGGTTTGTTGTCTTATAAGCTGCGCTTTTAAGAAGTGCCCTCAGTGATTCTTAGGCAGCTGTTCCAGCACCTTTGTGCACTTACACCAAGTTAGTACAACTAGCCATCTGGATGACCCTGGTGACTCAGAAGCATATTGGGGTCAAATTGGGTTGTTGAGCAATCCTCCCCTCAAGGTCTGTGCCTTAGGGAAGCACTGCTGTGTGTGATGACTGACACCCCTGGAGGATGGGGTCTCTATTTTCCCTTCTCTTGTGGCACGCTCAGCCCTTTTTGCCACATTGATAGCTGGGTCTAGGTTTTGTCCAGGGCATGATAACAGGTTGCCTTAGAAGTCTGGATCTTGTTAAAAACCCCAGTGTGTCCAGAAGATCTCTGTCCTGGGAAGCTGAGTGCTAATCCTGGGCTTTCAGGTCTGTAGTCTCCAGAGACCTCCAAGGAGAATGACAGGTGCCTGGGCCTTGGCTGGGTCCCTGAAGCCTAGAGATGGGTCAGACCTAGCCCAGGCACATGGAAAGCTAAGAAGACCTCAGTGATTTCCTGCCCCCTGAAACCGTAGCCACTGCAAGCAGAGTAGCAGTGTTCTCGCCATGAGACTGATAAACCCATTGAACCAAATTGTGCAGTGGTCTGGGCCAACAAAGGTGCTTCCACAGAAGTTCTAATTATCAGTGAAAAATAACTGCTTTATGTTTGACTGGGTTCTTTATAAAAATAGGAAGAAGAGCTGTGGCCTGCTGTGAGGTCACTTGGAGGAAATGGAAATTCTTGAGGGTTTTGGAAAAAGTGTTGTCACATCAGAGGGCAATCAGAACTGCCTTTGTTTTTCTGAGATTGCCTAGTTTTACTAAAAGGGTATGAACTTTCCTAAGGGAGTGGGTGGGGTGGTAAAGTACAGGGAGCTAGTAGTTGTTGATCTTTTGGTGTTAAATTATGTTTTTTTCTTCCCCCTGCCCTCTTGTTTTTTCTTTCTTTTCTTGTCCCTCCCTGTCTTCCTCCCCCTTTCTCCTTGTTTTCATCTTCCCTTCCTCTTTGTTACTATCCCTCCCCATCTTCCTCTTCTCCTTATACCTTCCATCTGTCCTCCTCCCTTCTCCTCTGACCTGTCACTTTTCCCTGAACCCCTCACCTGCCTTTGCCTCCACAGGACACTCTGAGCACTTTGAGGACGCCTTTGAGGGTTCCTCCTGGGACGTGGGAAACCTCTCTCTTGCCCTCTACTCTGCCCTCTTCTCTTACTCAGGTTGGGACACCCTTAATTTTGTAACAGAAGAAATCAAAAACCCAGAAAGGTAAAGGCGGGATCACACTCTCACTCCCCAGCTTGGCTGGAACTCCTGCTGATAGTGGGCATGCTTGCCCTCTCCCCTCTCCTTCTCCCTCTGCCTCTCATACTCCCTTCTCCTACTCCCCCTTCTCCAGGTAGGAGGGGCTGAGTGCTAGGACGGAGTGAGTGAGTGAAGGTGGGGAAGCCTTTGGGTCCTGGCCCACATGTTCACACCGCAAGGTCCCCAGAGTCCTTCTTGGAGAAGAGGTCCTTCAGTGGGACCCAGCTGGGGTGAAGGTGTTAGGACCTTACACCCTGATGCTGAGACTGCAGCCTGCAGAGCCAGAGCTTATTCTGGCCAGCTGGGTTCCCAGTCTGGCCTCTAGTCCCCAGAGGATAGAGTTCCTTGTCCTGAGATGGAGGAGGATTATGAAACCCTGTGGGACAATTGGCTCTACTGTGGCAAGGATCCAATATTGTTCATGACCTATCTTTACAGAGAAAGGTCTCTCTCTCTCAGTAGAAGTAGCCCAGGGCGTGGGATGCTTGCCCACCCTAAGCCACAGGGCAAGATGAGTCTGCCTGAAAGACCTGGAGGCCAGTGAACTGTTAAATTCCAGAGGAGACTTGATGAACTTTGATCCCAAGGAGAGGTTGGTTCTAGGTGGTCCTGTCTCACTTGTCCTGACAGAAATTTGCCCTTGGCCATTGGGATTTCTATGCCAATTGTGACGCTCATCTACATCCTGACCAACGTGGCCTATTACACAGTGCTGAGCATTTCAGATGTCCTTAACAGTGATGCCGTGGCTGTGGTGAGTCTGTTGTTCCCTATTTGCTTATCATCTCATGATACTTAGCCCTCCTGAATGGCCCAGTCCCTCTTTCTGTGGTCCCTTCAGCTCTGTAGGATGAGGTCATGTGTCTAAGCCAGAGGGTGGGCCACTCAGCAGTGACTGCATTTGTCCTGAGATCATAGATGCAGGAGGAAACCCTGTCCTCTGTTGAGTTCCCCTTCTGTGCTCTGCCCCTAGACGTTTGCTGACCAGACATTTGGCATATTCAGCTGGACCATCCCCATCGCTGTTGCCCTGTCCTGCTTTGGGGGCCTCAATGCATCTATCTTTGCTTCATCAAGGTACTGTACCTCTGTATCACTGATCATGGACTGCAGTGTTGAATTGTCTGGGGCTTTAGGTATAAGAGCTCCTTTTTTCCCCATCTTCCTCTCATGGGCATACAGGGTGTATATATGTGTGTGTGTGTGTGTATGTGTGTGTACACACGTGTGCTTGCTTTTCTGCAGATGTGTGTGCCGGTAGCTCATGCTTCTGTCTAAAATGAGGACAGATTGATAAAGGGTGTAGGGGAGGAAGGCAATAGCTTGGAGTAGTGACCCTGGCACAGACCAGGTTCTAGACTCCTCGTGGGTTATGCTGCAGCCCTAGGATTCATTCCTTCAGTGAATGGTAACTGGGAACTTGCTGTGTACCAGGTACTGGTGCCATGTCCAGGATGACTGCCCCTGACTTCCTAGAAAATGCTGAGGCCATCAGGTAGTCTGCTCTCCTCTCTGTACAGAGACTTAACTATAAAAGCAATTGTTCTTCCTGCTGTTGCAGAGGAAGAAGCAGGTCTGCCTTTTCTGGTTGACTCTTCTACCTGGTCTCAGGGGTCCAGCACTTTCTCTCTTCCTCTGCACTCTGCATCATCAGTTGGTCCTTGTCTTTGGTAGATGTTCACATGGGGCCAGCTCTCCCCACGCTTCTCTCATCTGCACTTAAAGAACTCACAGAACAGCTTTTCCCACTCCGTCTTGTCCATACTGGATGCACTTCTTGAGAGAGTAGTCTGCTTTTCACCTTTCATTCATTTTTCCACCCACTATAGTTTGGTTTCTATTACGTGAAAAATATTCTTATTAAGGTATGTCTTTCTTAGCCTGCTTTTAGTCCTTACCCTACTGGACCTCTGAAGGGAGTGAGGCTGACCACCTTCTAATTCTGAAACTATTCTCATGGCTTCTGTGTCACTTGATACTTGAGAAGAAGGCTTCTTTCCTGATTTCTTCTCACCCTATAAATATTGTTATCCTTAGGGCCAGGAGTATAATAGCCCTTCAGTAAATATTTACCACTTGAACACATAGAAAGATGAATCAATAAAAGAAATAGTTTGTCCCATTCATTCTTCTTACTGGTTTTCACACACCAGTCCATGTTCTTGGGGCCTCCCTGGGGCAACCAGAGAAATAGAGAGATCAAGGCCTTGTAAAAGAATACAGCATAATGGCCGGGCGCGGTGGCTCACGCCTGTAATCCTAGCACTCTGGGAGGCCGAGGCGGGCGGATCGTTTGAGCTCAGGAGTTTGAGACCAGCCTGAGCAAGAGCAAGACCCCGTCTCTACTAAAAATAGAAAGAAATTATCTGGCCAACTAAAAATATATATACATAAAAATTAGCCGGGCATGGTGGCGCATGTCTGTAGTCTCAGCTACTCGGGAGGCTGAGGCAGTAGGATCGCTTAAGCCCAGGAGTGTGAGGTTGCTGTGAGCTAGGCTGACGCCACGGCACTCACTCTAGCCCGGGCAATAAAGTGAGACTCTGTCTCAAAAAAAAAAAAAAAAAAGATAAAAAGAATACAGCATCATGTACTCTCACCTGAGCCTGGTGCGGCCAAGGTTGTACCTGACGTTCTTTACAGGCTGCCCCACCCAAGATGGTGTTTCCAATAGCCCCACCCTTATTGATGCTCCAAGACTTCTCAATTGGCTCTGCCAGTTGTCCCAAAATAAATACTTAGCATGTAGTCGCCCTCCTACTTTACTCAGATGTCTTGTGGCATTGACAGGGTGGGTCCAGAGGGAGGACTTGGAGAGAAAGAATCTATACCAACACATAAAGGGGCCTGCAGAGACGTCAAGATAGAACACAATTGTTTCTGCCTGTGTTACCGTCTTCACATTTTCTTTACTACCCATGCAGCTACCCTTGATTTTGTACTAGACATCTTCGCCTTCTTTCCCCTTCTGGCATCCTCTCTACCATATTTCTCTTCTACCTAGTACAAATTATTAACCTTATGAGCCAATTATGACATCTTGCTCTAGACAACTTTCCAGGTGATGGTATGAACCCCTGTGGCTCCACCTGGATGGGCACCCAAGTATCTCAGACCTCCTATGCACCCCACATGTGATTTGTCTCCAGTTGTGCTGTTGTGGTCCGTCGGTCTTCCCTGCTTGGCCTCTTGATTTTTCTCTTGGTGTCCGCCCTTTCCCCTAGCTCAGACATGTACATGTATACAAACACATGTGTACACACATGAGCACCAAATTTGGCATGATTGAGGTTGTCATATTTGTCTTGTTCTCTCTTCTGCTGGGATGCCCACACTCATTCAAAGTTACAGATGGCTCCCAGTATTTGTTCAGACTTCACAGCATGGCCTTGTATGCAGGTTCTTCTCAACACCCTGTTCTCACACTCTTATTCTGGGACAAGAGATACTGTAGCATCAGCCTCCAAAGAGGCCATACTCTTTCATGCCTCCAAGCCTCTTGCCTTTGCACATGCTCGTTCCCCACCTACTCACTTGCTTCTGGCACACTCCAGCTCTTCACAGCCCAGCTATGGTCATCTCTTGCAAAGCTTTTCGCTCCTCCACCCTGTCCTCAAGCTTAGTGAGTCCTGTGTACTCCATGATGCTGCTGCCGCCTACCCTGTGTGGTGTTTCATTTCCCTACCAGTCTTTCTCCCAGTCAGCAGAGCTCTTTAGTTACAGAGAGGAAGCCTAGGTTGTCTTTTTGACCCCCAGGCTTACCCTGGCCTATGATACATCAGCTCAGCGAAGATATATGGAGGGCACAAACAGAAATCTGGCTGGTCTTCTTTACAAAGCCATTGTGTTAGCTATGAATTTGTGGGATGACAGAGGAGGGGTACCCGTGGTGGTGTGGAGTGGGGTACCAGTGGGTGATGCAGGGTGAGGCATGTGTTGGATATTAGTGAGGTATCTGTGAGTGATAGTGGGTTCCATGGCTGGGGGCCTGAGATTGTCAATGGATAACTGTGGGGCGGGGTGGGGTGGATGGGGCATTCCTGGGAGTGGTGAGGTGCCCATCCTTGAAGAGAGTGGAAAGATCTGTGGGTAGGTTGAGGATGTGGGATGCTCCTGAGAAAGTGTCCTTTGCTTTTTTTCTGGGTCTCTGAGCCTAGTTTGAATGTGGAGTGTGGGTGTATGGCTGAGCAAAAATATCCTGCTCATCCTTTCTTATCCTTCCAGGTTGTTCTTCGTGGGCTCCCGTGAGGGCCACCTCCCAGACCTTCTGTCCATGATCCACATTGAGCGTTTTACACCTATCCCTGCTTTATTATTCAATGTAAGTCCTGCGGGGGGAGGGTGGGGCTTGGGTGGATCCGTGCAGTGCTCCTAATTTGCGCTAAGTTGTTACATAAATGTCATAGGAACCTTGAGAAAGGCCTTACTTCAAGATTTGAAAAACAGTTCATTTTTTGTTATCATCTAGTTCTTTTATGGTTTTATTATTTAAGTTTCAATTTTGGATTCTTCTGCTATTTATATTTCCACATATTGAGTAAGGTGGGGATTCACTTAATTTTTTCTCAAATGGCTAGCCAGCGATACCGGTATCATTTATTGAACAATCCATTTTTCCAGTTTTCTAACTTTTACCATATGAAAGAAATAATAGGTAATTTTTAGGGTGTTTAATATGTACCAAGGACAATGGTATGCCCTTTGGATGTATCATTATCTCAACTAGTCTTCTCCATCAGCAGCAAGCCTCATTAGTTTAGCTTTATTCTGCATATCTGAAAACTAAGGAGGGAATTTAATTTTATTCCCCTCTGAATTTTCCTGGCAATTCTCACATTTGTCTTGATGAAGTCTGGTATCATTTTGTCAAAATGATAGAAAAATCCTCTCATTATTTTTGATTGGGACATTGCATTTATAAATTTAGGAGGGGAAAAATAAATAAATTTAGGAGAGAATCTGACCTCTTGTTTATAAATCAGTTACCTTTTATCCTACTTTTCTCCTCTTAATCCAGGGTCCTCCCTTGTCTCCACAGAATGGGGTGTTTTAAACCCTTTGTGGGTAATTCAGGGTGAAAAGATAGGTAGGGGGAATTCTACATTCTTGAAGTTTAAGCAAATCTGACCTTGTTCTCGGACTGTAGTCCCTGACCCCTGTCCTCTAGGAATCTTTTGTTTCAGAGGGCAAATTCTATCATAACCCTATTTTGATCCATTTTGATAATTTGCATTTCTAAGGCCCCAGCACAATGAGATTGTTCTGGAGGCATTTCCCCCATTTGCTTGCCAGGTAATTGGGACCCAGGTGTTCCGTGTTGAGGTTGGTGCATTGAAGTGTGGAAGGCCTCACTGTCTGCCAGTGAGAAGGGGAAAGCAGTCTGGCTTGTTACTGAAGTGCTTGTAAGAATGGAGGCGTTCAGTGGAGGAAGGGCTCCAACAGAAGAGGGAGAGATGCTGCCTTTTGAAGGTTCATGTAGAGAATGGACCTGTCTGATGCCAAGGGGTCACTGAAAAGATCTGGAGGTACTCTAGTGAAGCCACATCCGGTCCGGCACTGACTGCTGGATGGTGGAGTCTCCTGGGGTGGGCTGGTGGTTATGATGGTCCCTCCTCCTCCCCATCCCTCCCCATCCCTCCCCCTACAGTGCACCATGACACTCATCTACCTCATCGTGGAGGATGTTTTCCTGCTCATCAACTACTTCAGCTTCAGCTACTGGTTCTTCGTGGGCCTGTCTGTCGCTGGACAGCTCTACCTTCGCTGGAAGGAGCCCGAGCGGCCCCGGCCTCTCAAGGTCAGCAGCTCTAGGCAGACTGGGAGGGGGAGGCCATCTCAAAGTGTCTTCTTGCCCGTGCCGTTTCCTCATCCGACCTTAATTGATGTCTCACCCCCCTCCCTTTCAGCTGAGCCTGACTTTTCCCATCGTGTTCTGCATATGCTCCGTGTTTCTGGTGGTTGTGCCCCTCTTCAGTGACACCGTTAATTCGCTCATTGGCATCGGGATTGCCCTCTCCGGGATCCCTGTCTACTTCCTGGGTGTTTACCTGCCAGAGTCACGGAGGCCAGTCTTTATTCGGAATGTCCTGGGTGAGTTTCTCTTTGCCCCATCGTCAGTCAGTGGCTCTGTGTGTGTTTGTGCTAGTAACTTCCCTCCCATACTCGTGATTGGCTGGAGGCCAAGAGACTGGGCTGCTCACGACTTCCCTTTCTTGAGAAGCTATGACTTTACTTCTAACTTTAGTGTCCTACTTAGGGGTTAAAGCACTACCTCCTGACAGTGCAGTCTACCTAGGAAGATGAGGAGTCATGTATCACACTCTGTTTGGGCATGGGACAGAGGACAGTGAGGCTTATTGGGAGGGGCAGAGCCTGGCGTTCTGGGTTCTCAAGGGACTTGTGGTGTTCATATGGGGGCTGTAGCTAGATGTGTTCACTGAATTCTGTGCTTCTTTATTTTCATTTAGCTGCTGTCACCAGAGTCACCCAGCAGCTTTGCTTTTGTGTCCTGACTGAGCTTGATGTAGCTGAAGAGAGAAATGTTGAGAGGAAAACTGACTAGAGGCCAGAGGTGACTTCCCCTGAAGCCCAGAAAGCTGGCCACAGGTGGCTACGGCCACCAAAGTCCTGATAACAAGACTGTATGGGCCCAACTCTCCTGAATTAAAGGAGCCTGTTGACCCATATCATATAAGGGTTCTCAGGGCAATGCTCACTGTCACTGGTACGCTCCCGGAAGACACTCAGGGTCTGGGGCCAGCCTCAAAGTGGGGACTTCAGAGGATGGGGGGCAGGTTGGGGAACAGGGGAATGGTCATTTTGTTTTACTCCTGGTGGGTAGGTGCAGCTCTTACTTGTAAGTTGTGGGGGAAGGAGTGCTAGGTTGCTAGCTAAGTCTGGTAGCTTCTGAATTTGTTATCTGAGGTTTGAACCAGGAGTCTCTATAGTGGGGCTGCTTTATGGAAATTTTTCATCTGACCAGGTCCAAGCATCTGACTTTAGAGGCCTGAAATGCTACCATTTCTTCCTCTGGCTCAAAATCCTTCTATGGGGAGAGAGTTGTATTCCATTATTTATTGTGATATGATTTAATCCAGAACGCCAATTCTAGGAAAGCATTAGCATTCATTCATTCATCTACAGGATGCAACAGGCTGACTATTTAAAAATTCAAAGTACCCGAGTCCCTCTGCCCTATGTGGTGGTAAGTCAGACTCTGATCACAGATTTTATGTTCGTTTAGCACAATCTTCTGTTAAGTCTTATCTGCAACAGTGAACTTTAAAGATTTTTCTACTCATGGACCTGTTATATGTTAGTATATAGATCACGTTTTAAGTCCCTGGCTCAGGTCCAGCAAGGGCAAATGAACAAATTCCTGAGTCAGAAGCCTGGTAACAATGTGAAGGATAATCCTTTATTTTAATTGAGACCATGGGTCTTTGTTCTAGTTGATAGAAAGTAAATCTCTGGGTTTCTGGCATGAACTTCAAGAGGGCCAAAACTGCTCTGCAATTCAGGTGGACCGCCTGAATTCTTTCAGCTGTCAGTGGCTTGGAGAACATTTCATGGGCCCAAATCATCAAATAACTTGTTTCTCTCTGTAAGGGCCAGTGTGAGGGACTGCTGTGCAGACCCAAGCAAGCCTACCCTGGTGCTATATAAGAGGTCATTGTCTTTTTTTGAAAACCTCACATCAGGCTGCATCCTCCTCTTCTGTCTCTGGCACAAGGCTTTGTTTACATTTGGAGCTGCCTTGGTGTGGGTCATCGGAATAATGCACTCTTCTCCTGCCGACCTCGCTGTGCTCCTGAGGTCTGGTGGGCTTCAGTCTCAGGAAGAGCTTGGTACTTGTGGGGACTTCTATTTTCTCCCTGTGGAGATCTGTGAAGACTGGGAGAAAAGCCACTTCAACCTCAATCTGGCTCCTCAGCAGACTGCATGAACGGAAGCAACCAATTCCGGTGCTCAGGCTGGGCTTTGGCACCCTGGTCAGGCCAGAGCAGTAGGTCTGGCCTAATGGATCTTCCTGCATGGGCAGGGCAGCTGCATTGGCTTGTACAACTGTTTTGTGATACCCCCACTGTCATCCTGGGCCCAGAAGAACCAGCTGACTTGGCACACCTCACGGGCCTCTGATCCTTATGTTTTGGAAATGGTCAACAGTAAAGTCAAGAACTATGAGGCAGTCTTCCTTTCTGACCATTCTTCTCCACCAAACTTGCCCAGTCGCAGACAAAGGAGTAACCTTGAATACACCTGCTCAATAAAGAAGATTGAAGGGAGCATGATCACTGTTAACTTGGGTTCAGGGCTTGCATCTGTGACAACATGGGAGGACGTTCCTACTGTCATGGGTTGAGGATTTGTATAGCAATTTCTTGCCTGACGACAGGGAGTCTTGTGCAAGGCTGACTTACCTAAACTATAAAAACATGATTCCTATCTGAGCCAAGCTGGCACCTATCCCAGGGCTCCTCTGGAGCTAATCCTTGAAGCAACGTGTGCTTATCTTCAGGACCCCTGACTCTGGCTTTAGATTTCTCCACCCAATAACCAGCTAATCCCAGGAATTTGCTGCCCCCCAGTGGCTCCTAAGGGAAGAAATGGCCTCACACTCCAGGTACCCCAGTACTTGCTTAGCAAGCCATGTTATCCCTTTCTCATTTTTGGATAATGAAAGCATTTTTCCCTCTGTGCTGGATCCAGACTTCTCCCAGGAACCCTTCTGTGGGCACAGTGCCAGAGACTCCCTACAGCACTCAGGCTTCATGGTGGAATTAATTTCTGCCAGTTCTTTGTTGTTTCCCTCCATAAGTCCTTCTCCTGGTGTGCTAATCCCCTCTAAAGTGGGTACAGTGTGTGACGTTGTCAGCCCTTTAATGTTGGCGAAACTTTAATGAGTACATAAACAGTAGTGAGCACATGATAATGGCACAGAGTGGTTTTTAATCCTTCATTTCTATGCCTATAGAAGGAAACTAAGATGACTAGTATTAGACACGGAAATTGCTGCCTCTTAATTACAACACCGAGTTTGTGGATACTTAGAATGGAAAAACTAATAGTCGATTTGATGGTTTAATTAGCTACAAGAGTAGGGCCTGAGCACACAGAATTTAATCACTTCAGTAGGTTTAACAACTCCACGTAGATAGGAACTAATGTAAAGGCTTATAAAATGGACATAAAGTCAAAGAATGGGTGGAGGTAGGATGGAGGAGAGATGATTGTGAAATCTTAAAAGAGGTGGGAAGAACCCATGTCCCTGTGTAATTCACTTTCACACAGGATAGTGAGTCAAACTGTCAGAGGGCAAGAGGATACCCCTTGAATCGAATATTCTGTGTGTTGTTTCCCTAGACCTGTCCTGTGCAGTACAGCAGCTACTAGCCACACGCAACTAATTAAATTAAAGTGAAATATAAATTAAAGACTCAGTTCCTGAATTGCACTAATCATATTGCAGGTGTTTGACAACCATATGTGGCTAGTAGCACTACTGCATGGTGCAGACACAGAACATACTCATCACCACAGAAAATTCTAGTGGACAATGTTATGCTAGAAGAATAAACACCAACCCGGTCAGAACAAAGGCAGCTGTGGTTTGGGGAGGAATAGGGACAGAGAGTTTGCTCGTGGGAGATACAAGTTCTGGTAACAAAATTGGTCTTATTGATAACAGTTTGTTTTGGGTGAGTGCTACGAATACTAAACATTTCTCCATGGAAAGCCACATTCAGAGTGTGCTTTCTTTTTCCTCACTTGCCTTGAGTCCTTAGTGTCTGTGATCAATTTTGAAACTTCTGTCTCACCACCCCTCCCCCTTTTTGTGTAAGTACAATGGGAAAACACCTTAGATATTCAGATTTAAAAAGTTTTAAAGGGATCACTTGTTTGCATGGTCAAAGCTGGTTTTTACTAAACACAATGTATCAACATTCATACATATTCTGTTCATTGGCACCACTGCCAAAGAAAGACTTCACTCTTTATAACCATGTCAGAGTCTAGCAGCAGGGAGGCAGAGACAACTGTTACCTGAAATCTCCCACAGCTCACAGAGATTCTACTTCTTGCCCTAATGGCCATTACTATCTGCTGTGCTGTATAAGGCACCCACTGTAGTCCTTTTAGATTCCCTCTATTAAAAAGAACAGGCTTTTACTGGAGGCAGGCAGCCTAGTGGTGTGGGAAAGCAGAACCTGATTGCTGATGAAACAGGAGCCTCTCCTTCCCTTGTGAGTTCAGCATAGGACAGCTGGAATGCCAGGAGTAATGCCTGTGCCAGGAAACTAAAGGAACCTTCATTTTTACATTCTTTTTTTTTGCCCCCCAGACTGTAGGTCACTTTTGATTGAGGCAAGGGTGCCCTACTATTAGTAGAAGAGACTTACTCCCTTAGCATAAGTTTCCACTGTGGTGGGATGGTACTGTTGGATAGACTTTTTCCTTCCCCGTGTTAGGCTAGGAAACCTAAGAGGAAGTTACCACAGCAGATAATATTGTTGTCACAGGGCCTGTGGTAGAAGCTCATGGATGTCACAAGACCATCAGTCCGAATCCAAGTCATGGGGGTTCTCGTAGCCAAACTCCTTCTGTACATCCAAAGGGTATTTATTCCACATCTGATGTCTGCTGCTGCCTCTTTCCTCCTCACTGAGGCTGTTATATTCATCAGAGCCTAGAATGAGATACCAGGAGTGGTCTCTTAACTGGAGAATGTATGTATGATTTTTTAGGCTATCACAAGAGACCCTTCCCTTCTCATGAAGTTTATTTTCTTGTTCCCTGTTACAAAATACTTAATAAAGAAAATCTAGATTATAGAACATTTTTTTAAAGCAATTGTATTTCTACTGTCTAACTCAAGTCCCTTAAAATTGGACTATTTTGTTACTTCCCCCCTAAATACAGGATTTCTTTTTCTGTTACAATAGTTGCAGTCATATTGTAAATATTTTCGTACTTTTCTCATTTCAAGGTATTACTGACACCTCCCCAATAGGATATTACATTGTTTAACTGTTCCTCTGTTATGAGACTCCAAGAAATTCTTTTTGTTGGCATTTAGAAGGACATAGTCACCAAAAGAGCTATGTTGCTAGGCATCTTTCTTTTCTCTTCCCAGAGGTACCAGGTCTGTGTTGCATCTTTCTGAAAACATTTGTTAATGCAGCGGTTTCCTCAGAGGTTAGATAGGTGACTCATGAAAACCCTGGACCCATTCCTACTGGTGAATCTCTTTCTCCAATACCTTCTTGATCGGAGCAGGAAAAGAGATAATGAATGAGCTCCATATTTTATGAACCTCAACCACTAAAGTAGGTGTAGTATTGTCTCATTTTCTGGATAGAAAATGAGGCTCAGTGAGGTGAAGTAATTAGCCCAAGATCCACAGCTGGGCAGTGACAGAACTAAGGATTTAAACCCACCCCTGAGAGACATTACACACCCAGAAGTCCCGTTGGAAACACTGGTCTTTGTGTGTCCTACAGTTCAACTTGGGTGGATGAGCTATAGCAATTCAATAGCAGAAAGGAAAAGCCAGTTAAGATGTACCTGTCAACTATGCTTACACCTCAGTCTTGGATCCTACCAGTCCCTCCCCATCCAGGGCTGCCACCCACCTCTGGAAGCTTCATCTCCATCACTGCTCTCCTCTTCTGGGTACTCATTGCGCCAGTTGTTCTCACTGTTCTCGTCATCTTCATCGTCATAAACATCCTCTGTTTCTTGATCATCATTCACCTGCACACATCAGCACAACATGAGTCAAAACTTCTAAGGTTATGTTCTTTGGGGGAAGCTCTTAGCATACCAGCTTGTGGAGATGTCACGTAAGCATACCAAGTGAAAAAAGGGCAGACTAGGAGCTAGTTTGATTCCTGGTGCACAAGAGACTAGTAATCTTAGGCTATATAAGGGAGATATTAATAGTAGCCCTTCTCCAGAGTCAAGCTCCAGACACCATGTTCCTGGTGGGATAGGCTGGACTCCACCACAAGGGAACACAAGGTAAAGAGGAATGATGGCTCCCAGCCATCTGAGTCACTTCCCCCCTAAACACAGGATTTTCTTTCAATGAGTAATGGCAGTTATCTTCAAATTCCTGGAGGGCAGCCAGGTGGGAGAGGGATTATAGGAATGGGTGAAGCCAAAGGCTAGAGCCAAGACCCAGGAGCAGGAAGGCAGGAGGGCCATACAGGTGGGTGCCTGAATGCAAATCTATGGTTCCAGTGCAGGTACAGGATACAGTGCTTCTCTTCCAGTGCGAGTCTCACAGGTCCCACCTCAACTCTTTTTGTTAATATTTTAGAATTTAAGAATAATGGTATCAGGACCTTAGCTTTCTTTTTACTTATTTGATCATAGCTCACTGCAACCTCAAACTCCCAGTTCATGTGATCCTTCTTCCTCAGCCTCCTGAGAGTAGCTGGGACTATAGGCATGTACCAGCAAGCCTGGCTAATTTTTCTACTTTTTGTCCAGACAGTGTCTTGTTATGTTGCTCAAGCTGGTCTTGAACTCCTGACCTCAAACCTTGGCCTCCCAAAGTGATAGGATTACAGGCGTCAGCCATCCTGCCTGGGTTAAAGACCTTAGGCTTTCTTCATCCAAGGTTTTATCCTCTTTTAAGATACAATTTCAGAAATAGCTTTTGTTGTCATTAATGTTAAGAATTTCTGGTTCTGTTTTTTGTTTATCTTATTATAAGTCCCTATGCATATTTTTTAGTGGATAGGTATAAATAATAAAGATTATGTTGCAAACCTTATAAAAGAATTCATTAAAAGCAAAAATTATCAGTGTAGAGGCTTTTCTCTAAAATTCTCTGCACTAAACCCAGGTTCCTTAATGGCATTAAGAATAAATTTTTCCTTTTAAGCAAGACAAGAACTAAGCACAAAGTTGATCAGGACTACAGCTCAGGGAGGCAAAGCACTGTGACTAGAGAAAGAGCTCAGGATGACTCATGCCCCCGTTCTCATGGGCCCCCTTACCAGCTCCCACTCTTGGCTATAGGGCTGCACAGAAAGGATGTTCTCAATCCACCCTGAAGTGGCCATCTCCAAGTAGTAAATGTCATACACATAGTTGTCGTGCTTTTGTTCCTCCTGGTGCCTGACTCCTGGTCCATCCTCAGATATAGTTAACCGCTCACGGATCAACTCCACAGAATTGCAGAGGATCACATCTGGGTCAGATGTCTGTAAGGAAAACAGATTATCCATGTATGACTCAAAACATGATGTTCCAAGAAGAGGAACTTACCAGTTGGGTAAAGGAAGCCTCCTTAGAGTTCTCTATCATGTTCAAGACTCTTGCCTCATGCATTACTAGTATGTTCTTAATTAGCTATGAAATTAAAAAATTAAGAATCTTTATAAAATCAAAGTGTAGTTCTTTTGAGATAGAAATGTACAAAATAGCTCTTACTCTTTTGTGCTTGGCTGATACAAAAGAGCCAATGGGAAGACTGACCTGAGGAGAGGGGAGGGCCAGAAGAGCTAGCCAGTCTTGCTCCCCAAGCTCTGAGTGAGACCTGCTTCTGTAGTTTTTGTCCAAATTCCTTTGGTATGATATTCTCCCTATGGGGATCAATAGGCCCACCCCAGCACCTCTACAGCTGACCCTGAAATGGGTCTACATTTTGTGCAGCCTCTTATAAAGGCCAACAGGTGATTCCTGGGACCCCTACCATCACCCATCATTTGACTTGCCCTCTATGACATCCTGGTTTTAACCACAAACTGGGAGTAGAGTCCCCTATAATCTCTCTGCTGCAAAGAACAGCTTTAAATGGAATGCCCCAAAATAGAACTAGCCCAGGTAAGATGTGCTGTAGTGCTAACAGGCTGTGTTATCCCAGGCCCTGGTAGCACACGTCAGTTTGGAGACCAGGGAGACATGGTGCCGATGGCCCCTCGACAGGCTCATCACCAGAGGCCGCACAACTCAAACTGGACACCATACGGGAAAGTGGGGACTGTCCCATGGCCAAGGCAGACAAGGGGAGACAAATTCTATCACTTACAGGCTAAAAGGAATTCTTCCTTTTTCCAAAATCAAGAAAGGAACTAGAGATGTTACTTTTTGTGCAGGTTCTTGAGCAAACTCAAAGTTGTTTATGAGGAAAGTTCTAGCTCCAACTCACAAGTTCCCACCCTCAGCCCAGGCATTAAATTATGCAGCCATTAAAATATGTACAAGTCTGACAATACAGAAAAATGCCACAGAATTTTATACTCAGAAGTAAATAAACCAGGTTTACTCCAGTTACCTTTGGGCTGGGGATAAAATGGGCGATTTTTTTCCACCTTTATTTTGCAATATTTTTTCAAATTTCCTATAATGATCATATATTTTCATAAAAGAAAAATTATTTTTAAGTCTGTCCATGTGTAGGATTATGCATATTTTCAATTATATTACATGTAAGCATTTTGCACTATTAAACACACAAGTATTTTCTCATATTGCCAGTGTTCATGGTTATCAATTTTAACTCCAGACAGTTGTATGTCAACTTCTTGGATATAATTTTTAGCCTTCATATACAGTGCTGCAATGATGTGCCATTTCCTGCCTTTGAAAAATGGGTATATCTGCTTCTGGAAATGCTGTCGGTTAAAAAAAAAAAAAAAAGAAGAAGAAGAAGAAAACAAAAAAAAGAATGAAAAATGGGGATAAAAGTATCTTAACTCATAGGGTTTTTTGTGAGGATTAACTGAGTTAAGAGAAATCATAACAAATATTTAGCACAGTACTTGACATGATTACTTAGTAAACCAACAGTAGCTTTCATGAATACCATAGCTGTTTGCTTGTGCTGAATTATTTTCCTAGGATAAACCTTGTGAGTGGAATTACTAGATAATAGGAACTGAACGTCTTCCATTTTTTAGATTTCCTATTAAATAGTACTTTATTTGTTTAAGACTGAAATGATGTCAATTCAGGGGAAACCCAGGATAAATGTGACATAGAAATACTGTCACTGATTTTTAAATTTCTTTAGATTTTTGGATAGCTTTAGATCCAAGACACAATAAATTTATATATTTTAAAAATAGGCCCCCAAGCTATTTTTAGTACTCCTAAGTGTAAAACCATGCTGTTTTCCAAAAAGCCTTGCATCAGTCTTAATCCTATAATTGTGTACCCTTTAAATCACAGCCTTGCCAGCAGTGCTATCAACCATCTTTTCTGTGCTAGTCTAGTAGTAAAGTACCTCCAAGCATGCTTTAAGCTTAAATTCACAATTTTTTTAAATCCCTGTGCAAACATTTCAGATGTGTTTTAGAGTCTGTATTGCTTTATTGGGAAAATCTCTGTTCATATCTTTCATCAGTTTACTAATTTTGCTTGTAAAATTGAATGAGCAATGTAATTGATGTGATTCCACTGAACATTGGTTTACTTTTAAAAATTTATAACTCATGAATAGTATGGAATTAGTTTTGGGGAATGATGTGGCTACAGACATCATGCTCAAAGTTCTATACAGTTATGTTAGCACCATGATTAAATATTTTTGCTTGCTGATTCATTTTTTATTGTCATTTAATTTTTTAAACTTCAGAAACGATTAATTTGAGTTTTTAAAAAATATTTATCAAGCGTGGGCATACCTTACGTTGAGTTTCCTATTTCTGTGGCTTTGCTGCATGTAGTAGACTTTTTTTGGGAAGTGAGTACAAACTTAGTTAATGCAGTGGAAAAAGCACTGGATTACATATGAGAAGATGTGCATTCTAGACCTAAATCTTCCTCAAACTTAATATACTACTCAGGTAACTAACTAGTCCCTTAACATCCCTTTGATCAATTTTCTCATTTGCTCTATCTCTGCTTTGCTCCAGTGATCCCGAATCTCAACCAGGATAGAAGGCAATGTCCTTACAAGTACCTACAGCGTCTAGCAGGCATCCTTCCCCTAAATCCCTCACTACTTTCCTCCAGCTCACTGGGCCGGATGCACACTAACCTGACAAACACCAAACTTGGCTTCAGGGCCTCTGCACTTGCAGATTCTCTGCCTGGAAGTCCTCTCAATACCCACAACGCCCTCCCATCCACCTTATTCAAGTCTTCACTCAAATGTCATTTTCTCAGTGAGACTTTCACTAAAATGGCACCATTCTTCCTACTCCCCCCCCCCACAGCCCTTATCACCATCTGACATTCAATTTACTTGTTTACTGTTTCTCTCCTCTACCTGAATGTTAGGTCTTCACAGCCACATCCACAGCATCTAAAAACAATAACTGGCACATCGTAGGCTCTCAGTTAATACACAGTAGGCCAAATCTATAGAATGAGGCCGTCAAGCTAGATGGATTATCCATCCCTAAGGTGAAGCTGTGTGTTGCTCTCAGGGCCAGACTCTGGTATTACTGTCGCGAGAAGCCCAGCACCCGCCTCTGGGTGCGGACTCACTTTGCAGGGGTCCGCAGCGGCAGTCTCTGGTTCTCCCTCCTCGTGGACCAGGTCGAATAGCTGGAAGCCTGAGTCTCCGGCGGCTTCTGGGTTCCCCGACGCGTACTCGGACTCCAAGCAGCTCGAGGTGGACCCCAAGGATCGGCGACTGGAGACCACCCGGTAGCGGCCCTCCTGTCGGATCTCCCGAGCAGACGCACGGAGATCGCTGCGGATACGCTGCTGGCTGCCCCGGGATGGGTCCAGAGCAGCCCGCAGGAGCGGTTGGATTGGCTCTTCCTGGAGGGCGGCAGAGAAGAGTGGCGGCGTAAGCATGGGTTCGTGAGGGGGTCAGGGATCCAGTCTTATCCCCGCTGCACCCTAAGACCCCCTCCCCACCGGTTTCATCCTCGCCCAATACCTGGGAGCGCACGGTGGCCACCAATTGGAAGACATTATTCTCCGCCGCTCTCTCCACATCCTCTGGCAACTTCTGGGCAGCCGAATCGACTGCGCCGCTCCGCAGGCGTTTACAAGCGAGCACAAGAGCCTCGGCAGGCTCCGCACTGCGCTTCCGCTTCACTCGGAGCACAGCTGTCCTCCCGGCCTCCATAGCGGCTACCGCGGAGCACTGTGGGAACGGGCCGGGTGCGACAGGAGAGCCGTCAAGCTCCGCCCCCGGCCCTGCTCCCAGCATGCTCTGCGGTGCAGCGAGTCCTCACGCTCGCGCGCTGGCTGCGACTAGATGGCTGTAGCAGCTGAGGCAAAGCGAGTGGTTCCGGCGGCAGGTGAGGTGCCGGGTGTGCTGGGGAGGTGGGGTCGCATTTGGGGTCCTGGGTGCTACCAGCATCTTGTCCTCGGGCCCAGGGCTTTGTTGCAGGGTCCTGGCTTGGACGTTCTCGGACGCCAAGGTAGGCGTCTGTTCAGGACTCTCAGGGATCTTTCTAGAGTCTGCGTGTGGCGGCTCGGAACGGCCTGGCCCGCAGGGTTCCAGGCTGGCCGCGGCTCTGCAGTGCAGTGGGGTGACTTTAGCTTGCGGGGCTGAGTCTCTTTATTCGTGCCTGGCGCCTCCGCTCAGCCACGTAGATTGGACCGCAGTAGTATGGGGCTCCAACCACCGCACCCGTAAATGGGCCACGGTTCTCTGGTTCACGGAATTGCTGATTGCTTGCTTTCCCCACTCACTGTTTTGAGTAACTGGAACTAGTCCATTCCCTACACACTAGCCAGAGTGGTCCTGCAAAAGCATACACCCAACGTACACATGCTTCTGCTTAAAAAGAACAAAATCCAAACACCTTTCCGAAGGCAACAAGGCCCAGCTTGATTTTAGAAGCCCACTTCTCATCTCCTGTCATTTCTTTTGCTCAGAGTGCTTTAGTCACTCAGGCTTTGGGCACATTTTGCTTATGCACCCAGTTCTTGTACGTTCAGGCCTCTTCTTGGCATATAAAAACTACTCTTCCCCAACTCTTAACCACTGTCTTGCAGGTCTCAGATGCCACCTTCCTCGGAGTCCTTCCATAACCATGTTTTCTGTTTTCATAATGCCCTGTGTATTTCTTTTCTTATGTGTTTCTCTTTTCATAATGCTCTGTGTATTTTTTATTTATTAATAGTGGGTAATTGTTTTGTTAATTAATTAATTAATTAGAGTCAGAGTCTGGCTCTGTTGCCCAGGCTGGAGTGCAGTGGCCAATCATAGCTCACTGCATGCTTCAACTGCTGGGTTCAAGATTCTTCTTAGTAGCTAGGAGTCTCACTGTTTATATGACTATCTTTCTTCGGTTAGAGTCTAAACTCTTGAAGGAGAAGGACCTTCTCTATCTCGTTTGTGGTGGCGGCCCCAGTCCTTAATGTAGTGCCTGGCAAATAGAAGTTACTTAATAAAATTTTTTCTTTCTTTTTTTGAGACAGGATCTCTCTCTGTTGCCTGGGCTAAAGTGCAGTGGCATCATCATAGCTCACTACAACCTCAAATTTCTGGGGTCAAGCCATCTTCCTGCCTCAGCTTGCCTTGTAGGTGGGACTACAGGTCCTCGCAACGGTGACCACTAATTTTTCTGTTTTTCATAGAGATGGGATCTCTCTATGTTTCTCAGGCATGTTTCCAACTCCTGGCCTCAAGCAATTCTCCTGCTTTGGCCTCCCAAAGTGCTGGGATTATAGGTGTGAACAGGTGGGCCTGGCCACTTAATGAATTTTGATTGAACGAATGAAACTAATTTATTCAATGTATTCAATGTGCGTGATTGTCTAAGCCTTTTTCATCTGATGAAGTACCTTATCCCTCTCACCATCCTATCCATCTTTTAAGCCTTCCCTGAACAATCAGCCAAATATGTTCTTTTTTGTTTGTTTGCTTTTGAGACAGAGTCTTGTTTTGTCTGCCTGGCTAGAGTGCTGTGGCATCGTGATAGCTCACTGCAACCTCAAACTCCTGAACTTAAGCGATCCTTCTGCCTAAGCTCCTGCCTAAGCCTCTCAGGTAGCTGGGACTATAGGCACGTGCCACCACACCCAGGTGAGTTTTCTATTTTTTGTAGAGATGGGGTCTCACTCTTGCTCAGACTGGTCTCTAACTCCTGGCCTAAGTCCTTCGGCCTTGGCCTCCCAGAGTGCTTGGATTCTGGATGTGAGCCACCATATCTGGCCCAAACGTGGTCATTTCTATTTCTGCTACAGCATTTGTTGGATACAGTTTTCTAAGGCGCATTACTGATTCTGGTAGTTTCAGATATTCTTGTCTTTGAAATAAATATTGGTACATGAGATAGAGTGGATTATAGCAATGGTTTTCAAACTGTAGGTTGAAGCCCACTGGCAGGTTATGAAATCAGTTTAGTGGATCATGACCAGCAATTTAAAAAGTGAAAAATGAAGCTGGACACAGGTGTGCACTTGTAGTCCTAGCTACTTGGGAGGCTGAGGCAGGAGGATCACTTGAACCTAGGAGTTTGAGGCTATAGTATGGACAGTGTGATCGCACCTGTGAATACCCACTGCACTCCAGCCTGGTAAGAGCGAGAGCCCTGTCTCTAGAAAAAGAAAAAATCAAATGAAATTGAAATGAAATAGAACATACCAGAGAGTCTTGCTCATAGGAAGTCTAAGTATCGTTTTATGAAACTTTTAGTTATAAGTGAGTGTGCAGATGTGTTGAGTCTCATTGTAAAGTATATTTGTTACTGGGTTGTCAGAAAGTATGAAAGCCATACAGGGGTGGGGAACCTGTGGCCTTGGGTCCTCATGTGGCCTTCTGGATCTTTGAGTGTGGCCTTTTGACTGAATCCAAATTTCGCAGAACAAACCCTTTTAATAAAGGGATTTGTTCTGTGAAGTTGGAATTCAGTCAAGGGGCCACACTTGGGGATCTGGAGGGCCACATGTGGCCTTGAGGCCACAGGTTCCCAATGGACTGGAATTTTCTTTTCCTTTCTTTCTTTTTTCCTCCTGGACTGGGATTTTAAAAGTAGACTTTTACTAAAGGACAAATTGACCACCTGACCTAGGCCAGTGACTGCCTGAGTCTTTTCAGAGAAGGTTGTTTTTCTTCTTCTTATGTAAGAATTCACTTACTTACTTAGTCTGGATGACTTCAAAAGAAAGTTTTAAAAAACCCCAAAACTCTGGCTTAGGAATGTTTAGGAACCTGTGGAGTAGGCATTCTTCTTTCTAAAGTTTCCTGAAGATGCACCAGTGTTTAAAGGAAGGGGAGTATGGAACACCTCTTGTTTTCTGAATGGTAAGAGGGGTGTGCACTGGGAGAGCCCATAGCTGCTGAGGAGTGTCTTCAGACTTTGAGCTGTCCTGTTTCTGCTTCCTGGAAACAGGTCTTTGGGGAGACAGGCCATACAGACATGAATGTGGTGAGATTTTATTTAGTTGAAGCAAATTTTTCTGAGATGAAGAAAGACTTTATAAAATTGCCTTTTTTTTTTTTTTTTAATGACTCCAGTTAATTTTATTTTTGGCCTCAGGTCAAATCTCCCAAAGGGTTTCTCAGCAGTCACTTCATAGAGTCTCTCACAGAGATGACTCCACCAAGTAGAGTGGAGTCCTCTGGAGGCCTTATCGTCACCTCAACCCTTGACTTCTCCCGTCACCTGGGCTCCAGTCTCTGTCCAATGACCTCAACACATAGCCCCCAGTTTGAAGGTGCCCTCAGCCTTGGCAGAAACCACATGGACAAAAGTCTTGTAGAGCACAGTGCCTTTGGGCAGCCTGATAACCAGATCCACAGCCCCCGAGTTGCTGGAATTGGGCACGTAGGCCTCCTTAATATGTCGGACTCTCCTCCTCCCCAGCTCTATATGGGCACCCGGGTGCCAGTGGAACTGGCACTGAGTCCCGAGGATGTTGCCAGCATGAACATAGTGACTTCCCATTTTCTTGATGCCATAGTGTCTGCCTGATGACTTTCCACTGAGGTTTTTGGAGCTGCCACGTGTCTTCTTGGATGAATATCTGATGGCAAGAGCTGTAGCTAGAGCGGGGCTCAGCAGGACCACTGCCTTTGTCCTTATACTCACTTCCCATAAAATTCCTTTTAAAATTAAGTTAATGGCCAGACATTGTGGCTTGCATCTCTAATCCTAGTACTCTGGGAGGCCGAGGTGGGAGGATCGCTTGAGCTCAGGAATTTGAGACCAGCCTGAGCAAGACTGAAACCCATCTCTACTAAAAATAGAAAACTTAGCCAGGCATGGTGGCACGCACCTGTAGCCCCAGCTACTTGGGAGGCTAAGGCAGGAGGATCGCTTGAGCCCAGGAGTTTGAATCCAGCTTGGGCAACATAGTGAGACCCTGTGTTCCCATCACCCAGTTGAAGGAGAAAAAAAAAAAAACCCTTTTCTTAATACTTTTGAATTCTGCTGTGTGGCCCTTTTTAATCCTATCTCTTTCCCTTCCTTCTTGGAAGTAACCATTATCCTGATTCCCTGCTATGCTTTTTCGTGTAACCCCTGAAGAATGTATTATTCTGTTTTGCATGATTATAAATTTCGTGCAAATAAAGTCAAATTGTGTGTGTTCTGTGATTTACTGTTTTTATTCATCATATTCCTGGCATTATCCATGTTTGTGTATGCCAGTGGTTATTATCATTTATATGAAGGTTTTCCTGGTTTGTCTTTGTAGTTTTTTTTAAGCTAGATGTTCAGTGTACTAAGGCAGTATTGGTGGCATTTCCTTAGCACCACCCCATTTCCCCTTGTTTTCCTAGCGGTTTACTGTGCTTTTTACTTCCCCTTCTCACCTGTTTTTACCTGAGGGCTGCACACAGCTGAACCTGTGAGACTCGTTGACCCTGTTAGAAGCACTGAGGACTGCCAAAGTTTCCAGACATCTTAATGAATGTGTTGTAGTTTCTGATGTTACATGCTGAATATAAAACCAAATAACTCTCGCTGGAAAGATTAAAATACTGATTAACAAATACTTTCCGTGGCTTTGATATCTTTGTCAATTTTTTTTTCCTCCTTTTTTTTTTCTTTTCTCCCCTCCACATTTTTGGGCATCATGATGTTAATAGATTTCTGACTGTCAGACCTGTCCACAAGAAGTGAACTGGCAAGGCTACTTTTCTGTCCTAAAACTGGGGAGCAGATTGGTATCATGAAAGTCTTCTGCGGGCGGGCCAACCCGACCACGGGGTCCGTGGAGTGGCTGGAGGAGGATGAACACTATGATTACCACCAGGAGATTGCCAGGTAACAAGGGTTGCTTCACGATCGGCTGCAGCTGAATGGGGCACTTGATCTTAAAGCAGATGCCTTGGAATCCAATTGAGTGTGGACTAGGCTGTCACCCAGTGCTTACAATCAGGGCAGGTGTTGGTCTCCAGCATATCTGCTCAGCCTGGTAAGTGTGTGTGGAAGTTAGGCAAAGTCATGCCTCTTTGGAGCATCAGACATCATGGAGCAGCCTGGTTAGTGTCTCAGAGGATCTGTTTAGTGGAGCAAAGAGGACCCAAGGCTCAGTAGTAATAAAGTTCACGAAATTTAATCGTTTACTTTCTTCATTGATACGGTGGCACATTTATCATATGATTAAATTCCCTTGAATGAAAAAAGTGAAAAATGCTTTTGTCCTTGGAAGAAATGTTTAAAAGCAATGCAAGTTGTTAATTCTATCATTACGTGCATTCAACATGGCAGCATTGTGCTAGGACTGTGGATACCAAGATGAAGAGGATCCGGTTTCCATCTTAAAGGACCATGCAGTTTTGTGGAAGAGATAGACATAGAAAATGACAGCACAGTAAGAGAAAGGCCACTGAAAATGGCCACAAAAGGTCACAGAAGCAGCAAGAACTTCTGGACTTAACAGTGGTGATGTCTGAGTGATTTCTTGAATCTAAAGGGATGGAAATTGAACTCTGAGCAGCAGGGATTACATGTAATCTTCTTGCGGGGGGCCATTTGAGGGAGTGGCTAGCAGTTTAGTGTGGCTGGAGTATGGTGCAAAAGTAGGGCTGTGGCGAGAGAGGCTGCTGAAAAGGTAGGCAGGGTGGTGTGAAGGGCCGTGGCAAAGTGCAGGAAGAGGAGCACGAGTTTAAGTCTAGGCTCTACCACTTAGCTCTGTTGGCCAAACTACTTAGCCTTAGTGTAATAATATATGATAAGACATACCTCAACATGATACGTATCTCACCATATAATACCTTTATCTTGGGGTTGTTTGATGATGGAACGTAGTACAGTGGCACAGATTAAGAGCACAAAAATATTACTCCATTTCTAAAGATTTTGGACATTTTCTGAGCGATTGAGATGTCAAACAAGGGGGAAAGTGGGTTGGATTGCATTTGGGAACACTAACCGAGAGCAGTGTGGGAAGGGGGTTGGAGACCATTTGGGTGGATTATTGCAATCCCAAGGGAGCAGCAGCAGCGGTAGAGAAAGGAGGAGACAGCTTGAGGGAGCTTGCATTTGGTAATCCACTGGATGCAGTGACGGAGGGAGGGAGAAAGTCCAAGAAGCACCAAGATTTTCTGGTTCAAATGGCGAAGTTCATGGAGCTGCTGTTACCTCAGAGGAAGAACCTGGGAAGAATGGGTGGAGACAGAATTTGCTGCTGTTAGTGATAGTTGAAGCTGGGAGAGGTTGCAGTTGCTCAGGGGGCTGTAGAATGTGAAAGGTAGAGGGTTGAAGAAGGAATCCTGGAATAGCTGAGGAGGCAGCAGGAGAACCAGGAGGGAATGGCCAGTGTGGAAAGGAGGAAAGGGGGAGTGTCCAGCAGGGTCAGGGGCTGCTGAGAAAGTCCTGGATGCTGACGACTGGCATTAGCTGCATGAGAGAGCTACTGGCACTTACTGAGAGTCATGTCAGTGGGTGAGTGGGTGATGAGGCCAGGAAGATGGTGAGTGAAAATGCTGTGGACATGCTGTGTGTGGAGGTACGATCCTGCATTCTTGGCTGCTATGGAGTCTGAGGTGAGAGAATTGCTTGAGTCCAGGAGTTTCAGGCTGCAGCTGCAGTGAGCTACAGTCGTGCCACTGCACTCCAGCCTGGGCAATATAGTGAGACCTCATCACAGATGAAAAATAATTTAAAGTGTGGGCCGAGCGCAGTGGCTCACGCCTGTAATCCTAGCACTCTGGGAGGGCGAGGCGGGTGGATCGCTCGGGGTTAGGAGTTCGAGACCAGCCTGAGCAAGAGCGAGACCCCGTCTCTACTAAAAATAGAAAGAAATTATCTGGCCAACTAAAATATATATATAGAAAAAATTAGCCAGGCATGGTGGCACATGCCAGTCCCAGCTGCTCGTGAGGCTGAGGCAGTAGGATCGCTTGAGCCCAGGTGTTTGAGGTTGCTGTGAGCTAGGCTGATGCCATGGCACTCACTCTAGCCCGGGCAACAGAGCAAGACTCTGTCTCAAAAAAAAAGAAAAGAAAAATAATTTAAAGTGGATGACACATTTGTTCTGTCTGATTTAGGAATGGATTTATATATCCAAATACTGTTATGTGTTGATGTGTATCATTATTAGCAAAGGTTTCTGACCTGTCTTTTGTTTTTTTAGGTCATCCTATGCAGATATGCTGCATGACAAAGACAGAGTAAGTGTAAAACCTATACACTGCAGGTGCTTAAGAAGGTCCTTCTATCAGAGTGCTTCCAAGAGGAAGGCAATCTGGGCAGAGTTAACCAGGGCTGGATGAAGGGAGACACCACCACCTGCCCAGCCATAGGACCAACCCTGCCACATGCCCTCATCCCTCTCCTGCCTTGAGCTGCTCAGTTTTTAGGCTTCACCTTGCAACCTCTTCCTTCAACTCTCTGAGCTTCTGAACCAGCCGGATGGGACAAACCAGTCAAGTACTCTGGTAGACCAGGACATTTTGGGTTGCTTGCTAACCATAGTAAGACTTAGAACAGCACTGCTCCATAATTCAAACAGGAAAAGAAAACTCAGATAAAACACAAATGTAAAGGAGAAAAACTAAAATGTATTTCTGCCATGAAAGCCAAACGTGCTTTACAAGTTAGTAGTCCCCAGTGACCTCTAGAAGACATGATTTTAAAATCACAAACTGGCCAGCCATGATGGCTTATGCCTGTAGTCCTGGCACTGTGGGAGGCTGAGGTGGGAGGATTGCTTGAGGCTAGGAGTTTGAGACCAGCCTGAGCAAGAATGAGACCCCACCTCTACTAAAAATAGCCAGGTGTAGTGGCACACACCTATAGACCCAGCTACTTGGGAGGCTGAGGCAGGAGAATCACTTGAGCCTAGGAGTTTGCGGTTGCAGTGAGCTGTAATGACGCCACTGCACTCTAGCAAGGGTGACGTAGCAAGACTCTGTCTCAAAAAAAAAAAATTTTTTTTAGTTTTGCCTGGTTTTGAACTACATACTACGTACTGTTTATTCTTTGTGAATTGCCTTTTTGCTCAGCATTGTTTTTTAAAATTTCTTTGATAATTTTATAAAATTTTTTTAATGATTATGGGTACGTAATAGTGGCATGTATTTATAGGGTACATGTAATAAATATTGGTTTAGAATCCTATAATCAGAATTTTTAATTTCTCGTATTAATCGTAATACTTACCTTATTCCTTAGCCCCAGCCACACTAATTATTAATCCTAATACTTATCTATAGATAATTTTGGGTTTTCTACAAAGACCATGTATTTCTGTGAATAATAACAACTTTCTTTCTTTCTAGATCTTATTGCATTTTTTCTTGCTCTGGTGTGTTGGCTATAACCTTCAGTACAATATTGTCCATGTCATCTGATTTTTTGAATTTGATTGCTAAAGGTTGTTTGTAATACCTTTAATCTCTCTAATATCTGCAGCATATATACTGACATTCTCCCCTACCCTCCACCTCCATTATCAGGTTCTGGACTTCTTTCTTTCCTTCCCTTTCTCCCCTGCCCCCCCCCCCCTTTTTATGAGTAGTTTTACTAGAGGTTCATCAGTTTTATTCATCTTTTGAAATAATTCATCCTTGTTGATCTTCTCTATATTTATTTCCTAATTCATTAATTTTTATTCTTTATTATTTTCATTTGTCTACTTATTTGGAATTTATTTTGTATCCTCTTTCTAATTTTTTGATGTGAATGCTTAGCTCAATTTTTGCCTTTTCTAATACATTTCTCTTCAAGTATTGGTCTAGCCATCTCATGAGTTTTGATATGTAATTTTTTTAAAGTTCAGTTCTAGCCATTTTCTAATTCTAGTTTGATTTAGTCTTTTACATGTTAAGTTTAGAAGTGTGTTTCTGAATGTTCAGAATCTTGTTATCCTTAGATATATTTCTGTTTTTAAGATTTCTAACTTGATTGCACTGTAGTCAGAGAATATTGCCCTTTTGGTACCAGTCTTTATTAATTACCTACTGTTGCATGAAGAATTATTCCAAAATTTAATGGTCTTTTAATATTCCTTACTAACTTGCCAGGTCATCAGTGTATTTAAAAGATTCACAAGTATTTTTTCCATCATCTTTATTTATTTTCAACAGAAGGGTCAGGGTACCTATTCAGCCAAACTGTCACAGATGGAAGATGTATCTGTAAAAGTTACTAAAGACCTGAACCAAAAACCTTCAAGATGCAAGAAAAGCTATTTCCTGAGGAGGAAGATACTTTTTAAATAAGAAAGCTATATGAATTAGTCTGGAAAGAAAAACAAAAGCCACAATACATATTGTACCAGAGGGAATTTAACATAGGGAGTTGGTAACCCAGGTGTGGGAGGAATGGAGAGCAGATGGGAGCGCTGAGATAACCCCGCTGTAGGAATTGCAGCGGTTACCTTGCTTAGGGCTGAGAAACAACAGGGAAGATTAGGGTTTCTAGAGCGCAGAAGCGTGGGGGAGAGGTCCTGTGGGGCTGGTGCTCACACCCCTGAGAGGGGCTGCGGCTGGAGTGCTGCTGCTGCTCTGAGGGGCCCGAGGAGGCTGGTTATGGGCACACTGGGAGAGCCTGGGGTCTGCAGTCAACTGCTGCTATTGGGAGGACCCTGATGAGAGCAGCAGCCATGCAGAAAGGAGCAAGCTTTCTCCCTCCTTGTACCTTCCAGTCACCCTCTTGGTCCCCATTGGCTGCACCTAACAGCTGGGAAAAGGGGAATATGGTTCGCAGAGCCCCAGCCCTACTAAGCAGAGTGTAGAAGAGTGAATGTGGAGGGGCAACAATTGCTTAATAAAGGGTAAGAGGCTGGCCCAGGGTCCCTGGAGTCTCACAGGGCCTGCCCAACTCAGATAGCCAGTGCTGTTCCTTGAAGGGCTAGAAAGGCCACAGGGTCATGAATTACATACAGTGCTGCTGCCAACCATGACTAGAACTTTACAAAGCACCTTTTCACTTATAATAACTGGTATGAAGTGACAGCTATTTCTCCCTTTCTCTTAGAATGTGAAATATTACCATGGTATCCGGGCTGCTGTGAGCAGGGTAAAGGACAGAGGACAGAAGGCCTTGGTTCTTGACATTGGCACTGGCACGGGACTCTTGTCGATGATGGCAGTCACAGCAGGTGCTGACTTCTGCTATGCCATCGAGGTGAGCCACCCTACACTCTTCAATTGTGTGTCCTGCATCTTGTGTGGGAAAACTCCTATGTCCTTGCTCTTTCCCCATCTGTTCGTTCACACACATTCATGGAGTACTCACTCTGTGCTAAGCACAGGACTGGGTTCTGAGCACGTAGAGATGAATCATACACAATTCCTTCCTCCAGGAGCTAGTTTTCTCCTCTGAAAACAGTGGCTTTCAGCCTTGGCTGCACATTGGAATCACTGAGGTAGCTTTAAAAAGTACTGATGCTTAACAGTCCTCTTCCCAAGATATTCATTTAGTTTTTATGGGCATTGAGACTTTAGAATGTGCAACAGGGTTGAGAACCACTACCTTAAATGTTCCTACAGAGCCAGCTTTCTTTTTGTGTTTATCAATCTGTCATTTCTTTCTTTAATAAAACATTAAACATATATTGTTTTTCTGATTATGTAAATAAGGCATATTATTGTAGGAAATTTGGTAAATGCAAAATAAAAATAGTGTGTTAACCCAAAGTTAACTGCTGTTAAAGTTTTTGGTGTATAATCTTCCAAACTTTGGAGGCAGGATGAGGGGTCATGTTTTAATATTTAAATACTTTTCCCTACAAAATTGGGTGCATGTGGTGATTGAGTTGGAAATAACAAAACCCCAGAGTAATAGTGGCTTAAACAAGGTAGAAGTTCTTTGCTTTCTCACATAAAGTCCAGAGGTCAGCAGTCCAGGGTGTTCTATCCAAGCTCCTTCCAGCTCCCCACCCCACCACCCTACAGCATTGCTCTCATACTCATGGGCTAGAAAGATGGGCATTTTGGGCTTAGGAAATACCTTGGGGTGTTTGGGGAACAGTGTCATCCAGAGTCTTGGCAAAAGGTGTCATGGTAGAAAAATCTAGAAAAGTAGACTGCAGCCAGATTGTCAAGGACCTGAGTGCCACAGTAAATAGTTTTAACTGTAAAATTTTGAGTTAGGTGTTCTTAAGCTGAGATAAGAGTAGTGAACTTGAGATCTCCGTGAAAGTCCTGAGAGTTGTATGTACATTTGTGTGTGAGACTCAGCAATTGTCTCAGGATTTCATAGAGAGGGGTAACAGCTGCTTCTCTACCCATGAGTAATCAACAAAGTTTTGGAGCACATACAAAGAAATCTATCTTTTAGATTGCCTTGATAGCCTCAAAGTAGATTTCATTATTCTTATTTTACAAATGAAACAAAACTAAGACCCAGAGAAATTGAAGACTCATTTAATTCCAACAGTTAATAAATAGGAGAGCTAGACTTGAAGCCTTGGCCTTCTGATTCCTAGTTATGGTGCTCAGGTGCTCACTCTATTGTGGTAGCTTTGATGGCAGGGTGTGTGTGTGTGTGTGTGTGTATGTATGTATGTGATGGCTTTCTAGCATGGATCTCTGGGAGGGCAGTGGTGCCATTGACTGTTAAGAACTGGGAGGAAGATGCTTGCTTTGTGGGAAGGATCATGCATTTGGTGTCTGGTGTGTTGAGTCTGAGAGAGGCTGGTCCTGAGGCTGAAGCTGGTGTCTGTGTGGACCGCTCATTAAAGTCAATAGGGGAAAACACATTTTTTGACAGAATTGCTAAGACTGTGCCGTAGGCTTTTTCTGTATTCCAATCTCAGTTACTTGGATTTCTGATTCTTGCTTCCTGCTTTGGCCTGTGACATTCAGCATCTCTTACGTGTGACTTTTGACATCTTAAGGTGGCCTCCCATTTTTTTCATTAGTGACCATATATTTGAACCTTAGTCTTTCTGTCTGTGGACCACCCTGTGGTTTTTAGCTGTGCCTGAGCTGCATGGCAACAGGAAAGCCAGGTCTGGAAGAATGAGGGAGGAGCTGTGGGCCCTAGAGATGGAAGTCTGAACCTTGAGAGAGTGGCATGTACAAGCGGATTTGGGACTCACTTGCCCAGATGTGACAAGATTATCCAAGGAGAGACAGTAGAATGAGAAGAGCAAACCTTGGAAACATGCCAGTGATCAGGGGACTGAGGGAGGAAGAGTAGCCAGTAAGGTCAAGTTCAGACAGAAGAGACCCTAGAGGGCAGAGTACTGTGGAAGCCAAGGGGGCAGACTGCATGGAAACCCTGGAAAAGAGGGAGTGGTCAGCAGGTGGAGGTGGTACAGAGCAGCACCACCCAGTAGAACTTTCTGTGGTGATGAAAATCTTCTGTAGCTGTGCTAATACAGTGGTCCCTTGTCACAGGCAGTTACCGAGCCCTGGAAATGTGGCTAGTATGACTGAAGAACTGAATTTTTAATTTTGTTCAATGCTAATCAGTTTACATCTAAATAGCTCCATGTGGCTGTCGTATTGCACAACATAGGAGTAGAAGCTGAGCAGGATGAGGGCTGAGAGAAAGCTGTTGGGCGGGCAGTTAGGAGGTCATTAGGGACCTCCCTCAGGTGATACTCTCAGGAGAAAGTAAGATTGAGGAGGGGAACCCAATGACCATAGACTTCTCTTTTAGTACATTTGAAAAGGAAGGAATATTTGGGAAAGGTGTGTATCAGTTACAGTGATTTCTATGGCAAGTGCCTTGAAAACCACTTCAGACTGGCTTAGACAGGGCTGTGGTTGGCTTCAGGGTTGGTTCCTTCAGAAGATTAGGGGTGTCTGTGATCTAGAATCTCTCCCTCTCTGCTCTGCTCTTCATTCATCACCTTCCTCCCAAGGCTGGAGCCATTCTTGGCAGTAAGAGGGCTGCTAAGAGCCATTGAGGACATGTCCAACAGGAAAGCACATTTCTGGCTTCGTCGTTCTCTGTCACTCCCTTTTTTTAGAGACGGTCTCACTGTGTTTCCCAGGCTGGAGTATAGTGGCTTTTCACAGGCATGATCAAAGCACACTGTAGCAATCCTCCCTCCTCAGCCTCCTGAGTAGCTGGGACTGCAGGCGTGCACCACCATGCCTGATTTCCCTCCCCTCCCCTTGCCTCCCCTCTTTCCCTTTTCTGCCAGGGTCTCGCTTTGTTGACTGGGCATGAGGGCAGTGGCATGATGATAACTCACTGTAACCTCAAACTCTGGGCTCAAATGATCCTTCTGCCTCAGCCTCTTGAGTAGCTGGGACTATAGGCCCGTGCCACCATGCCTGGCTAACTTTTCCTACTTTTGGTGGAGACAGCGTCTAGCTATGTTACTCACACTGGTGTCGGACTCCTGGCATCAAGCAGTCCTCCTGCCTCAGCCTACCAAAGTGCTAGGATTACAGGCATGAGCCACTGTGCCTGGCCTCCCTTTCTCTTTTTTGCATTGCTCTTTTGCCTGGGCTAGAGTGCTGTGGCATAAGCCTAGCTCACAGCAACCTCAAACTCCTGGGCTCAAGCAATCCTCCTGCCTCAGCCTCCAGAGTAGCTGGGACTATAGGCATGCACCACCACACCTGGCTAATTTTTTCTATTTTTAGTAGAGACAGGGTCTCACTCTTGCTCAGGCTGGTCTTGAACTCCTGACCTCAAGCGATCATCCTGCCTTGGCCTCCCAGAGTGCTAGGATTACAGGTGTGAGCTACTGCGCTGGGCCCCTTTCTCTTTTTTTAAGAGCAAGAACTTTCCTAAGAATTTCTAGCAAACCTCTCCTCAGGTATCATTGGCCAGAATTAAGGTTAAATCTCATTCCTCACCTCAACCCTGGCAAGATGCATTCGGTTACCCTTAGACCAGACAGGTGCAGCACTTGAAAGAACGTCACCTTCCCATGCTACATCCTGCACCTGATTTGAAAGGAAGGAGAGGACCACAGAATGGATGCTTGGAAGTAAACCTCAGTGGCCATTTCTGGTAGTGTTTTGGGTGAGACATTGAGCTTCTTGATGGGCTGAGGAGAAGGAGGCTATACGTGGTCAGAACCTGCAGGTTTGGTAAGAGATGAGGGACAGTACAAGACAGCAAGAGTGAGAGGTGGCACTGAGCTTGTGATCCTTTCAGGATTGGAGGCAAAGTGATTGGTGAGAACTAGACTTTGAGGCCCTCAGACCACATCTAAAATCATCAATCCAAATCCTAGAAATAATTTTAAATAGATTATGAATATTTATTTTCTAACCAAGCACATATGTATTCTTTATAAATACATTTTTAACTATTACTTAGTAATAGTTTTAAAAAAGTGTTTTTGGTAGAAAATGTGGAAAATACAGGAAAGGATTTAGAAAAACTGAAAATCTTGTCATCATGACTAGTCAAGTTATTTTGTTACATTTTCACTATCTGTGGGGGGCCACATGTGAGTCTGTGTGTTTTATATGCTAAAGTGGTTGGAGCTGTGGAATCCCAACTGGGTGGGTTGGAAACTAAGAGTTGGAAGGGCTTATGTTCGTGGAAGACTTCTGGAGAGGGGGAGTTTGTGCTTGCCTGGGAAGTGGGTTTGATTTGGCAGGCGGGGGTAGGACATGGATGGCTCAGGCTTGCCTAGTGAACAGTGAGGATCAGCGTGGCTGGAGCGTTGGTCGTGGGGTCAGGGCAAGTGAGGCTGGGAAGGGAAAGTGGTCTGTGTTGTGGAGGGCCTCAGATACAGGAGTCCCCCTCGTCTGTGGTGTCACTTTCCATGATTTTGGTTACCCTCCATCTGAAAATATTAATTGAAAAATTCCAGAAATCATTGGTTTTAAATTGTGTGCCATTCTGAATATTGTTATAATCATTCTATTTTTAGTTATTGTTAATCTCTTATTATGCCTAGTTTGTAAATTAAAATTTATCATAGGTATTTATTAGAAAAAACTTAGTATATATGGGGTTTGGTACTCTCTGAGGTTTCAGGCATCCACTGGGGGTCTTGGAATGTATCCCCCATGGGTAAGTCCCCTGTGGGGACTACGGTACCATAAGAAAAGGCTGTGTTCTGCCCGCAGTGGGGATTTGAGACAGTTTTGAGCCAGGAGGGTGACTTGCTCGCAGTAACAGTCTCACTTTCCTCTAGAGAGCACACCACCGGTCCCAGGTGTGTTTTGGAGGTGAGTCTCCTTCCTGGGTTTTTGGCGTCCTGTTAGTGTGGCACTGACACCTACTGCCGTCACTGGGTAGTGCAGCCTCCTCAGGATCCCCTGAATCCCCACCGTGCCTGCCCTGCAGCAGGAACTCCTGACAACAGGCTAAACCTAACTTTACCTTCATTTTCATGGCACACATTTGGAGAATAAAGTATTTAAGTTACAAATCTTAGGACCAGAATCAAAGACTATCTTGTTAACTTTGGGTGTTAGGATATTATTTAATTTATTGCTCATTTTTCTTTGGGGTTTGACTCTAATTTCTAGGTTTTCAAGCCTATGGCTGATGCTGCTGTGAAGATTGTAGAGAAAAATGGCTTCAGTGATAAGATTAAGGTTATCAACAAGCATTCCACCGAGGTGACCGTGGGGCCAGGTGAGAGCTACACATCCTGTGTCTAAAGCTTTATTAGCTCTTGTGTGAGAGAGGAAAAGGTTTATTCCAGTTACCTGGAATAGATCCAGGTCCTTGCAGAGAAATGGGCCCTCTGTGTGTGGTAGCTCTGACAGAGCTTTGCTTCTCTTGATGCTTATTTCTCTTGATGTTTATTTCTCTACTGGTTAAAATTGATCAGTACTGAGTAAACTAGAGCTAATCAAGTACAACAGCAGTGACACAAATGAAACCTCCTTTTGCTTTAAGCAAGTTGGAATTCTTGCGTGACCCAGCTTTGAGTTTCATCAGACAGAAGTGAATCTAAGATAGCAGAAAGTGGTTGTATGCTGACATCCTGCCTCAGCATACAACATGAACGACTTCCTGTACAGCACCATCTCTCAAGGTTTCCAGAATATCTTTTTTTTTTTTTTTAGACAGAGTCTCACTGTTGCCCAGGCTAGAGTGCCATGGCGTCAGCCTAGCCCACAGCAACCTCAAACTCCTGGGCTCAAGTGATCCTCCTGCCTCAGCCTCCTGAGTAGCTGGAAGTACAGGCATGCGCCACCATGCCTGGCTGATTTTTTCTATATTAGTTGTCCAGCTAATTGCTTTCTATCTTTTTTTTTTTTTCAGTAGAGACGGGGTCCTCACTCTTGCTCAGGCTGGTCTCGAACTCCTGAGCTCAAATGATCCACCCACCTCGGCCTCCCAGAGTGCTTGGATTACAGGCATGAGCCACTGCACCCGGCCCAGAATATCTTTTATAGTCTAGGAGTTTGAGTCGTACTTCTAAAATTTCATGTCACTGATACTTGGAGTGCACAGTTGGAAGATTTGCAAAAAAAGTTTCTGTGGTAAGGTTATGGCTATCACCACAGTTTTTAAAAATGTAGTATTTTATTTATATTTATTTTTCATTTTATTTTTTTTAAAGATAGGGTCTCACTGTGTTGCCCAGGCTGGACTTAAACTCCTGGGCTCAAGTGATCTTTCTGCTTTGGCCGTTTGAGTAGCTAGGAACACAACCATGTATCACTGTGTGTGGCTTTAACTGTTTTAGCATCCTGGTCTTCTATTTCTACCATCTCTGTCTTTTTTGGGTTTGTTCTGTTGACTAATTTTTATCCTGGTTCTAGATCACGTTTTCCTTCTTTACATATTTAATAATTTTTATTTGGATGCTGTAGATATTGGGAATTTTCCATTGTTGAATGCTGGATTTTGTTTTCTTTAAAAACTTTGTCTGGCATGCAGTTGGGTTACTTGCAGTTCACTTTGATCCTTTCAAGGCTTGTTGAAGCTTCATTGGAGCAGGGTTAGGGTAGCTTTTGGTCAGCTTTCTCACCAGTAGCACTATTGATATTTTGGCACTCTGTTTGACATTTTGATAATTCTTTGTTATGGGAAACTGTCTTATGCATTGCAGGAAGTTTAACAGCATCCCTGGCCTCTACCCAATAGATACCAGTCTCATTCTTCTCTCTTTCACCATTTGTGCCAACCAAAAATGTCTCCAGACATTGCCAGATGTCCCTGGGTGGAGTAGGGGTGCAAAATTGCTGCCTGTTGAGAACCACCGCTCTAAGTTTATTTGGCCAGACTATTTCAGTGTGACTTCTCTGGGGTCTCTTGCTGAGTGCTGTAGGTGCTCAGTAAGGATTCTCTGGTCTGGCTGATCAGAACCTGAATGTTTCTCAGTCCTCTGAGAGCTCTGGAAATTGTTCATGTTATAGCTCATGGTCATCCTTTGCCCAACCTTACAGAGTCTTACCCTGTGTATATGGGATTACGTTCAACAACAGGCACCAGGTGTAGTGGCTCACACCTCTGATCTTAGCACTTTGGGAGGCTGAAGGGGGAGGATCACTTGAGGGCCAGGAGTTTGAGACCAGCCTGAGCAGCATAGCAAGACTCTGTCTCTACAAAAAAGAGAAAAATTAGTCGGGTGTGGTGACATGTGCCTGTAGTCCCAGCTACTCTGGAGGCTGAGGTGAGAGGATCGTTGAGCCCAGCAGTTTGAGGTTGCAGTGAGCTGTGTTGCCGCAACTGCACTCTAACTGGGGCAACAGAGTGAGACCCTGACTCAAAAACAAAACAAAACAAAAAACAGGCTTATAGGGAACTCTGTGTAGAGTTCTGAAGGTTTGTTTCTATGTAGCTTCCTCTCTGGTTCTCTGCTTGGAAAGTTCCAGCCACCTCCACTTCCCTGAACTCTAGTTTCTGTCTACTTAACTCAGCAAGACTGCCATGCTCTGCTTGACTTCCTGCCCCTGTACCGCAGCCTGGAAAGTGCCTCCTGGCCGACAGCCAGAGCAGCGGTTGGGTTCACTTGGTTTATTTCCCTTCTTGGGAACAAACCGTGTTGCTTCTTGTTCCACATCTGAAAAACTTGTTTCATGTTTTTTGCCCAGTTTTCTAGTTGATGACCGTGGGAGGATAAGTCTGACCCACGTACTCCATTATAGCCACAAGTGAGATCATTATTTATTTTTGAAGATTTATTAGGTTATTAAGTATGGAATGTCCAATTTCCTTAAGTGCTTTGACAGTTGATATCTCTGACATTTCACTTTGACACTTCTTGTTTTTTTTTTTTTATTGTGGAGGTACATCCTCATTTTTTCAAACACAAGTTTTAGCTTGTGATTACCTTTCAAAATTTTTTTAGAGCAATTTTTGTGAAACCATGGATAAATCAAAAATTCATGTTATTTTTGAATAATGAGTTCCGTTGTGGAACCAGTGCAGCACAGACAGCTTGAAATATCAACAAAGTGTTTGGGAAGGATGTGGCTAATGAATGCACAGTACACTGGTGGTTTGAGAAGTTCTATTCTGATGATTTTAATCTTGAAAATGAGCTATATGGGTGACCTGAGGCCAAGGTGGATAATGATGAGCTGAGAGCTGTAGTGGAAACAAATCCATCTCAACCTACATGTGAATTAGCAGCAAGGTTTGACATTCCAGTTCCAATAATATTGGACCATTAGAAACAAATGGGCAAGATAAAGAAGCTGGATAGATGGGTACTGCATGAGTTAAATGAGCATCAGAAGGGAAATCTTCTTGAAGCTTGCCTTTCTTTGCTGTCGTGACATAAAGGTGAACCATTTCTACACAGCATTGTTATATGTGATGAAAATGGATTCTTTTTGACAATCGTAAGCATTCAGCACAGTGGTTAGATACAGATGAAGTGCCAAAACGCAGTCTAAAACCAAATATTCATCACAAAAAGCTCATGGTGTCTGTTTGGTGGTCTAGCACTGGTATTATCCACTATAGCTTCATGAAACCTGGTCATTTGGTTACAGTGAATGTCTACTGCAACCAACTGGATGAAATGATGAGGATGCTTGTGATTAAGCGGCCAAGATTGGTCAATAGAGACGGGCCAATCCTCTTGCAAGACCACATGTTGCAAAAAAAACAACACTGCTCAAACTACAGAGGCTGGACTTGGAAACTCTCTGTCATCCACCGTATTCACCAGACCTTGCACCAACTGACTACCACTTCTTCCAGGCTTTGGACCACTTCTTGCAAGGAAAAATATTCATTTCCCAACAAGCTGTGGAAGACACGTTTTGTGATTTCATTGCCACTGGCTCTGCAGGCTTCTTCACTGCTGTCATAAACAGAATACTATTAAGATGACAAAACTGTGTCGATAGTTTAGGCACATTCTTTGATTAATTGTATTGCTGCTTGTTTGAGATACAGTAAATACACTTTTGATTTGAAATTGGACATTTCATATTTAATGAACTAATATATGTTTTGACAGCATTGAGACTGACCTGCAGAGTAGCTGTGCCCTGCAGCCCTCTCTCTGTGACTCTGTGCCCTCCTCTAGGGTGGGTTGTTCACACACACCATGGGTTAGGCCAGCCCCCTCATACTTCCTTAATACTTTTCGTCTGTAGCGCTTGTCACTGCAATAATTAAATAATTATGTGATCATGTATTGAATGTCTGTATCCCCACATAGCTGCAGCATCATCAGGTCATGGACTATGTGGATCTTATTAATTATTCCATTCCATTATTTGCCCAGGGCCTGGCACATACAGGAATTCAGTTATCTTTGTTTAGTGAGTACATTGTCAACCTTGCTTGGGCTATAATCACTTGTAAATGGGACTTTGTTTCCAGTCCTGCAACTTGGCATGTGGCTCCTCATTGCCAAGTTGGGTGGTCTTCCCTCTGCTTTTCCTCTCAAACCACTGCAGCTTTGGTACTTCTGCCATTCAGTCCTGCCTGAAACTCCCTCCCCAGGCCTCAGTGACATCTTCTAATCTTGGTTCTATGTTGCTTGCTTTCTGCTCCCAAATGTGTGTTCTCCAAGGTTCTATTCCTAGCCTTTTAAAAAAAATGGCATCTAAATTTGTTGCCTGTTCCCCAGAGATGGATTACAGTGCACACTGAGGCGTGTGTAGCAGCCGACTCCAGGAGCAGCATTTGTTCATCCAGCCATTTCATTCATTTGGCAAAGACTTGAGAAGCACCTGGGGGACTTGCCCTCTTCAGGCTCCCTCTGCACCTGTATACACTAGCACTCACGTGCTAAATACAAGGCTCTCGGGAAGTATTTGTTAAAACTCACTGGATCATAAAAGCTTTATTTTTATCTTGATGAAGCAAATTTGGACAATAAATCATTTTAAATTACATAATTGGTTTAAAATTATTCAGGAGGTAGAATTGGCAGGGCTTGGTGATTGATTAGCTGTAGGGTGACAGAGAGGGAGAAGTCAAGACTTCAGCTAGTGTTCGTTGACTATAACTGGGTGCTAAGCATTGTTCTAGGCGCTGGGGTACAGTGGTGAGCAGGCAGTCAGGAGCCCTGCTCTCCTGGAGCTAATAAATGATGCCCAGGTTTCTAGACGGTGTGACTGGGGGTGCCGTTCAATGAGACAGAAACAGGTTTGTGGGGGTGGGGTGGGGTCGGTCTTGGATGGTGCATTCCAGATGGAGTTTGGCTTGATGTCAGAGAGGGTGGGCAGGGTACTCGGGGAGGTGGTCTTTGTGCCAGGAGGCAAAAGTTTCTTTCTAACTTCCTTTGTGCTTCATACTGCCATTGAGCACAAGTGTACGTCATAGGAAGGGTACATTTTTACCTTTGTTATCCTAACCTCCACCACGTGACACAGAGCTCATTACCCCTGTTTTACTGATGTGACGACTGATGGTCAGAATTGAGGGTTTGGGGCTAGAAAGTGAGACTCAGGCCCAGGTCTCTAGTACTCAAGGTTTGAGCTCTCTCTGTTACAGCCTTCGTTGAACCCCTTTAGGGTTTCTCTTTCCTTGCATCATCTGTGAGACTTGTCTTCTATAGGGAAGAGGGGTGGGCTTTGTCAAATTATAATTGATGCGCCATTTAGAGTGTTTACAGTTGATTCTCCTTGATGAATAGCCCTTTCCAAAGTCTATTTTGTCTCGGCTCATTAAAAATTATAATCGTAGAAGTAGCATTACATTATAGAGGTTTAGAAAACAGAGTTAACGAACCCTCCAGAATCCTACTATCCTAAAACAAGTGTTATTTGGGAGGTTGTTTGGTGGCAAGACACCAACTTAATTAAGGGGATATACTGTGAGAAATCTGGGGATTCTGAATGCTGGGTCTCGGTTCTGGTAGGAATAGCCAGACTGACGGCTGACCTACCGCACATAACTGGAAGTGCATTAGGTAGCCTCTCTCGCACTTTGGTTTTCTCTCCTTCTCTGTGCAGCCTACACATACTTGAAGTATCAGCATTCAGTTTTTGCTTTTCAAATAATTTTTGCTAATTTAATGGTTAAGAGTTTAATTGTTAATATTAATATATATCTTTTAAGTTGCTAATAAGAATGAAAAAAATTCCATATATTTGATTTCTTTTCTGTTCTGAATTGTCTGTGTGTATTTTTACCTGGTTTCTTTTTGGGTTTTTACAGTTTTGTTACCATTTTTTCCAAGTCCCTCCCACCCCAATGTTAAACATACAGAAAAGTTGAAAGAATAGTACAGTGAACACGCATATTCCCTTAACCTAGATTACCAATGTAGCATTTTGCCATACATACACATATATGGATTTTTTTTCTGAACCATTGGAAAGTCAATTGCAGACATCACGACACACTTCTGAGTACTTGAGCATATGTATGTACTTTCAATGTAATGACCTGTTAACCTCTTATCTTTCACATATTTGCTGAAAATATTTTTCCTAGTGTGTTGCCTGCTTCTGACTCTGTCTCTGTTTCCTTGTGTTTTTCAGATGGTGACATGCCGTGCCGTGCCAACATCCTGGTCACAGAGCTCTTTGACACGGAACTGATTGGGGAGGGGGCGCTGCCCTCCTATGAACACGCACACAGACATCTCGTGCAGGTAATGGGCCAGGGCCGCCCTTGGGCTTGTGGCTGTGGTTTCAGCTGGCTCACACAGCACTCATTGACGCACCATGCTCAACACAGCCCGAGCCCTCAGTTCCTCTCCGTGCACCCTGGAGCACCCCTCAAGTCCTGGGAGGCTCTGGTTCTCCTCGGTTGTGACTTTCGTGTCCTTTGAATGCTAAGTCTTGATAGATTAGAGTTGGAAGGCAATTCTTTTGATTCTGAATCTTTAAAATGAGCAAATACTCATTGAGTATCTACTGTGTGTAAGGTGTTGTAGCATCCAGGGAAGAATTTAAGACACCTTCTTGCTTCTAAGACCCACAGTAGTAGTGATGGCGAGGGCTGAATGGCTGAGTGGCCAGGCGGATGCACCGCAGACCATTGGTTTGGGACTGGGAGCAGAGGTCAGGACTGAGGCATGTGTGGAGATGGTGGAATTTGGAAAGGCACTGAGGAGAGAGAAGTGCTCCAGGTAGAGGGCCTGTTTGGTAGGTCAGTGAGGACACCAGCCTGGAGGCCTTGTGGGCTGATGGTGGAGAATGGAGTGAGAGTGGAAGGCCTTGACTGCCAGGACATTCCAGGTGAGGGAGCAGTGACAATTTTTGAGTCCTTTTTATGGACATAAACTGGAGGTGGAGGCTGAGGGTAAACCCCAGCTGGGGAGGGGAGAGCATTTGCTTCTTCTGTTGTTGGTGTCCATGTGGTAGGCATGGTCCATGTGAGCCTGTAGCTGTCCCAGCCAGACCCTACGTGGCAGTCCTGGGTGCCCCGGAGCAAAGGAGGGGGCGCTCCTTTCAGGGCTAGAGTCCACATTGCTCACATGGCGACCTTGTGGTGGGGACTGTCCTCCAGAACCCCGCACTGTGCAAGATGTCTCATTGACTCGATAATGCACAATCAACCCTTTCTAGGTATCAGTAGTAAGAATTTCTATTTCTCCACGTTAAAACCTCCCACTAGAGGAATCCCAAAACAGAAAATAAGGCTATTTAGAATTATGTTCATGGTGCCCAGTTTGTCTTTCTTTAATCTTATTTAAAAAGTGAGCAGGCAGCTGTCCTCAGTTTCCCCTTGGGGCACCTGGTGTCCATTGTCTGCTCTGATCACTGGCCTGGGCTGCCTACCCTGTCTGTGAGTCTGAAGAAGTTACAGCTGGTCCATGAAGACTTCCCTCTTCCTGCGTTATTGGAAGCCAGGATGCTTGGGTGTCAGACACATTGTCCCTGTGGTTGTTGAAGTGACCCAGCAATTGATCTCAGCAGACACATTTATTGAACACCTTTATTTTGCCAGGCCCCTTTTTGTGTACCAAGACTGTGAAGGGAGCCTTGGGGGAGGCAGCTAGGTGAGTAGGTCATCACAGTGCAGCTTGAGATATGCTCTGATGGTGCTTGGTGCAGGTGAGGTCCTGCCCGTGCTGCGGGGAGGAGTCAAGGAAGATGATGCTTGAGCTGAGTTGGTGTTGAAGAAAAGTGGTCAGAGGCTGGTGTTGCTGGCAGAAGAGACTAGCATGCACAAGGTGCGATGATGAATTGGTGCAGTGGATTTTGTATAGTGTGGGAGGCATGAGAGGTAGGTGTAGAGATGAGACCAGGGAGCTGGGCGGGGGCTAGGTTGAGAAGGGCCTGGGAGGCCATGCCCAGAGGGTGGAGGTCATCCAGAAGGCAGGGTGGTGGTGTGGGAGGGTTTGAAGCAGGGGGTTAAGGGCAGATTTAGGCAGTCTTGGAGAGAGCCATTGGGAGCAAGACTAAAGGCTGCAGGTGAGTTAAAAGGCTGTAGGAGTCATGCAGGTGCTGAGATGAGGTGGGCCTCAGCCACAGCCATAGACGTGGGCCTGAGAGGTGGTCACAGGACTTGGCGGTTACTTAGGTGTGGAGGCATCGAGGGTGGGGCCAGGGTTTGGGGCTTGAGCATCTGGGTTGGACGATGTGCTCCCTGCCAGCAGGGAGCGCAGCAGAAGGAGCAGCACTGGGAAGGTGAGCTGTCCAGTTTGGATACACAGAGTTTGAGCTGTCTGAGGCTCAGCCAAGTAGAGAGGACCAAGAGGCCTTTAGACCTATGGATTTGGTAGATGAAGAGAGAGTGACTGAAGTCGCCGCGGGAAGAGAATGGGGGACAAAGAAGGTCCAGACCAACTCTCTGGGGAGCCCCCCTGTGAGGTGGGCAGAGGAAGCACAGCCTTGGGAGGAGATGGGGAGTGAGAGTCTGGCTGCCTCGGTGCTTCTCCTCCAGAGCAAAGTCTGGAGATGCAGTGTTTGTGAGACACGAGACAGAATTTGGCCTTTGGAGGTTCTTTTTGAGAGGGAAACGAGCAGGCAGGGATGCTGCTAAACATCCTGCCATGCCCGAATAGCCTCCACAACAAAGGACCATTTGACCCAAGAGGCCGTAGTGCCAAGGTAGAGACATTCTGTGCTTGTAATTTCCATGCAGGTAGCAACTGCAAGTGTCCTCTTCACCGCTGGGTCCCTAGTGCCTGGTGTGTAAGAGGATGTGGAATGAATGAATGAAGTAGAAGGAAATCTAGACAAGGAGCTGGAGCCACAGCCGTGTGAGATGAGCACTCAGCAGTGCCGGGTGATGCCAGTAGGTCAGGTCAAGTTGAGGGTGGACGGTTGTCCACTGGGCTTTGCAATGAGGAGGTTCTGGTTCTGGTGCCAGGCCAGAGCGGCACTGAAAGGGAGACGACTGCTTAGCAGTCAGACTTGTGCTCTTTTTTGATGTCAGTGTGGGAGTTCATCAGTGTGATGACAGTTAAGGTTTATTTTGGAAGTATTTAACAGTGCCAGGTAGCTAGGAACTTAATCTGACAAATCATTTTAGGCATCATGTGTATTCTTTCTGAAATCTAGTTCCTTTTTGTTTTTCTTTCCTGAGGGCTCAGGACAGAAAGCAATTCACTATCCTAATAGTAATAAGGTATTAGGTGTTACCAAACTGACCTAATATTAAGGAATAAACCTCTTTTGATCAATAGGAATTACTCTGGGAATAAGTGCCTGATTTTTTTTGTTGTTGTTCTTTTGTTTTTTAATACAAACATAGGAAAATTGCGAGGCAGTGCCTCACAGAGCAACCGTCTATGCACAGCTGGTAGAGTCCAGAAGGATGTGGTCGTGGAACAAGCTCTTTCCCGTCCATGTTCAGACCAGTCTTGGAGAGCAGGTCATCGTCCCTCCCTTAGAAATGGAAAGGTGCCCTGGTGCACCCTCCGTCTATGACATTCAACTGAACCAGGTGTCACCAGCTGACTTCACAGTCCTCAGCGATGTGCTACCTATGTTCAGGTACCAAGGAGCCATCCCTGGTGATGGCACTTTGAGACATTTGATGGATTTTGGATCTTTGGAGGTTCTTTTTGAGTGGGAAGGAAACTTAGCTGATGTCACCTGCCTCTGAAGGCAAGAGTCCCTTGCAACCAAGTATCGTTGCTATTGAGGTCACTGTAAAAGCTTAAAAATGGAGTGTGTGAGGTTAAAAGATGCTTAAATTCCTGAATATTCTTCCACAGTGTGGACTTCAGCAAGCAAGTCAGTAGCTCAGCAGCCTGCCATAGCAGGCAGTTTGAACCTCTGGCATCTGGCCGAGCTCAGGTGGTTCTCTCCTGGTGGGACATTGAAATGGACCCTGAGGGGAAGATCAAGTGCACCATGGCCCCTTTCTGGGCACACTCAGACCCAGATGGGCTCCAGGTAAGAGGCAGGAGCTGAGCACGTTTTCATGTGATCAGGAGACTTGTCCATGGTTGTAGAAAAGTAGTAGTTGAACCTTAGAGTCAAGAATTTAGAGACAGAAGGTACTATGTCAGAATCAAAGGCCAAGAAGAGTTTTTAGAAAGAAAGCAAAGGCTAGCTGTAGTAAGATAGCCCTCTCAAGGTGAGTTCATGGTCAGCACCTGTGGACACGGTGAGCAACAGAGATGCTCTGGAGAGTTAGCGCCCCTCTGTCCCTTGTGCTGGCAGAACCGCTCTTAGATTTCACTCACCCCTCCACCCCCCAATCCCAGGGGGCACATATCAGCTTGGAATGGAGAACTACAGCCTCATTCTGTAGCCTCAACCTCTGCCTTCTCCAGCTCAATAGAAAGTGGGCAGAGACATGAAGCTACAGAAAAGGAGATGCAGAGTACATGGAATAGTACTCATAATAAGAGAAATGCAACTCTGGCCAGGCACAGATGTGCGCATCTCTAGTCCCAGCTACTTGGGAGGCTGAGGCAGGAGGATCGTTTGAGCCCAGGAGTTTGAGGCTGCGGTACACTGATTGCTCCTGTGAACAGCCACTGCACTTCAGCCTGGGCAACACAGTGATTCCCTGTATCAAAAGAGAGAGAGAGAGAGAGAAATGCAACTTTAAACTGCAATGAGATATCATCGTCACCTCTCAGTGAATAAAATTTAAAAATTTGATAGCACTTTGTGTTGGTAAAGCTTGGGGAAAGAGCAGGAAAGCAAATCGTCAGAACATTCATGGAGTGCAGCGTGGCCCATTCTGTCAGGTTGGAAAGTGATGCCACTTTGAGACATTGGGCTCTGGATAGATTGGCATATGTGCAGAACGAATGTGTATGCAGCCCTGGTATAGCAGAAAAAGGACAACCTAAAGGCTACTAGTAGGACCTAAGTCCATTATCCTTTCAGTGGATGAGGTGGCTCTCTGTGCACTGATGTGGAGCAAGCTCCAGGATGTGTTATTAAGTGAATCAAAAATAAAGGTGTAGAACTATATGTGGTATGCCAACACTGCTATTAGTAGAAATAAGAATGTATGTGTTCATGAGTGTATACTTAATGTGTGGTGTGTGTATATCTTTGAAAGAATTCCCAGAAATTGGTAAAAAATGGTTGCTTTTGGAAAGAGGAGTGGAGGTTAGGGGTAGAAAGGAAACATTTTGGAGACAGAGTCTCACTGTCTTGCTCCAACTAGAGTGCAATGGCATGATCATAGCTCACTGCAATCTCAAACTCCTGAGCTCAAGTGATCCTCCTGCCTCAGCCTCCTGAGTAGCTGGAACTACAGGCCTGCACCACCAAGCCCGGATAACTTTTTTTGTTTTTGGTAGAGATCGGATGTCGCTCTTGCTCAGGCTGGTCTCAAACTCTTGACCTCAAGCAATCCTCCCACCTCGGCCTCCCAGATTGCTAGGATTATGGGCATGAGCCGCCACACCTGACTGAAAGGAAACTTCTTTTTTGCCACATGTCCTTGTATCTTTCAGATTTTCTCTCATGTGCATGTGACGTAGCCTCCTTTCCCCCAATACACACACTCAAAGGAAAACAAAAAGCTGGAAAGGTGTTTCAGGGCTGAGAAATAAAACCTCCTCTCTCTACCTGAGAGTGTCCTAGGCACCTTCCTTTGTGTGTTCTGTCTCCAGCCTGCCTGGTGTTAACCACCAGCTTTTGTTTTTGTTGCTTACCTGTTGGGTTCTAGGTGCGCATAGCGTTGACTTTATGGAAGGCCTTAGTAGCTCCCCCAGCCCCTCCCTGAGTTACCACTCAGGTCAGGAGCTACTCAGTATCTACTCCACCTTCCAGTTGCCTGGCCCCAGGTGATCAGGCAGACGTGCAGCCAGTGTGTGCCAGCTTCCCTCTGCCGCCTTGGAGTCCTGCAAGGCCTCTGTGTGTGTGTGTGTGTGTGTGTGTGTGTGAGTGAGTCACTCAGAATTCACCCACAGAGTTGAGATTGGCACTGGATTGCATTCTTCCTCTCCAGGAGTGTGATGATTACAAATTTAGCACAAGAATATAATTAAAATATTAATACGTTGCATATGTTCAGAGCTACTGTGTATATGTATTCTCCTTGAATCCTCACGTGAGACATATGGGTAACCACTGGAGTACCCAAACTGAGACCCAGCAGGCTCCAGGGGTTGGGGCAGGGCCTGTGTCCAGGAAGCAGTGGAATGGTTCTTGTGTCCTTTCTCTACCAGTGATGACTTTTGGACTGTTAGCAATTTGAAAACTGCTAATGAATCTTCTTCATGAATTCGTGAAACCCCTTTGATCCTAAATATATTTAGCCTGTCTCGCTTTGGCACAGTGGGTTGTCACCAGCTCTTTAGCACTAGGCCCCAGGAGGCCCCTGTGGCGGGGAGTGTGGGGAGGACTGATGACAGGGAGCACCATGGGAGCATGGTGAGGTCCATGAAGGCTAAATTTGCATAGTGTGGGCATGAATAACAGGTTTAAGAGAACCTGTTTCATCTTCCTTATTTCTACTTATTTTTTTCAGAGCCTATCTGGTTGGGTTTTCATTTTCTAGCTTTTATGTTCAAATAGGCATCTTAGGTACATGGAAATGTTATTTATCCCCCTTTTTGTTAAATTCAAGACCAGGTGGGTGGGACATTTTTACGTGCTAAGCCACACTCTTGGTATCTCACTGAGGTCAAGTTTTCTTTCTTTAGTTCCTGAAGATGACAGAGAATGTGTAGGTGGTTGTCTCGTGAGTTGAGCCAGGCATCTACCTTTTAGGACAGTTCTTTCTTTTTTAAAAAGAGGCTTAAAAATTGTGAGAGTGATAAGCTTCATTATATAAAACAAAAATAAATTAAAAATCACTGTGGACCTGCCACCCAAAATAACTGCCTTTCTTTGGTCTCTTTCCAAATGTGTGGGTTTTGTCAATGCTTTTCTCTATGTTTTTCATGCTGTTCCGTAGCCTTCATAGTCATCATTTAAATGTCTGAGAGTACTCTGCAGGAGGATGTGTACATCCATGTCTGAGCTGCCGGACATTTGGGTTGATTCCAGTTTTTGCTAGTATAAATAATTCTGTGATTTGCATATTTATGTGACTATAGCCTTTTTCCTTTTTTTGTTCTGCGTGGTTTTTCTTAGGATAGAATCCCATACGTGGGGTTTGTAGTAGGGATCAGCACAGCTTATTAAAAGTTTACTCTGGATCTTCGTAAACCAGTCTCACAATTTAGAGTGTTCTAGTTCTTTAAAAACTTCATTTAATTCAAAAGAATAAACCAAAACCTTTCTGTACTATCTTCTTAACTTTTTATTTTGAAAAATTGTAAATCTACAGAATAAGTTAAAACGAACACCAGTAGTTCTTTTACTTAAATTTGTCAATTGTTAACATTTGCCACATTTGCTCTCTCTCTCTCCTTCCCCCCCCATACCCCATACTTCTTCCATACACACACACACACACACACACACACACACACACACACACACACACACACACACACACACACACACACAGTTTTTTGCTAAATCATTTGAAAGTAACTTACAGACCAGGTGCGGTGGCTCATGTCTATGATTCCAGCACTTTGGAAGGCTGAAGCGGGAGGATCACCTGAGGCCAGGAGTTCAAGACCAGCCTGGACAACATAGTGAGAATCTGTCTCTACAAAAAAAAGAAAAAGAAAATAAGTTGCAGACATATGGAACTTTACTCTTAAATACCTCAACATGTATCTCCTAAGAATGAAAACAGTCTCCAGTATAAGCAAGATACTATCATCATACCTAAGAAATTAACAGTGATTCCATAATATCACCTAACATATGGTCCAAAATAAAATTCCATTAATTTTCTCCAAATGTCTTTAGTAGCTTTTGTTTTCCTCCATCTAGGATCCAGTTAAGTTTAATGCATTACATTTGACCTTTTTGTGTTTTGAAATCACTTTTAAGGCAAAAGTCTAGTCCTGAAAGCTTTTGGAATATGTGCCATGGGGCTATACATAGTGGGGTTCCCTCCAGATCACGACCTTTAAACTCTTTGTTTTTTCCCTTCAAATGAGACATTAAGCACACCCCAGCATGCCGAAGAGAGAGCGTTGATGCTGCTTTGGTCGGGTAGGGGCTGAAGCCTGCATTTGTCCACTCCTCTGAGCCACTCTGAAAGGCCACTGCCCTTGGCCACATTGTGTCTTCCTAAAACCAGCAGGGTTCCAGCAGGCTCTTGGGCTGCTGGCCTTTCTTGAGATTTTTTTTTTTTTTTTTAAATCTCTTTGGCCACAGTAGCCAGCTGTAATGTACATCATGGTCTCCCTAAAAACTGATATTTGGCTCCTGGATTAGAAGCATTGCTCTTGTTGCAGCTTGGTGACAGCTGACTCTCTCTGTTCCCCATTTCAGTGGCGGGACCACTGGATGCAGTGTGTGTACTTCCTGCCACAAGAGGAGCCTGTTTGGCAGGGCTCAGCCCTCTGCTTGGTAGCCCACCATGACGACTACTGTGTATGGTACAGCCTGCAGAGGACCAGGTATGCCTGAGCCTCGTGGGGATGGAGGGCCTTTGAGACCGTATTTATGTAAATTCCCCATAGAGGTATGAGTGGGGCAACTTGCATCTGAAAAGAATAAAATAAGAGCAAAGGTTTGTGACTGGGTGTGTCAGTGCCCGTCCATGTGTACAAAGAGGTCGTCATGTGTTTCTGGACTCTGTTTAGAGTAGACACACGTGAAAAGTGTCGAATTGGAGGTCCCTCCAACCTCTAAAGCTTACTCAAGAACCAGGGTCCAGACTCATGCCTGCTGGAGACCCGAGGATGTGCTCGTCACCTGTGTCTGTTCATCTCCTGGCCTAGCCCTGAAAAGAACGCGAGAGTCCACCAGATGCGCCCCGTGTGCGACTGCCAGGCTCACCTGCTCTGGACGCGGCCTCGGTTTGGAGAGATCAATGATCAGAACCGAACTGATCAATACGCCCAGGCCCTGAGGACTGTAAGTGTCCAGCCCCTTGGGTGGCTGTGGGCAAGAAGGAGTTTGTTTCTTCCATAAGCACTCTGCTTATGATTTGCCAATTTTGTTTTCTGTGTTCCCTTATCTGTGAGTGGTTTCAGCTATCTCCTCCTGGGGTGGGCACTTGAGCAGCAAGCCCAAGAGCTTGGTACTGGACTTCCTGAAGGGCTTGTTCTCTGCCGTCCTGTGACAGCCTCTGGCTGGGAGCCTCCCCCAGTCCCTGCATTTGTCCTGCCTTTGCTTTCGTCAGCACCAGTAGTTGGTGTGGGTGATCCCAGTGGATTCAGCCACCCCCTCTCTGCTTTTCATGTGTTGCTACCTTTATAAAATTTTCTAAAATATAAATCTGATCATGCAATTCTCCTGTCTATAAAACTTCGCTCCCTGCTACCTATAGCAGGGGACTCTCAGCCTGGGGACCACAGACGGGGGTGGATGGGGTCCCTTGGGCCCCTAGGAGTTGTGTACAGAAATATATGTGCGTGCATTTTGGGTGGCAGAGAAAGATCCAAGTTCTCCCAAGTTTGTCTCAAGGGAATCTGGGGCCCATAAAAAAATCTCTGCCTTTGGAGAGTCATTTGAGCCTTGAGTGACAGGTCCACAGCTGTCTGTGCTGTCACCACTGGGAGGTGGGCTCCTGCAGGTGGGGCAGACCTACCTCTGGGCCTTCTAGGCTGGGTTGAAGGTCTCTCCTGACAGTGGGGTGTGTGGGGAGACATTCCCGAGGGCTGTGAGGGTGGGGTGGTTGCTGTGGGGGCCTGGGAGGTAGGCATAGCCGCACCGGGGCACAGGAGGATCCAGCCCTGCAGTGGGAGGGTGGGCCAAGGGGAAGATCAGATTTCATGACCAGAGTCCGGGCGAGTGGACAAGGAGCAGGGAGCCATTTCTGTCAGCTGTTACAGGAATCTCCTGACAAACCCTAAGAAGCCGTGTGCTGAGGCTGCTCTTCCTCTGCAGGTGCTGAAGCCAGGCAGCGTGTGCCTGTGTGTCAGTGATGGCAGTCTGCTCCCCGTGCTGGCCCATCACCTCGGGGCAGAGCAGGTACTGGGCCTGCACCTTTCTGTCAGCTTCCTAAGGCGGGCCCTGTATGCAGTCCTGCAGTTGGAGCTCTTTGCGGGTGCCACCGTTGCGTATGCAGCATGCGTGACTTGGGGCTGAGGGGTTTTATCGCCTGCGTGTGTGGGCAGGAGTCGGGCCATAGCTCTGTCATGGAGCCGCGGCTCAGGTTCTGTGGGCTTCCTGCCCAGTGCAGGTGCTGTCTCAGGTAGGGACTGAGCATGGGTAGCGTTGCTTAGGTGTTGTCCTCTGCCTTGGAATGATCTTGCCACATTTTAATCTTTAATTTCTTCCCCTGCTAAGTGAATCTCTTAGAACTGACAGTGTGGTGTTCTCTCTAGGTATTTACAATTGAGAGTTCAGCAGCTTCTCAGAAACTGATGAAAAAAGTAAGTGATAATTGTTGTTGCTGAAATAATGAGGGGACCTGAGGGGCCTTCCTTTCTGAGTCTGGGATCGCTGGCTTTGAAGCAGAGTCAGCAGTGAGAGAATGGGTGGCAGCTGGGTGGCAGCCACCAGCGAGAGCTGCTCTCCGTTGTCTTGGCTCCTGCCTGGAGAACAGCTCAGAAGGCTTCTAGGGCTGTCACTGAAATAGATGCAAATGTTTGTGCTCTTTTGTGGCTGAAGAACTTCAGGCTTTTCTCTTCACTTCACATAAAACTAAGAAAACCGAAGTCTCTGCAGTGGTAGAACTGAATGTATGATGCATTTGCGGGACACCAGTGCCCAGGAAGTCACTGCTCCTAATCCAAGGTGGTATTTATTTGTCCCCCGGCCAGTGATTGGTTTGATTTCCTCTCCAAAGGGGAACCCACCTCCCCCAGAACTGCAGGCTTGGGCTAGATCCTGCCATGAGCCTGCAAGAGAAATTTCTTTTGTTTCTGCGTTTTGCTCGTGCTCTCATCCTTGGTCTGTAGGCTGCACCTCAGGGTGGTACGGGGAGAAATTTCCACAAAGCAGATAAATATGGTGCTCTAGAATTGTTTGGCCAGAAAATTTTTATTTTATTTTATTATTATTTTTTTTTTGGAGACAGAGTCTCGCTCTGTTGCCTGGGCTAGAGTGCTGTGGCATCAGCCTAGCTCAGAGCAACCTCAAACTCCTGGGCTCAAGCAATCCTTCTGCCTCAGCCTCCCGAGTAGCTGGGACTACAGGCATGCACCACCATGCCCAGCTAATTTTTTCTATATATATTTTTAGTTGTCCTTATAATTTCTTTGTTTTTTTTTTTTTTTTTTTTTTTGTAGTAAAGTGGGGTCTCGCTCTTGCTCAGGCTGGTCTCGAAGTCCTGAGCTCAAATGATCCTCCCGCCTCGGCCTCCCAGAGTGCTAGGATTATAGGCGTGAGCCACTGTGCCCAGCCTGGCCAGAAAATTTGAAGCAGATAATGTAACTTTGAGAGGTTTTTTTCCTAAACAAAAACAATAGCGTAAATACAGTAATTTCATTGTTTTCTTTCTAAGATCTTCAAGGCTAACCAGTTGGAAGATAAAGTTAATATCATAGAGAAACGGCCCGAGTTATTAACAAATGCAGACCTGGAGGGCAAAAAGGTGAGTAGCAGGAGGCTGGCAGTGGCACTGTGGCTGTCAGTGCAGACAGCGCTGACTGAGATAGCCCCGAGCGCCACCCTGTCCTCTGGGTCTCATAGCGGGTCCCCCACGTAGCTTGCCAGCCAGGAACTCAGCACCATTCAGGGTGTGGTGAGGCTTTCGCAGAGCTGCCCGATAAGCAAACGATCGCACTCCTCTCAACTCCGGCTCCTCTCTGCTCCTTCAAGGTAGGGCCGAGCAGCTCTGTTGGGATTCGTGGGAGCAGAGTGCGCCCCTCTGCCCTTTTCCCTTCACTGCACTGTCTTCATTGTCCCAGTCGCATCTTCCCGCTCAGCTGGTCTTCCAGGCCCTGCAACTGCTTCCACCAGGGACCTTGTTACTAGCCACGGCCTCCCTGCAGGCTTCGTCTGCTCCACCCCGTGGCTCTCTCGACCCCGTGGAGCTCTCTGTTCTCAAGAGACCCTTGCCCAGGTTCCTTTCCTCCAGCCTTTCTGGCTGCTGCTCCTCGGCGCCCGTCATGGCTATCTCCCCTTTCACTTGGTCTTTCCCGCATGCTATTCCGTGGTGCTCTCCTGCCCCTCCCCTCCAGCTGAGCCTCTCCTGTAGTCACATCCCTGCCCATACAGCAGTCAGTGACCATCAGAGTTGGTCTTCACTCTTTACCTTTTAAGATTCGAATCTCTTGTCCTTGAATATCCCACAGGCCCTTCAAACTGGACTCCTTCAAAGTGGCCTGTTATCCTTCATCTTTCCAGCCATCCTTTTTTTTTTAAATAACAATTTCACCGAGATGTAATTGACATGCCATAAAATGAATGCATTTCAAGTGTACAATTCAGTGATTTTTAGTAAATGTATGGAGTTATACAGCTGTCACGTAATCTCGTCCTAGAACATTTCCTTCACCCCCAAGGTTCCCTGGAGCCTTTTTGCAGTCAGTGAGCACACCCACCCCCAGGCTCTGGCAGCCACGGATCTGGTTTCTATCTCTATACATTTGCCTTTTCTGGACGCTTCACACAGGTGAAATAATGTGTTATGTGGTCTTTGGTGTCAGGCTTTTGTCACTGAGCATAGTGTCTTTGAGGTTCATCCATATTATAAAATGTGTCGGTATTTTGTTCCTTGTTAATGCTGAACAGCGTTCCATTGTGTGGCCATGCCGTGTTTGGTTTATCCTTCACTTGCTTATGGACATTTGGATTGTTTCTAGTTTTTGGCTATTTTGAATAACACTGCTACAAACATTGGTGTATAAGCCTATGTTAGGATATATTTTCCAGTTCTCTTAGGCAGATGCCTAGTCATGGAATGGCTGAATTGTATGGTAATTATGGTTAGCTTTTAAAAAAACTGCTAAACTCTTGTCCAGCATGGCTGTACCATTTTACACCCCCATCAGTAATGTATGAGGGTTCCAGTTTCTCAATGTCCTCACTAACACTTGGTATTGTGTCTTTTTTTTTTTTTTTTTTTTGAGAGTCTTGCTCTGTTACCTGGCCTAGAGTACAGTAGTGTCATCACAGCTCACTGCAACCTCAAACTCCTGGGCTCAAGACAATAGCTCTGTCTTGAGTAGTGGCTCAAGAGAGGAGCCTCAGCCTCCTGAGTAGCCGGGACTAAGGGGTGCATGCATGCCACTGTGGTCAGCTAATTTTTAAGTTTTTTGTAGAGATGGGGGTCTCCCTGTAGCATTCAGGCTGGGTCTCTTAGTGTAGCTGTTTTAGTGGGTATTCAGTGATGTCTCATTGTAGTTTAATTTGCCTAGTGACTAATGATGTTGAACATCTTTTCATGTGCTTATTAGCTATCCTGTATATTTTGTTCAGTGAAATGTCTATTTTTCTGTCCATTTTTTCCCATACCTTTTTTCAATGACAGTTTTATTGAGATATAATTCATATACCACAATTCACTGATTTAAATGTACAATTGTGATTTTTGTATATTTGTGAGGTTGTGTAACCATACCAAATCAATTTTAGAACATTTTCATTACCCTAAAAGAAACTCATACCCATTAGCAGTCAACTCCCCATTTGTCCCTATTTCCTCCAGCCCTGGGCGGCCACTGTTCTACTTTCTGTCCCTATAGACTTACCTATTCTGGATGTTTCATGAGAAAGGAATTGTGCAGTATGTGGTCCTTTATTTCTGGCCTCTTTCATTTAGCTTAATGTTTTCAGGGGTTGTCCATGTTGTAACATAAATTAGTAGTACTTCATTTCTTATTGCTGCATAATATTCTATTGTATGGATATATCATATTTATTTCTCCATTTATCAGTGGATGGACATTTGGCTTGTTTCTACTTTTGGGCTGTTGTAAGTAGTGCTGCTATAAATATTTATCTATAAGTTGTCCCTTTTTTCCCTCATAGATGAGGGTATAGAAGATAATTAAATTCTGTAAGCCATTTATGTGGTTCCCTAGCTAGACTCCAGGGTCCTGTTGAATAGAATTGGTGAGAGCAGGCGTTCTTGCCCTGTGCCCAGTGCTGGGGTCAAGGGGTAGGGTGTGCACAGGGCCAGCCCTTCGCTGTGTTCCAGTGTTGCTGCTGCGTCTCTGTCATCTCTTCCTAGCCCTGCCCTCATGCCCATCTGCTTGGACCCAAGCCCTGGGCAGTCGGCCTCCTCCTCAGCACCTGCCACGTCTTCCTCTCCTCCCTCTCTGCGGACTCCCTGCCCCTCGACTGGACTGTCACAGTGCTCACCTAGGTCACCTCCCATCCCCAGCTCCACACATGTCGTGGTCCTCAGAGGGATCTTCTACGTCACATTCCTTCTTAATCCGAACTCCTGCTGAACGCTTTCAGTGGCTCCGTGTTTGTCCCCAGGGCAAATCCAGCCCCCTTGACCTGTCCTCAGCTGCCTTTGGGTGGTGTGGCTCCTGTCCACCCTCCTCACAGCCACCTGACAAGCTCCTGGAGGGCCTTGCTCTTGCCTCCATTGTCCCTCTGCCTGGAGGACCCTCTCCCCAGTCCTTGGCTTTTCTGCCTCCTGGTATTGCATTTGGTCATTTATTTATAAATTTTCACTGAACATCTGCTCTGGGCCAGGTGCCTTGCTGGGGGCTGCCAGTATCCTCACTTTGGTGATGCTCAGAGCCTCGTGAGGGAGACATAGTTAGACAAGCACTGGTAAGTTGTGATGGTAAAGCTTTGGGGGTGTACAGGATGCCGTTCTAGAAGCCCTTTCTGGAGCTTTTATCTCTGGGGTCCCTCCATGCACCCCTTCTTTCTGTCAGGTGAGGACAGCTCCTACCCTGTCTACTTCCCTCTTCCCCTCTGCACTCCTGAGCACAGGACTTGTATCTGTATCTCTTCTTTGTGTCCTCAAGGGCAGGTACACACCTGGCATGCTTGTTTGTTCACCGAGTGAGCAAACGAATGAATGGCCTGTTACTTTCATGTTCCTGTGAAACTTGCGACCTGTCCTTCACTGCTCAGCTCAGCCTTTTTGACACCTGGGTCCTGCTTCTTGCCCCGACCACCAGGTCTCTCTCCTCCTGGGGGAGCCGTTCTTCACCACCAGCCTGCTACCGTGGCACAACCTATACTTCTGGTATGTCCGGACGGCCGTGGACCAGCACCTAGACCCGGGTGCTGTGGTGATGCCCCAAGCCGCTTCGCTGCACACCATGGTCGTGGAGTTCAGGGTAGGCCACCCCGAGGGTTTTGTAGGAAACAAAAGGAGGAGGGGTGGGGAGCCTTGTTTTCTTGCAGAGACCTTGGGTGTGGGTAGAGCAACTCAGGCCTTGATGATTTCAGCCTTTCTTTTCTGGTCAGCGCACTGCGGGGCTGAATAGAAGAAACCTGCCTTTTAAAAAACACAGCCATTTGACATATGAAATGGAAATGGCTGTGTGTTGTCATTTTACAATTGTGGCTTATCAGAATAATTAAAAAATATAAATTAAGCGTTTCAGAAGACACGCTGTGCAGCTTGCTCTGCTCTCATTAAGAGCCGAGGCTCCAGTTGTTAAAAGCATTTTGAGATGGGAGAGTCAGCTTCTTTATGCAGGAAAAAATGGAAAAGCTTCATTTTAATTTGCTCATCAAAGCAGAACCACAGTCACAAAGTCATTTTGGGAAAGGCATTTTTTATTAAAAGGATTTTGAAGTGCTTTTAACCTGGAATGTAGAGTGAATCTCATTTGATATTTCTTTTATAAGAATGGCTTTACTATTGGTAGCTTAGTGGCTCTGTCACTTCATTTCTGGGCATTTCTTCTGTGTGATTTATTTACCCAATCAGATTTCCATGTGAATTCTGGTTTTCATGGCCAAAGAGGGGATGTCGTGTCACAATCAACATCTAATCCCAAGCATAAGTCCCAGGCGGCAAGGAGGGAAGGTCGCCTGGCTTGAGCGTACTTGGGTTCCTCCCTTGGAGGACCTTTTTCTCTTTCCAGCATCCTGGTTCTCTATTTATAGGCACAGAGCCTTGGAGGACTGGTTTACAAATTTCTTCCCAAAGAAATGGTGTTCAGAGTGGTCAGGCAAGAAGTATAAAAAAAAAAAGCCCAGCCTGGGAGCTGCGGCTGACTGAGCCCTCGTGGGAGGCTCGGTGTCATATCAACACTTGCGATTTCCACCAGAGTCTCTTACAGAAACTGTCCTGGGGCTTTGGCATCTCTGAGACCCTTCAGCCTGGAGGGTCTCCTTTCCAGGTGTGCAGGGGCAGCACGATGTGCCTCTAGTTCTCACTGCCACACTGCCTGCGCCTGGGGCAGGCATGGGTGTCAGCTGTGTCTTCACGGTGGGTGTAGACAGGGCTCGCATCTTCCTCACAGGACCTGTGGCGGATCCGGAGCCCCTGTGGTGACTGTGAAGGCTTCGATGTGCACATCATGGATGACATGATTCAGGTAGGCAGGGCCACAGCTCTGAGCAGTGCCCACCCACCCACTCCACATGGCCACGGGCCTCTGACAGGGACATCTGGCTTCCCTAGAGTGGCCCAACTTGGGCAGCAGACGCGGCATGCAGAGAGCTTTTCTGTGTGGGGCAGTGAGGTCGATCCTGCCGTTTTGGTTGGTTTACCATGAGCGTTAGCCCGAGAGCCATTGTGCAGTGCCAGGCCTATTCTTGGCCCTGTGCTTTTACCCAAGTCAGGATCTTTGTTAGGGGCCCGTATGTCACCACACCATTGGGACTCCTCCTGCCAGTGCCAGCAGCTTGTTTTCTGTTGGGACAACCTTTGCAGAAGGCAGTTTGGTAACCTTCTGAGGCAGCCATTTTCATTTTGGGGCCTCCATTCCAAGGGAGGGGTGTGTAAGGGGTGTTCCTGCGGGTCCTTTGTACAGTAGATCCTGGCAGATCAGCTGCAGGCAGCATTCCCCATCCACCTCTGTCCTGCTGGGCGTCTGCTGTCGGGGGTCTGCAGCTGCAGTGGTCAGTCAGTGTGGGCGAGTGTCCAAGTGCCAGGTGTTCTCATCAATGATGTAGACATTTGGTCCTCAGAATAGCTCAAGAGGCACTGTCATCCATTTTTAAAAGGGAAAAAGAGGTGAAGTGATGCCCAGGAGCCGGCTGATGGGCGGCAGGAAGGGAGAAGCCCGCTGGTCTGATCAAAGCCCAGCACCTTCTGTGAGCACTCCCTGACCCGCATGACTGCAGTTACCCTGGGCACCCGGGCCATGGCGGGGCCTCTTCCCGCTGGCTGCCGGCTCTGTCTCTGCACACCCTGAGTCCCTATCTCTGTCCTCAGCGTGCCCTGGACTTCAGGGAGAGCAAGGAGGCCGAGCCTCACCCACTGTGGGAGTACCCTTGCCGCAGCCTCTCTGAGCCCCAGCACATGCTGACCTTTGATTTCCGGCAGCCGGTCCCCCAGCAGCCCATGCGTGCCGAGGGTGCCATGGAACTGAGGAGGTGAGTGTAGGCTCCGGAGAGCGTGGGGGGCACGGGAAGGGGGTGCCCTAGGAGTTACTGCCCACGTGGTGAAGCACAGCTGGCCTGGAAGATGCTGACAAGTGGCAGATGACACGTCCTTGCCTTGTCCTTGCCCGTCCTGTCAGAAGTGGCCCTGTGTGTGTAGTGGCTCACACAGCTCTGGGCGTGTGGGAGTGGGGAGGGAGAGCAGAGTGCCCAGCCCCGAGTCTGAGGCCCCCTTGTCAGATCATAGCTGCAGAGACATGTGAACATGTGAACTTGGTTACTATGGCTACCTATTGGACCATTTCCCCGAATTCTCCTGGAAATGAAAGCAGGTTAGGAACGGGTAAGGCACAGCTCCAGCTCCCTCCATGGACAGGAATTGTGTCTTCCCTGAGGAAGAACTGTCTTCTGACTTGGGGCCATGAGCCCAGAGCTCCTCAGGGCTCCTTGGGCAAGGGGCAGGCAGCACAGGCAAATGCCATCACCTGCCTGGAGCTGGAGCTCCCAGGGCTGCCATCCGGGGTATCTGGGGAGGGGTCTTTGGCCTTTGGAGCCAGGGCTGCGCTCGAGCCTTCGGGATCTCAGCCTGAGGGGCTAGTTCTCCTGTAGCTTTTTCTCTGTTAGGTGGAGTGTTGGGAGCTCCTGACTGTGCAGGAAGGAAGTAGGGCAGACCAGGGGTTTCTGGAAGGGAGCCATGGCTGTGCCTCCGTGTCTCTGTGTGACTGTTTCTGTTTGGCCCAACACCCTCAGGCCTGGGAGGAGCCACGGGGCCGTCCTGTGGATGGAGTACCAGCTGGCCCCCGGCAGCACGCTCAGCACTGGCCTCCTGGAGCCCGTGGGAGACAAGGTAGTGCCGTGTGCTCCAGGCCCCGAGTGTGTGCTGACCTGGAGAGCAGGTGCCACTTGGGAGGCCACTTGACCACTTGTGCTCTGGGTGTTCCCGACACAAGTTCTTAGGCCAAATGATAACCCCCCAGTGGCCCTGGCTCCCCTGGCCCCTGAACAGCTTCTCCCCAGTGTGAGCTGCCTGGGCTGGAGGCTGCCCAGGTGCCCAGGAGCCCTCAGCATCTTCCTGCTGCTCCCCCCGCAGGGGCACTGCCGCTGGAACCCGCACTGCAAGCAGGCCGTGTACTTCTTCAGCACCTCACCGGATCCCACGGTGCCACCGGGCGGCCCCCGGACAGTCAGCTATGCCGTGGAGTTTCACCCCCACACAGGAGACATCACCATGGAGTTCAGGCTCGCAGACAGCTCGGACTGACCCTCACTTGAGAAATAAAGTGGCCCGAGGCTGCGGGCTCTGAATGGTGCGTGGCTTTCTGGGGAAGAAAGGTGGAACATGCTCCTCTCTTTCTCTGGGGACCTGCTCAGCCTCAGGGCATGGAGGAGACCTCCTTCTGTTTTTACAACTTTGCACTGCCAGCTTCTAGCTCCAGGTGTGCCAGGCTGGTGACTAAATTTGGAGCCTTGGAGGAGTCAGGGAGACCAGAGCCCCCTGCTTGCGGTTCTGGTGCTCAGGAAGCTCCAAGGCAGTGACGTCTGCTGGCCTACCTGGAAGTGAACGAAGCTCAGGCGTCTTGCTGGGCCGCCTGCAGGGCTGCCATGCTGCACTCTTGGCGGGCAGAGCCGGTGGCAGGAGCCTGCCTTGCCTTCTCGCTCTCTGGAATTTCCAGACCCCTGCCTGGCTGGCTCCAGCTAGGAAGGTTCTTGTGGGGGGTTGAAATGGTGAGTCGTGGCTGGGTCCCCAGGGGTTCGAAGATCTGACAGGCCGGGGGCTGAGAGGACTGTTCTGGCCCCAGTGTAGCACCAGCTGGCGGCCTGTCAGGATGCAGACCTGGACACTAGGCTGGTGTTCAGAGGACAGGGAGGAGCTGTCTCCAAGTAGTTCCTGAGCTGCAGGCCCAGGAGAGCAGCCCTTTCCCGTGGGTCAGATCCCCACGCCACCCTGCCGAAGTCTCTGGGCAGATGGGTGCAGTGCAGAGCCAGCCCCGCCCAGCCCAGCCTTGCTTCACAGGGACGGCCAGAGAACCCTGGAGGCCATGGTCTTGTTTCTCCCACACAAGTACCTTTTTGTCGTTTAGGTCCCAAAGCTCAGAGGATATAGGAGAGACCTAGTAAGAGAACCCCAAATGGCCTGGTGTCCTAGCATTTTAGGGCACACTTGGACTGTGTCCCTCTGGCAGGAAGGGCCACCCCCCCCCAGCAGTCCCCCACGGCCCACCCCAGGCTGCCAGCCCCGCAGTCTGGAGCCAGAGCAGGGCCAGCCCCGGCTTATAGCTCAAATAAGTGGAGGACGCCAGCCTTGAGCCTCACAGTTTTATTTTCACCTCAGTCAGTATCCATCCTTCCTTTCAGCACCAATAAAGGAAAACAAAACAAAACAAAAGACTTCTCTTTTCAAAATATTTTATCAGGTGTAAAGACTGTTTTTCTTCTAGGGAGGAGTCATCTGGATATATATTTGATAATGTGTTTACCAAAACCTCACGTGTGCTTACCATAGAAAACCCCTAATGTCCCATGAGGATATAATACAGAAAAAAAATACAGAAATTTAAAAAGTGGGTTTTTTTCTTTTTTATAACAGTATTTCTAAATCTCAGCAAGTTAATACAATAGTTAAAAAGCATCAAGATTAATATTCATACTTAAAACTTAAGGAGGTTTTGGACGAATGAAATGAACAGTGCCTTCCTAGCTGACCCCCACCTCATGGCTTCTCTTAAGTCAGCCCAGGGCAGCAGGCCCAGGGCTTCAGGAGCTGGGTGACCCCTGTGTCCACCTCCTCCCAGGCCTTAGATGCCACAGAATCTGCGATCCTGGCAATGTTTTGTGTCTTTTTTAAAAACCAAAATGGAAAAGCCTGGCTTGCACACAAGCCCTGGGAGGCCACAGGCACATCCCGTGGAACACGTGCTTGGGTGGTCGTGGCCTTGGCGCTGAGGGAGGTGTGAGGGGAGCAGGGAGGTGGGACGTCCCTGCTCTGGACGCCAGGGCCTGGGTAGGCAGAGGCGACCTGTGATGACAGAGAATGACTGAGGCACAGGGCAGTATGACTTGCCTAAGGCCACCCTGTGAGCTGGGGGGAGAGAAGCACATGGCCTGACTCCCACACCTGCTGCCCCTGGGAGGGGAGGCCGCCGGGCGTGGGGGGAGGTGTGCTGGAGTCTGGTCCAGGGGCCTGGGCCTGGCTGCTCCCCCGTGCACGTAGCCGCCTGCAGTGTAGAAGTCGAGCCCTGCCCGTGTGAGTGCAGAGTCCTGGCTGCCCTGGGGTGGGGGCCTCCACGCCACCAGGCCTAGCCACCACTCTGGGGCAGGGCACAGTGCCCGGGCAGGAGTGCCTTCGTTGTGAGCAGCCCCTTCCTGGCTCTAGACATTGGGGAGCAGGGGCCTGGCACCGGGGTTGCTCCCCAGGCCAGGTGGGTTCAGACAAACCAGTGTCACCGTCCTCGCAAAGCTGACCAGGCTCTGCAGGATTGTCCTCCCCCAGCACAGGGCCTGGCGTCTGGCTGGCCGCTTGGGCCCCTCAGTCCCTCTTGCAGCTGGGTGGGTGACAAGGCACAGCGTCAGTGCACCAGTGCCAGGAGGCTGACAGCAGGCCCTGGTGCTCCCTCCAGCCTCGCCAGGCAGAGCTGGCTCTGGGCCAGGCTGGATACAAGGTCGGGGTGCTGCGAGGAGGGGAGACCAGTGGGGGTTGTCAGAAAGTCCTTCGAGTTGGAGCCTTACACCTTGATAGAGACAAACCCTCGCCGTTGTCTGTTAAAGGCAGGTGGACAGAGGCAGTGCTGCCGAGGGGGCCTGGGAGCCACAGGCCTCCCTCGGGCCTGGAGGCAGATGGGGGACCGTGGGCTGTTGGCCAGCTCTGCCACACGGAGCCGGGGGGCCCAGTAGCAGGGTGGCTCTGTGCCTGGACTCCAGCCAGTACCACTCCCTGCCCAGCCAAGCAGTGGCTGTCGGCCTTGCCACCCCAGCCTGCAAACTGGTGAGGGGACAGGCCCTCTCCGCACCTTGGCATCCTGCCCTTTCAGAGCCTTGGTGTTGGCTGGGGTAGCTGTTGAGGATGGGCCTGGGGGGCCAGAGCCACAGCCCCACCTGGGGGCAGGCAGGCAGTTCCTGAGCTCAGCCGGCACGTGGGTGGGGACAGTCCCCAGGGAAGGATTGGTCCCAAACCAGAGAGGTGTCCGGAGGGTAGAAAGTAGAGGATGTGTTGGTTTTGATAGAAGTTACAAATCTGTCATTTTCAAAACGAGGCCCTCCCACCCCCCTTTGTGCTGAGTCCCCTTCTTCCTGTAAAAAAAAGCGGGTGCTCTCTCGGATTCCCCATTTATGGCTCCATTGCCCAGACCCGAGTCTCCAGAGGAGGCTTTATGGCGGCCAGAGCCAGCTGGACCCTGGCGTGCCTGGGCGGGAAGGGACCCTGTTTCAGGAAGAGCAAAGTTCTGTGAGAGATTTGCAGACCCTTTGAAGTGAAGGGTTGGTTTTGTTTTTAACTTAATCTGTTTTTCTTTTTTAAAATGTAATCGCCCTTGAATGCAAGACCCTGGGAAGAGCCCTGGGCTGGCGGTAGAGACACAGCCCCCAGGTCCCTGCGGTGAGCTGTTCCAGGCTGGAGCGGGAGAGCTGGCGGCCGTGCCCAGGAAGTGCTTCTTTGGCTGGTTCTGATTGTGTTTGGAGTTTGGCCTTGGGTGAGGCCCGAGCAAGGGGTCTGTGTGGCTACAGCGTGGCACGTGGCATGCGGGCAGCGTGCATGCGAGGGTGCAGGCATGCGAGACGACATTGGCAGCAGACAAAAATAATGAACCCTGGACGAAGCTTAAGAAGAGATACAAAGAGTACATAAACCCGGTCCTCATACTAACCCACGGGTTACAAACTAGGTTGTGCTGTAGATTTGTAGAAAATCACGTTTTGAAAGAATGGCACTGGTTAGGCAGCTGGGGCCTCCCCGGGCCGGCCTGGCTCCTCTGTCCGCAGTGAGGGCCCAGAGCAGCGCTGCTTCCAGGCTCCTGGTCCCTGACCGGCTCCCTCCCGGTCCCTGCCCTCCTCCCCGCAGCACTGGACACTCCATGGAGGGGACGTGGCCCAGGGATGGGCTGCGACTCAGAGGGCTGGCAGAGGCCGCGCAGCTCCGGACGCCGGCGACGTGGCTGGTCTACGCCTCTTCCTCCCCCGCAGACACCATCAGCCGCATGGCCACTGGGAGGTGGTCGGTCAGGCCGGACAGCTGGGTGATGAAACTGAATTCTTCCACCTCCTGGGTTGAGTGGGGGAGGGGAGAAGCATCCTGATTAGGCCCAGAGGGTGTCCTAAAAGGGGGGTCCTAGAGGGCAGGGGTGGCAGCCAGGGGGTCCCAGGTGTGAGGCCTCTGGCCTGGGGTTGGCACGAGTCTTCCTGCAGGTGGAGGTGGGGGACCCAGAGGATCCTGGGGCCCTACAGGTCTGAGGGACGACAGGTCTCGTTTTCAAAGAGAGTGGCCTGGGGGGTTGGGTCTCAAGGGAGACTCAGTGACGGTGCTGTGGCAAGCTGCAGGCTCAGGGTCCCGCCACCCCCGGGCACAGCCCTGGCTGCCTGGGCCCCATCACAGACTCACCGCCTTCCAGTCTGGGCACAGCCCCTCCTCGGCGTGCAGCATGTAGTCGATGCGCCTGCCGTTGCCCTTCAGCAGGTCCTTCCGCCCCTTCTGGCCCGGGCTTTTGCTGGTGGGAAACGCCAGGTACTCCCTGCGGCCCTCCTCGCTCTCCAAGACCCTGTGCACACAGACGCGCAGCCAGGTGAGCCCCCAATACCAGCCCCGGGGCCTGGCAGGTTCTGCGTGTGGTGCCCTGTCTCTTCCCCAAGTGGGAGAGGGTGGGTCAGGCCAGACCTCTGGGTTTAAGATCTGTCTTCCCCGTGGGTCCAAAACGGCCCAGCTGGAGAGAAGCTGAGTCAGAGCCTGCAAGTTTCTGGCTGACTCAGGCACTCCGGGGCCTATCACAGGTTGTCTTGTGTCCACCTTGGGCTGGCCAGCACTCAGTGTCCCTTTCTGAACTCTCCTGGCTGTGGCTGGATCAGACACGACGGCCCCTGCCTGCACCCCAGAACCGGCTTCTGTTCTGAGCCAACAGGGCCTGTTTTGGGGAACTTGGTCTTTGCTGTGAGGCTCGGGGACCCTTCACTCCTGGAAGACCTTGAACCTCCCGTGACTGTTGTTTCCTGCTGGCGGGGGCCTGAGGGTGCCGGGAGAGTGCCCATGCCCCATCCGAGGACTCGACTGTCGTGTGGCTTTGTCCCTCAGTGGCTGTGCGACCCTGCACCAAGCCTCCATTCCCTCCTCAGAAACTAGAATGGTTGTTGTGGGCCTCAAGACACGTCAGGGCACAGGCTGTCCCACTCTCAGAGCGAGCAGTCCCACGTGCGTGCTGAGAGCCGTGCAAGGCTCTGCAGGGAGGTGGGGCACTCGCTGGGGCATGCGACACCCTGAATCCGGGTCTTCTGACGCCCTTTCTGGTATTGTTGCCCTGGGACACAGTGTGCCCATCTCCCTCCCGCTGGCCTGTCCCCTGGGGTCTGAGCACCACTGGGCAGACAGCTTAGGACCCTTGTGGGAGTCCCCATCACAGAGTGCAGGCTCGGGCCGGCATCTGGGGCAGGAGGTGCAGCCGCCAGAAGGGTTAATGCCTGGACAGACCGAAAGGGACGCCCAGAGGGCACGGCTGGTAAACACGTTTCTACATGGTTTTTATCAGCCTTAAGATAAATACACTAATGACATTCAGACATTGTTACAGCCCAGAAATATAATCCATTACTGTCCTTTGCCTTTGATAATTAATTCCAGCATCAATGATCTGAGAGTTACTGATAGTCATTTTTTAATCATCTCATAAAAAGATAATTTTCTCGGCATAGGATGATGTTTCAAATTTAGTCTATAATCTAATTAATTGGCTCAAATTAGCTGCAAAGAACCATCACCGTGACTCTGTGCAATCTTGGGCTGTGAATTATAAATTGGTTCTGCTGTTGGCCTCAAATATGTCCTTTATGGAAGTCTCATTGGGCTCAAAATGAAGTGTGGCTGGGATGGAACTGTCTCTACTTTGAGAATGATTGGCTCGTGTTATCTCTGCTGGTATTTTATTTGCCTAATTGGTACAAGCTGCTGGGTTCCCTTCAGCAGATGCCATAACCCACGGCTTATCTACAGGGGTCGACCCTTGGGCTGGCCCTGGGAAATTCTGGTCACTTCCTTGTACCTAGCTGGCTGGACCTAGAGCAGGGTGGGCTCCTGCAAAGTGACCTAGACTGGCTGCTGGCTTAGGACATGCCCCCTGGGGGCCCCTGGCTGCTTGGAGAAGTCTCAGCAAGGCCAGCACCCCCGTTATGGGGCAGGTGTGGGGGCGTGAGGTCCGGCAGCCAGCCCAGCTCCCAGCTTTCCCGACGAGGGAGAGGTTCCCGCCCAACAGAGGCTCTCACTGGCTCCCGCCCCAGCCTCTGTCTCTCCACTGCCTGAGTCTGGGCTTCAGTCCCTTGTCCCTAACCTGGGAGTTGATCTGGATGGGAGGTCCCCCACCCGCCTGCAGCAGCATGGTACTTACTTCTGAAGATTCTCAGGGGTGCACACATCCTCGTCATACAGGCCATTGGTGTCCAGCAGGGTACCTGGGGAGGAGGGGACGAGAGGGCTCACTGCAGGCAGGGCCCAGGCAACCTGCAGGAGGGTGGCTCCCATGGGGTGGACAAGGGCTTCCCCGGCGGTGGGGCCTTGGGGCAGGTCCTGGTGGCCTTCGAGGGAAGCTGGTGCAGAGCGCAGCCTCCACTCGACCCTCCCCAGCCCCAGCTTACCGATGGCCCACGGCTTCTCCTCCCCCGGCCCCAGGCGGCAGGGGTCCTTGTAGCGTGTAAACAGGGAGTGCTGCTGCTCCAGCTTGTCGTCTGTGTGGGGAGAAGAAAATGCTGTGGGGTTCGGGGGGGCTGTGCCGTGCTGAAGGGCCTGCCGCCCCTGGTTCCAGTCAGTCGCTCCTACAGAGCCCCCCAGGGCCCTGTCCCTGAGGTAACTGCCTATAGCTGGGGCCTGTGGCTCATCTGTCGCTGTTTTTCCACGTCCTTGAGAAATGCCCCCCCAACACTCTGGTCTTCACCTCTCCCTCTGGGGCTCCAGGGACAGTGACCTTGAGGCTTTCTCACATCCTGTGGAGCCCCTTGTGGGGGGCTCCTGCCCCCTTCACTGACCTGGGTGCCCAGGCCCGAGGGGAGTGGACCCCACAAGGCTCAGAGAGGGAGGTCACCTTTCCGGGATTCCCGTTCGTCCTGTCAACTTACCGAGGAGGGTGGGAAGCAGAGGGCACTGGGTGGGGCCTGACTGGGTGGGACCCCCCTCCCCACAGCTTCCCCCTGTGTGCACTGGGTCCCCACTCTGCTGCAGGAGAATCCCGGGACATGGTGCCAGGGCAGGAGCCAGCATGTGGGGGCTGATGGCCTTGCGGCCCCGCACGGCTGCAGTGGAAGGTCTTCTGCACTCCATGGGGGGGACTCCGTGTTCCAGGGTGGGAGCACCATTCTCCCCGCTCACCCTGGAGTTGCCACCCTGGAGTTCTCAAGAGATGCCTCCCTGCTCGTGAACAGAACTGCTGCTACCTACTGCCCCCAGGTGAGGGCACCACCCTGTGCTCCAGGTGAGGCTTTCAACTGTCCAGCCTTCGCTGGGGTCTAGGGCCCGAGTGAGGCCCCTGCATCGTCCCAGCCCACCCACAGTCTCCTGGGGGCTGTGGCCGGTGCAGAAGGAGCACAGGAGCCGTGGGCTGGGGCTTCCCTAACACCGGGATCCTCAGGGTCACGGGAGGCTCAGAGCTGCTCAGACCCCCAGGAGGTCCCTGTAAGATCAGCATAGTCATCTGATTCATAGGCCAGTTATTTAAATCAAATATTTAAAATTGCACTGATGATGAACTTATATAGTCGTTTAGCCTAATGGTTTAAGACATGGTGCCCAGGGTTCGGATCCCAGTTCAGACATCTACTGGCTGTGATGACCTTGGGCTGGGTATTCGACCTCTCTGGGTCTCAGCCTGCTCTTCCACACCACGTGGATGGTGCAGTGCCTGCTTCTTAGGGTTGTTACGAGACTTAAATGGAACAGCAGTTAGAATCATGCCTGGCAAAAATTAAGAGCTGAATAAATATTTGTTGAGGGCCGGGCGCAGTGGCTCACGCCTGTAATCCTGGCACTCTGGGCAGCCGCGGTAGGAGAATCGCTTGAGGTCAGGAGTTCAAAACCAGCCTGAGCAAACTCTGTCTCTCCCAAAAATAGAAAAAATTTGCCAGGCGAGGTGGCGCATGCCTGTAGTCCCAGCCACTTGGGAGGCTGAGGCAGGAGGATCACTTGAGCCCAGGAGTTTGAGGTTGCTGTGAGCTAGGCTGACGCCATGGCACTCTGGCAAGGGTGACAGAGTCAGACTGTGTCTCAAAAAAAAAAACAAAAAAAAATCCAACTTGATGAGGATTGAGGGTCTTGATGACTCTCCATTAGTCTGAGTGTCAGAGGCCCCAAGCCTTCCTCGTCAGAGGGTCATTTTTAGGGCATCTCTTTGTCTCCAGCAAGGAGGCCTCTGAGCTTTCTAGGCAGAGCGTGGGCAATTCCTGTTCCAGGATTTTGGGGGCGCAGAGAAATCATAGTCTTGTTAAATATCCCACCCACACTCTCATGAACAGCAGGAAGTTCTTCGAGCTGCCTAACCCAAGTTTTTCTAGCTGTGCCTGGAGCCCACGCCCTCCTGAGTAGCAGACCGGAGTGGGGAGGAGCATGACCTCACCAGAGGAGCAGTTGTCAAAGTTGAAATCTCCGCAGATGACGTCAAACGCCACCAGCTCCTCGGGGTTGGCTGCGCTGGACGAGGAGGTAGATTTTCGGAAATCAGCCAGCCAGTCCTGAAGCAGGTCCAGCTGCTCACACCGGATGGCACTGTCCTCTGCAGGGCAGAAGCACAGGGACCGGCTGATGACGCTCACGGCCAGACCCCAGCCAGGCCCCAGCCCCGGAAAACAGCAGGCCGGCCACCCTACCTGGCAGGGCATGCAGGTGTGTGCAGGCGATGTACCCGACAATTCTTTGGTCCTGAGGTGTGCTTCCCACCTGCACCTGGAGGAAGGGGAGGGGTCAGTGCCACCACCCACCAGTGACCACTGCCCTGAGTGCAAAGGGTCACTGGCAACTCCCACCCACTCACGAGGTCAAACCCTCACAAGCCCTGCTCTGTGCCAGGCTCCTGGCTAGACTCGGGCCCTGGTAAGGACAGGATGTGTCCTGCTTCTAGGAGCTGACAGCCCAGTGTGGGAGGCAGTAGGCAGAAAAACAAACAAACAAAAAAACAGCCTATGGCATGGTGAGTGCCAATGGTGACCCATGCAAGGCCTCATGGGGGAAAATGCAGGATGCATGGCAGAGTTCCTCCCCAACCCCTGCCATCTCCGGGTGACCAGAGCGTCCAAATGTGTGACCCTCAGTTCCTGTCCACTCCTGTCTAGTGGCTCTTTCCTCCCTCACCCCTCTGTCACAGCCTAGACCTGGTCACGCCGTGGTGCGCCTTCCCTCGGACACCTCAGTGGGACGACCTCCCTCCAGACCCCGCCCCCCGCTGCGCCGGCCCCTCTGGCTGTGTGGTAAGTTGCCTGCATGGTAAGTCGCCTCATCTGCTTGCCAGGCTGTGGGCCCTGTAGTCCCCGGTCTTGGGCGAGAGCTGTGGGCAGTGTCGTCGGGGCTCTGGGCCCCGTGTCTTTGGCGGGCCCTATGCACACCCACGGCCCCTCCTGAGCCCAGCCCTCTGGCCTCCCCTGTCCTCATACTCTGTCCTCCCTCTCTGCTCACCTCTTCCCCAAAGAGGGTGCTCCTACCCCTGCCCAGCCGGCAGGTGGCTCTGGCAGGCTGTCTCCGAAGGTTGGCTTAACACAAACAAGCAACTCAACTGTACCCCACAGACGACTCTAAACTGGCCCGCAGGGTGGGACCCCCAGGGCAAGGCGGAGCCCTTGTCACCGCTGCAGCTGGGGGAGCTGGGGGAGCTGGGGAGTGGTCATAGAGCAAAACCACAATGCTCAAAAAGGCCACATGATGGCGCTCTCACCCCCTGCGCTCCTCAGGCAGCAGGCCTGTTTCCCCCTCAATAATAACAACATTCACACGGGAGCACTTCGGTATGCTTCATGCTTCAGGGACTTCAGGGACATTACCTCGCTAGGTCCTTACAACGACAGATTATGCCCGATTTATGCCATTTTTATAGATGCACACACTGGGGCCACAAGAACAGTCATCGGCCAGTGTCACAGGGCCGATGGTACCAAAGGCAGGTTCAGATCGGATCTGTCTGTGCCACGTGGTGCCTGACGCCACTTTCTGAGCCGCTGGCATCTTTGCTTCTCCCCAGCCGCCCATTTCTTGGTCCTAATGTGTCACCCTGTCACTCAGTACTTAGTGTCACCTCCCTGTGCTTGAGTCCTGGGCAGGGACAGGGACGCGTTCGAACTCTGCCCTGCAGCGAGGAGGACCCGCCCGAGGGAGACACACAGGCGGGAGCTGCCTCTTGTCACCCCCACCTCTCCCTCCTAATCGTGTGTGATCTCGCCAAGAGCCACTTTATTATTTGCTGGAACTTATCGATCCTGGCTCGAGGGCCCGGGAGCTGCGGAGTCCTGTGTTTCTCTTGCGAAAACAAACAATCACACCGAGAGGTTGTGCCTTTCAGTCCTGGTGGGCAAAGACTGTCAACAGAGCAGGTGCCTGGAATTAGGCTGTCCGTGGGGCAGGAGGGATTCCAGCTCCTTCCTGCGCAGAGTCGCTTTCCCTGAATGACCTGGAGTACCACACAGTGGACAGGGGGCAGGGACTGCTGGCTTCCATGCACAGCGAGTGAGCAGTGGCACTGTCCTTGCAGTGTCCTGGACCCTCTCCAGCCGGTCCTGTCCCTGTGGCCTCCTGTAGTCCCTCCTTCTCAGCAGGAGAAATAGTCTCATGCTCGGCCAACAGAGACGTGCTGGGGTCAGCGCTGCTCTCCAGGAGCTGTGTCTGATGGGACAGGCGGGCCACAAGACACCCGGGCACTGGGCCGAGGAGCCCGTGAAGGGAAGACCAGCTCCTGCTGGGTGGCACTGAGCAGAGTTCCACGGGGTGGCTCGCCTGAGCCCAGGTGAGACCAAGACAAGCAGGGGCCTGGGGTGTGGGGGCCCTGGCGGGGGTGTGTGGCCCATGCAGGGCTCGGGCTGAGGGAGGAGGGGAACTGGACGTGGCATGGGAGGAGGAGGCCCGTGGCAGGGGCAGGACGCCGAAACCACAGTTGGGCCAGTGCAGAGGAACAGTGCAGTTGGAGACGTGGGGTGGACACTGGGTATCTGCGGAGTGACAGGACAGTCTGGGATGGACAGGCTGGGCCTGGGCCACAGAGCAGCCAAGGTGTCCTTCTGGCTTAGGGATGGCGGAACTGGGAGAGGGGCAGCTCAGGGCAGATGGTGACTGGTTCGGAGTGAGTGGGGGACGTGTCCAGGAGGCAGCAGATGCAGGGCTGGCCGGGTGGGGCAGGCGGCTCTGGGCTGGGACAGGGCTGAGGGCCATCGGCACGGGCAGACGTGGGGGCTGTGGAGTTGCACTCACTGGGCCCAAGGTGACCACCTGCACGTGAAGAGAGCAGGCTGAGTGGGGTGGCCAACCCCCAGCTCGGGGTCACTGCGGGATGCAGCAGGCCTGGAGCTGCCGAGAGAAGCTGCAAACTGGGTTTTATGTGAAATATTTTGATTTTGAAATATTGGCCAATACAAAGAAAAGTGTTTAATGGCATGCACCAAATTAAACATAGCTGCAGACCAGTTTGAGACCCAGGAGGTAGAAGAAAATGAAAAAGAACATTCAAGGCAGAGCTGCAGAGGAGGGGCTGTCCGAAGGAGACTGTCGTTGACCTTGGTGGGAGCAGTGGTCAGGGTGCCAGGGGTGGGGGGATGTGTGGATTGGCTGGCACAGGGGGGCTAGGGGGCCCAGGGAGGTCCCTGGCCTCTGAGCAGTCAGCAACGGGGTGGGAGTGAGAAGCCGCACCCTCCCACCCTGGGCCTCATAACACGTCCCCTTCTTCCCCAGAAAGGCACTGCCACTGCTGAGACGAAAATATATCCATGGAACAGAACACCAACGAACCATATGCCAAAATAGGAAGGCTGGATCTATCTGTCAGAGGAGTTAATTCAATGTCAGCGTCTCTTGCTGTGAATGAAGAGCCAGGGCCCCAGCTCTGGGCCAGGCAGAGCCACATGAGAGCCATCGAGCAACCCGGAGCGCGGGCCGGGGCCCTCAGGAGCCTGCCCTGGCGCCAGCAGGCTCGGAGGAGACACCAGCCCTCGCTCCTGGCGGGCGCTGGGCGCACACGCCAGCATTTCCCGGGCAGGCTGAGTGCAGTCACCCCTGGAGGGGAGCTGAGAAGTGAGAGAAACCCCCTGGGCAGGCCCCAGAGCCTCAGCCCTCCCTGCTGAGCCCCCACTTTTTCATGTCTCAGAGGGAGAGAACCCCCACCCGAAGCAGCTGCTGCCTCTGGGGGCAGAAGGCCCTGTTCTGCATCCGCTGCCGAATGATGCTTCGGAAAACTCTGGAAGCACCAACAGCGGCTTTTGGACGGAGAACAAAAGTCGACACTCAGTGTCTCAGGCTCCATGGAAGATAATGTGTAATGACCAAATTACCGCGGTCTAAAAACTACTCCAATTGCATCCAAATTAGCAGAAATAATTATGATTCACTTTAATTAGTGACTATGGAAGTGAAGCCACAGGCTGGTGGGCAGAGAGCCTGGCATGGCAGCTGTGTGACAGCCAGGAGGGAGGGGCGTCCGGGTCGGTAAAGCTGGTGGCCTCAGCGACACAGGCGTGGGAATGGGCCTGCAGACCTGGGAGTCCGTCTGCCTGCCTACCGCACTTGCTCCACGCTAGTCTCGCCGCCTCCTGTGAACCCCTTCCTCCTCCTCTTCCTCCCCTTATCACTGCCACCATCGCCACGGCCGCCATTGCCACCTGCCCTATCAGAGGCCTCACCGCTCTGGTCAACTCCCACCCTGTCCCCATCATGTAGATGGGGAAATGGTGGCTCAGAGATCTGAGGACCTGGCCCAGGATCACCCAGCTCGGTCTGTCTGTGCCCAGAGCTGTGGTTCTTGTCCCTCCATTTGTGTTTCCGTTGTCCCCGAGCAGGACCCTCCTGCTCGGCTCCCTGCAAGGCCTTGTCGGCCTCCCACTCCAGCCCCCCGAGGGTGAGGACTCCCGGCCTCAGCCCGCCTCCCTGAAAGGCTCTGGGACTGGCTGGCGCGTGGGCCTCAGGCCGGCCGAGGCCTCCTACCTTGAGAAACAGAGCTCCCTTGGAGGCCAGGGCATCGGAGTTCCGCCCGTTGGGGTAACAGTGATAGGCCACGTCCATGACGGGGGTAGCGGCTGGCAAAGAGGAGGCCGCTGTTGAGACACTTGAAGCTGCAGCAGCCTTGGCAGCCGTAGACCCCGACGTCGTACAGGATGTACTCGAAGTAGCCGTGCAGCTGGTCTTTCAACTTGGTGGCCGCCCGCTTGTCGAACACCTCCTGCAGGCACAGGAAGTCCAGGTTGGCGGGGAAGAAGGCTGAGACCTCATGGTCAAAGGCCTCGTCCGGGTGCCGCCTCTTGCGTGCGGCCGCCTTCTTCACCACCGAGGCCTTGTACAGGAGCTTGCTGTTGGCACCCGGCTCCCCGTTGCCGCCGTCCGGCCCGGCTCGCGCCTTCACCAGGGACTCCCTGGAGGCTGAGGGGCTGCCCAGGCTCCCCGAGTCCCCGTCCCGCTGATTGTGGTTGGGTGTCTGGCCCCTCGGGCCCCCGCCAGCCCCGTTCCTGGCCTGGCTCCCAGGGGCAGGGTCGTCGCCTTCAGGTGGCCGGCCCCCATCCTCGCCACCGCCACCGATGCGCACAATGCAGGCGTCCTCAAGGCCGCAGCCATCAGCTGGCTCCCCGGAGGCCGGGCCGTTGGCAGCCTCGTCACCGGGGTGCCGCCCGCCATCACCCTTGTATTCCACAGAGGCTGTCCTCTTGATGGTCGCGGGGACGGCCCTGGCCACGCCATCTCCGCCCTGCGGAGACACCAGGCTGCTGAAGCTGGCCGCGCTGATGGAGGTGTTGGTGGGCGAGTCGATGTAGATTTTGATCTGGGGCCGGGCGGCCCCGTTGCGGATTCTCTGCCCGATCTCTTTGGCCCGTGCTTGGGTGTTAAAAAGGTTGTTGTACCTGGCGAGCGAGTCGGGCAGGAGGCAGAGGTTGGCGGTGGCGAAGCAGAAGCTTTTGCCGGCCCCTGTTCCCTTCCATTCACCGAGCAGGGCTGCCCCGCCGGCCAGGCCCTTGTCTTCCAGCCGTGAGTAGACGTAGGGCCGGCGGGCGGACTGCAGGGGCGACCAGAAGAGGAACCCGAGCAAGGCAAAGGGCAGCGCGGCCACCAGGAGGGCCAGGTAGACGGGCGTGAAGAGCACGGTGCAGAGCAGGTGCAGGCAGCACGGGTCGTCCGCCTGCTGGCGCTTCTCGTAGGTGGTGGGTTTGAAGGAGGCCAGGAGCCGGTCCAGCAGCCAGTAACATGGGAAGATGAGGGCCCAGGACACACGGTGCAGGGCGGACAGACAGCTGTTGGGAAAGGGGGTCGTGTACAAAACCATCGCAGCTCGCTGGGCGCCGCGGCCGGCCCTACTACATGGTGTCCGTGGCAGCCGCGGGCACTTTCCTGGCGGGGGTGGGCGAGTGGGGGTGTGGCGGCCGGAGGAGGGGTCACCTCCTGGTGAGACGCGACTCTGGATGGTCAGCGGCGCGTGTGGGCCGGCCTGTCATGGTTCACCTCAGTGGGCCATGCTGGGCCACCAGGGCCTGCTGGAGAACCTGCGGAGACAGAAAGTGAGGGGCTTCTGGTGACCTCCAGAGAAGCAGGCCGGACACTGGGGCCATTGTCCCAGCTCACCCCGTTCCTGCTTCCTCCGATGTGAGTAGGGCTGTTCTGAGACCAGGACGGAGCCAGCGAGGCCCCAGGGGCGTCTGGGGGCCAAGAGACGGCACCAGCACACTCCGTTTCCTGTGTGCGTTTTGTTCTCTTAGAGTAAACAGCTTGGTGGCATGACTGCCCCTGACTGACCATCTTCACCTTATAACCTAACTGTTTGAAAAATGGCCCTGGTTTTCAGAGGGGCACAGCTTTGTGGACACATGGGAGCCAGGCTGGGGACCCTAGTGGCTGCCCGTCAGGAGCCAGGGCTGTGTTTAGAACAGGCAGGCCGGTGACCCTGGGTCAGAGGGGCCATGATCACAGCCACCTGTCACTGAGTGCCAACCAGGTCAGGACAGAGCATGAACAAACAGCAGAGAAAAGGGGCCAGAGAGTCCTGGAGCAGAGGGCAGTGTGGCTGTCAGGGCCCCAGGGCACCCACACCCCCCACACAGCCTCGCTCTGGCTGTGGCCCCGCCTGCAGCACCAAGCCGGGCACTCCCACCCCTCTGACCCCGGGCAGGAGCCCCCGCCCCGCAGAGAGGATCCAGGCAGAGTTGCCCAGACAGTCCCTGTGACTTTTGGAGAAGCTCCCTGGGGCTGTGTGGTTCTGACCCCACTCTCCCGCGTGACCTCCAAGATGCAGCCCAGACGAGGCCCCCAGCCACCTGAGCAAGTCCACCCTGGGCCCCGTCCCCGGCCGCGCAGGAGCCGCAGTGGGTCTCAGGGCAGGCACAGAGCTCTGCCCAGGCGAGGCCACCAGGTGCCTTTATTGTGCTGAATGTAAAATCAATAAAGACAAGAGTCCGGAGTGTTTGCCCTGCCTCTGGGGACTGTGGGGGTCGCTCTGTGGAAGTGTGGCCAAGCGTCACTAGACTTTTCCTGCCCCAGGGAGTGGGCTGCTCATTTCCCACCCACCATCTGGACACAGCCCAGCTCCTGGCCCGGCACCTGCCCCACACTCTCTCCTCCTCCTCCTCAGCCCCCATCAGTCCCTGCTGGCCCGGGCCTGTGACACACTGCACCAACTTTGTCAGCTGCCAGCCTCCACGATGGCTGGAGGGACGTCCTCTGTCTGTCTGCCGTGTTCAGGCCACCTCGCACCCAATGGGGCCCCTCGTCCGCCGTTCCCGGCCGTCTGCCCTCTGCCAGCCTTGCTCACCCTTTCTCTTAAGACACAGCTTAGAAGTCACCTCCTCAGAGAGGACTTTGGGCCTCCCCCTTGCCCAGGTGGCTTAGGTGCCTCCACCAGGGGCCCGTCCCCTTGGGAGTGGCCCGCTGGTCTATATCCCGGATGCTTCTGGACGTGTCCCCCTGCCCAGCAGGCAGGGAGCTTCTGGCTCAGCAGGGACGGGGAGTCCAGCCCCTCCCCGCCTGCCATCGGGCTTGGGAGACTCCAGGACGTCGTCGTACTGCCTTGTTCTGTCTGTCAAACCCCAGCGATTGCTGCGAGAGACTCAAGCCTGCAGTGGGAGTGACAGCGACTCACTCTCCCACCCAGGCTGGGGGGCTCAGCCACCCTCAGCGGCTCGCAGGCCTCGTGTGTGGCGCAGGCTGCAGTGAGAGGACACGGGGCGGCCCACAGGGACCTGTGTCTCTGCCAGGTGAGCTGGGGCCAGGCCAGAGGGGGCAGGGGGGACAGGATAGGGTCTCTCAAGGCTCCCTAGCCCCAGGAGTCCCTGCAGTTGGCACCAAGGTCCTCAGGCAGGGGTCCAGGCCAGACACCTGGGCCACCTGGATGTCGCCCCAATGTCACAGTCTCCCTCCCAAGTCTCCATCATCTCTGCGGCCTGAGGTCACCAGCCTGGCCCAGCCAGCACTGTCTTCCCCTGAGTCCCCCTACCCAGCACCTACTGCTGTCCTCGGTCTCAGCCACAGCCCCAACCCCGCTGCCCCGTGCTCAGAAGGAGCTTCCTAAACACATCTGATTCTCTCTCCCTCTGCTGGTCCCACTATCCCAAGGGACAGAGCCTAGTCTCCCAGTCTCTGTGCAGGGTCCCTTTGTGCTCCTGCCCCACCAGCTCTTCCCTCATCCCCCCACTGCACTCCCCCGGCAGGAGGGGCTCCGGCACCCCGGTGGGCTGTGTACCTGCCGGGCTCTCTGCTGGACGCTCCTCACTGCTCAGGGCGCAGCCCAGGTGCCCCCTTATTGGGGAAGTCTTCCTTGACCCCATCCAAGGCAGCTTGGGACCCCCAAAATGCTCTCCACACTGTGCTGTCACCCTGCCAAGAGCTGGGGCCGTTTAATGACTGGGCCTCCTACTGGGCCGTGGGTGCCAACAGGACACGTGTCGGTTTGTGGCTGAGCCCCGGGTGTGGCCCCCGTCTTGGGAAGGGAAAGAGCAAATGAACAAGTGACTGGCTGAGGAATGAATGGACCCTGCTGCCTCAGGGGCGACAGAGGGGGGGCAGGTGGAACAGGTGGGGCTGTGCGGCCCTGAGGAGCCGTGGCCACCGTGTCGGGAGTCAGGCCTGGTCTAAGGCAGTGGCGTGGGCTGTGACATCTCTGGAAAAAGGGTTTAGGGGGCGGGTCTGTCCTGTTTGCACCACACTGCCCTCCAAGCAGACCTGTCCCGGGTCCCACAGGGCGGCTGGGCTTTGTCTTGGGTCAGGCAGATGGGGCCTCACTTCATCAAAGCATTCCTGAGAGGAAGTCCTCAAACCTTCCATTGTTGTGTGTGGCTTGTCCCCAGCACTGGCTGATCAGGGTTGGGATCTACTATTAGCTGGGACAGGGCTATTGGGGGAGCGTATGGGAGAGAGACTCACTCCTCAGCTGCCCCGTGTGCCCCTCACTCCCGCTGTGACCCCAGAAGCCCTCTGGGCAAGCTCCCTTTTGTCCTGCCTGCAGTGGCAGTGAGTGGCCAGGCCGGAACTTTCTGCCTCTCCTGGGCTGGGCAGAGGAATGTCTCTGGTCCTCATCCAGGCGTTGGTGGGATTTGAGGTGGCCCCACTGTGATCCTCTAGGGTGTGGCCGACCCGAGCATCCCAGCCCTCCCTGCTGCCCCCGTGCCCCTGCCCAGACCCCCTGGACAGGGTGCCCTCCCGGGCGCTGCCCACCTGCTCCGCTCCCACGTGTGGCCCCCACAGCCCCGCACAGGAGCTGCCGACACAGGACACAAAAGGGCTTGCCACCGATGGAGCGGGTTTCTAAAGCTCTGTGGTTAACTATTTTGTCTCAGGGAAATGGAAGGAGGGTAAACAGTCAACAACACATTAATTAGTCTGATCTACACTTTCCCCATGAAAGAGGAGAGCTAGACATTAGAGGCTGGCAACTGCTCAGGGAATCCTCGAGTCCTCAGAGGGGTGGCCGGGGCAGGATGTGCTTCCTCGGGGCCTGGGCACTGGCACCCACACAACCCTAAGTCTAGACAGGAGAGGCAGAGGTGGACAAGGCCTGGGCAGGACCCAGGAGGCCAGAGCCCCGGCCACCCCTGGTAGGCGTGGGGCAGTGCCAGGAAGCAGCTCTGCATGGCACCGCTCCACCACTCGCTGACGTCTGCAGTCAACCCCCCAGCACCGAGACACCTGGTTGCTGGTCTGGGTCCTGCAGGCACCGCAGCGTGGGAAGGGCAGGGGGCCACTGTGGCTGCCCAGAGGCTGAGCCGAGGGCCCAGGGCTGATCTGCCATCACCGGGGGAGGGCACCCTCAGGAATCGGGCCTGGCCACTGCTGCTACTGGATGCCAAATACCACCGGCACCAAGACAGACATCCCCGCCCCAGCTCCCCGGGAAACGGACCCGGCAGGCGTGCGGTGCACAGGCCCTGCCTGCAGAGAGGCTCCAAGGGTCCTATGTGGATGCTGGTTTTGAATTTGAATTTCTCCTGTGGCGGGAAAGTGAGCAAACCAGACCAGTTAGTTCTGCCGGCCGAGGCGAGCCCTGGCCCCTCTAAGGAAGCCACACCATCTCCTAGGGATCCCTGGGCCTGGGGGCTTCTGCAAAGTGATGCAGGTTGGGGCTTGCCCCGGTGTGGGGCCAGGAGGGGCTGTCCCTCCTGTACTGCCCTTTGCTCTGCCCTCGTGCCTGCTGGGCCTGCTCTAGGAGTCCTTGCCGTGCCCGCAGGCCCACGTCAACACCAGAGCTGGGCCAAGGCTCGGGTTTCCGCAGGAAAGGCCACGTGCATTGCTCCAATCCAATTACCTGAGTGTGCCTGCATCCACCAGCGGCACCTGCATCGGGCCGGCCCATTTCTGCCTGGATGCCTGCGGAGGAGGAGTTGGCATGGCAACGCGAGCCCTGAGCTGCTGAAACTTAGAGTCAACTTGTCTTTGGGAGGATGGAAAGAAAGGCTGAAGAGGATGCCTTTCTGAGTGATGTGGGTGAGACAAACCCAGGCGAACCCCTGGAAGTCACATCCCAGGCAGAACTGGGGCCAGGGGGGCCCGGCATGAACACGTGTTCATAGTGACTCCCACAAACATGGTGTGGTGGCAGCTGAATGCCTGTTCATCCTCCTAGGTCCTAAGCTCCTGCCTCTTTCTCCCTGAAGCCCTCCCTGCCCTGCACGCCCCCGACTGTCACCCTTATCGGGTCCATTTGCACCACACAGGCCCGAGGCCCACCCTGCTGCACCCCCCAGGGAGGGCAGTGAGCCGGGCCAGGCCCCTGACCCCAAGCCGGATGGCCACACAACCCGACTGGTCTAAACCCTCCCTGGAACTCTCTGGGCCGCTCAGGAAAGAGGCCTGCATTTTCTCTGAGATGAAAGCACAAAGAGCCTGAAGCTTCTGGAGCTTTCCTTGAGAGGGAATCCAAGGTCTCAAAATAGATCTTGGGGCTGAGGAAAGAGATCAAGTCCTAGTGACATCTTTGAGCTGTAATGTCTATTTGTCTGAAGCCCACACAACCTACAGACTTTCTAATTAATGACTCAGCAAATTCCCCTTTTCTTTGCTCTAGTCACTTTGAGTTGGGTTTCTGTGACTTGCCACCGAAGGGATCCTGTCTGATATGAACTAGCTACGTGATCTTTCTAAACCTCCGTTCTGTCAGCTCCTCTCCTGTGCAAACCTCCTGGGGCTCCCTTGGGCTTCCCCCTGGGCCCAGCGGAGGCTTCCTCCTGAGTCCCGGGGGACCCCCCCCCGCAGGACCTGGTGCCCCCAGCCTGCACCTCCTGAGCAGGCAGACGTTAGGAGCACGAACTGAGGTGTCAGATGTGCGGGGTCAGGTCATCCTGCTCGAGATTGGACAAGTTGCTCAACCTGCCCTCCGAGCCTCAGTTCCCTCACGTGTCAGGCGCAGGCAGCAACAGTGTCTCAGAGGAGCCAGCGACGTGCGTGTGCAGCACCGGGTGCAGTGCCCGCCTCATCGCTAGGACGACCCCTGTCGTCACTGCTACTGCTGTGAATCCCCGTGCTGCGGGGCCTCAGGATACAGCCCGAGCCTTCGAAGTTTCCCCGGCAGGAGGCTGGTTTGCCTTACGGACAGGGCACCCTGCTCTCCCGGACACTGGGGCGTCCGTCTCCTGGCAGGACGTGATCAGAGCTGTCTGTTGTGGGCTGCTTGTGCAAACCCACATCACGGGCCTCTGCAGAAGCCAAGTGCAGGCAAAGGGGCTGTCAAATTTTCAAAAAGAAACTTCCCACAGGTGCTATGACTGCACCGTGTGGCTTCAGCCAGCCGGCCTGGGCGTTCCCGTGGCGGGACTCAGGAAGCCCAGCTGACGCTGATTCGGGCGTGATTGGAAAGCACATCTCTAGCCAGGATGGTGGTGCCGGAGCCAGCCTGACACCTAAAACAGCAGGATCCCTGTCCGGGCCCTTGTGCTGCCGAGACACAGGCAGTGGCCCCATCCCAGGGGGGCAGCTGAGTTTTGAAGACCTGGCTCTACTGCCCGCACCCCAGAGTCATCTATTAGTGACCACAGAGGGTGCCATTACAGGAGAAGGCTGGCTGGAGGCTGGCACCTAGACCCACGCCTGAGCCACCCCGAGTGGCACCTCTCCTCATTCCCACTGTCCCTTACATTTTGCTCGAGAACCTGCCTGCGACCAGGTCTGCCTGCCTAGCGTGTGCTGGAGCAGAAGGCCATGGGGCTCCCACCGTCCTGTGCCGTCACGGAGGCTGAGCCCGGGACAGGAGAGGAGGCTGGGGGGTGAAGGCTCCCTCCAGGATGAAGCTGGGGCCTTCTCCACATGGGGCGCTGCAGGGCGGAACTGGAGTGGCACGAGCCAGCAGCCGAGCACCTAGCCAGGCAAGGCCTCCAACCTCAGGTGCTCTGAGCTTGCCTGGATGCCGAAGTCTGTGCCTGGACTGGGCCTTCAAATAGTCCCCAGCAGCCCATGTGACCTGCATCAGGTGAGTTCCGTGGTGTCTGCTGTGTGAGTTGGGGGGGGAGCCTAGCACGCTCACAGCTGGCCAGCGCCACCGCCACCCCCGGGAGACCCTCCCCAGGACGGAGGCCAGAGGAGTCTCGCTTCTCTCAGGCTCCTTTGATGTGGCTTCTGTCCCAGCAAAGTCCCCGCTTCCCTGACACCAAGGCTGATGTTCATGGTTCACGAGCCCAGCACGGCTTGGAACGTACTTTGCTTGAGGAGGAAAGACAACATCCTTTCCGTGGGAGTAGAATTTGCAACCCAAGTCCGCACAAATGCTGGGCTTAGGCAGACCCCGTGCCGCCTGCGTCTCCAGGTCCGGGACAGGCTGGCCGGCTGAGCAGCGTGGGGGCATATCAAGGCACCAGAGAACACAGATTAAGACGACAAACCTTCCTAAAACAGACTTGCTAGCATTCTTCTGAAGGGAAGCGTTTCGCATTCAGCCTAAAGTTCTCTAAGCAAAGAACATTTAACAAACTGAGTCCTAGAGGAAAATGTATGCAGAGCTTACAAAGCAAACGAGTGACAAGTAAGTGAAATCAGCTGTCAGCATCTCACCCTGGGCGGCTGGGCCTGAGGGCTGGTCTCACTCAGTCCTGAGGGTCGAGGCCCCTGTCGTCCCCCCCACCCCCTCCTGAGCCCTTTCAGAGACCTCTGACCCCAGGCCACTGCTCTACTCTGGTCCTCCCTCTGCACACTGCACCGGGGGAGCCCTTGGCTCTGAGAGAACCAGCCAGAACCCGGCCGTCCAGTGCCTCAGGGCAGCGGACTCCTCGCCCCGTGAACGTGGACTGAGAAAGTCCCTTCCTGCCCTGTGCCCGTGGTCAGCCTTAATTTTCAGAGGAAACTGTTTCTGCTGGAAAGGAGGTGCTCTGGGGCCGGGGGCAGCACAGGGAAGCCACAGACGTGGGGAAGGAGGTGCTCTGCGGGGTCGGTGCACGGTCCCAGGGCTGAGCGGGGCCTGCAGGGGGCGGGCAGCAGGCCGTGTTGGGGGGGGTCTGGCTGACAGGCACGACCAGGGCTGGACGGGGCAGGGCCTGGGCATCGGCATTAAGCAGGGAGTCTGGGGCGCTAGGGGTGTTTCACACAAGGGTCTAGGGATTTCTGGTGGCAGAGACTTTGCCTTCTACGTTGCATATCTGAGGTGGGGGTGTCCTCCAGAGAGGGCGGGGGCTGGAAGGGAGGGGTGTGGGGTGGAGTAAGCAGCACACAGGGGGAGGCAGGTGAGGCGCAGGGCCAGGGAGAGCTGAGACAGGGCACGAGGGAGCACAGGGGGTCCTGCCCGCCAGGTGCTGACCCGACTGCAGGCAAGGAAGAGACGGCGGTGGAGGGAGCTGGGGACCTCGGGGCTGAGGGGAAGACCCCATGCATTCACTCAGTTCGCCCCTAGTTAGGTTTGTTTAACTTAAGTGCTTGGACTGTGCAGACAGCATCCCACCTGCCCCACGCCGAGCGAGCATGATAACCCTTCTGCTCAGAGCATGCTGCCACGTCTGTGTCCTGCGCTCCAGCAGGGCTCGGTGGCCCTTGGGGAGGTCTGGGTGGTAACCCAGCTTGAGGCTGCCTGTCCCCCCACCACTAGAGAGGACGAGGACAGCATGTCTCACTGGGCTTTCTGGGAGTCTTGGTAAGACAATGTCCAGCACAGAAGTCAGCACCGACGAGGAAACAGTCTCTGCAGCTTCAACCACATTTGCTTTAAGAAATAGGCCCAACCGGAGGTCTAAGCTGCTGGATTCCGCATCTGTTTCTCCTCTCTCTGCCCTAGGTCCTGGGCCACCACCCTCTCACTGCCCCCCTGTTTGTGGGACTGTCCTTCTCGGAGCCCTCTGGTGTCCATCCTCCCCTGCCCACTCCCCAGGACCCGGACTTTCCCTGCCTCTTCCCTCCTCTCTCGGTTGACCCCTCATGGGTCACCTATTCCCAGGTGACAGCCAACCTAGGTGCCTCCTGACTTCTGCCCCCTCGAAGTTCACCATTCCGCCCCCTACTTCCCCACACCAGCTGTGTCTCCCAAGTAGCCTGGGGCCCTGGGCCTCCTCCATGCCCACCCCTCTCGCCTCCCACTCTGCATCCCTAACCCCTTGCATCTGTTCCCCAAGCTGGGGTCCCAGGGCGGGCCCACCCTCTCCCACCCAGATGCTGCAACAGCCTCTGCCTGGTCGTCTGCCTGTGCCTGGCCTCCCTCCTCTGGCCACCTGGTGGAATCTTTCTAAATTACACGTCAGACCACATTGCTCCCCTGTGACCCTTCAGTGGGCTTCTCCTGACCCCAGGAGGCTGCCTGAGCATCTGGGCAGGGACGGGCAGGCTCTGCCCAGTGGCCCTATTGCTCGGTGTCTTCTGCTCCTGGAGCCCCAGAGGCCCGGACCTGAGCAGCTGCCCACCAGGCCCTTCCTGGCCTCCACACCTTTGCTATTCCTCAAACTCCTGACTTCAAATGATCCTCCTGCCTCAGCCTCCCAGAGTGCTAGGATTACAGGCATCAGCCACTGCACCCGGCCACCTTTGCTATTCTTTGGTGGCCCTCATCTGTGTGTGCGAAGGGGTGTGGCCTCAGCAGAGGAGCATGGGGTTCAGGAGCCATGGTCCCTCCCTCAGACCCCAGGCAGCCTACCCATGGCCCCAGGATAACTAGGGGACCTTTGGCTTAGGTCAAACAGGCCATTTCTCTCTTGACAGCTGATTGTTTCTGTGCATGTATTGTACAAGTTTGCAGTCCGCATGCCAGAAAGGTGACCAGCCCCTGTTGGATCTGACAGCTTCAGATCTGTCAAGCTGGAAACAGAGCCGAAAGACAGGAGGCTCGCACTAGGCCAGCAAATTCCACCCGTCAAAGCAGGAGGGAGGGCCTTGCAAGTGTGGCCGTGGGGATTGTCTTAGTAGGACCAGGGACCCTGCGACATGGAACTCTGGGGGTGGGGGGTATGGTGCTCACCCACCCACCCTACCTCCAGTCCCAAGGAGTGAGGGTTCTGTTTCCTAACTGAGGCCAGATAAGGAGGACAAGGACTGTGCTCCTCTGTACCCACCGTGGGCACCCAGTATTTCATCACCTAACCCAAGCCGTGTATGAAGTAATAGGAACCCTTGATAGCTAACGGACAAGGGGCAGCCCTGCCCTCCTGCAGTCCAGCTCATCTGAGGCCACCTGCCGCCTGCTCAGGACCTCAAACTCATTCCCTCCCTCCCTTCCTTTCTCTTTCCCTGCTGAATCGCGGGCCAGTCTCTGCTCAGAGAGGAGGGAGACTGGAAATGAGCATCAGAAAGGCAGCAATATTGGACCCACCTCTTGGGGACATCCCAGCTCATGTCACACAGTGCACACCTTTGAACATGCTCTCACACTGAGCGTGCGTCTACACCGCACAACCACCCCAAATGGGTACAGTTGGCCCTACTTATAGACGAGGAAACTGAGACTCAAAGAGGTAAATGACAGTCCCTGAGAGGTACAGCCAGGTCACCTGACACCAATGTCCCATTTTCTCTCTACCTTTCTCACCAAGGCTGAATATAAGTGATACGTAAGCATACTCAAAAATACGTAAACGAGCACGATCCAACACCAATCCCCTCTTACCTCTGGGACAAGTTCCTGGGGAAGGGTAACAGAGTCCCTACTCTGTGCCCCCTCCCTGTGTCCTTCTCCCTCAATCCCTACAAAACAAGATCACTGCCCCATATGAATGAAAATGCCAGCGATCTTCCCCCGCTGCAGCCTCATCTACCTCCTCTTGTTCTCCCATCCAGTCACCACTACCCGGACCCCTAAATCTACCTGCCCCCAGTCTGGTGACCTCCTTGGCAACCCTGAAAACATTTAATTTACCAATATTTGGGAAGGGGTGGGTTCTTATAATGGTCTTGCTGTTCTGGCTCCTGGTCTGAAGTTCCTGACTGTCAGGGGGTCACTGGTTTCTGCTTTTATTCCTGAGAATGGCCCAGTAGTTTGACTTATTTCTCTGGGATGGATTCAAGAGTAGAATTACTCAGTGAACTTTAAAGCTCCTGATACATATTGCCAAACTGCTTTCCACCAAGGTTATGTCAATTTACCAATTGCTTGAGAATGCCTGTTTCACAACATCTTTACCAGCTATGGGTTTTCACGTTAAAAATTTTTTTTGATAGTTTAGTAGGCAATGATGTCTGGTTACATTTTCCAGGATACTTAATTTGTATCACTTCACTTTTATGAAGTGCTGCTTCAATCCTTTTCCCGTGTATTAAAGGAGCAGCAGTTTGTCTTTTCTCCACAGATTTGGGTGTGCAGACACACCCCTCTGTGCTGGCCTTGTGCTCCTGAGCGCAGGTTAGGATGGGACGCCAGGCTGCTTGCCCCAGAGTTGCGTTTTTCAAACTTTCTAACCAAGCAGGAGAACCTTTTCTTAAACAATCTCACACGGAATCTCTTCATATAAAAACATTCACAAGTAGTCCACGAGGACAGGCTTGGTGCAGTGCCCCACCCCCACCCCTCTCCTTGTGGTTCCAGAAGCCTCGGCTTTACCTGAGGAGGGGCCACTCGGACCTGGTAGTCCTTCTCTCTGAAGAGAAGTCACCGCAGAGTCAAGACCTGAAAGGAGATGAGCAATTCAGAGGTGCCGGGAACAATCTCGGGAACTGCACGACTGCCACCAAGCAGCCCAGAGCAGGTGAGCCAGGTACAAAGACCAAGGGGCCCCACCTGCGCTGGAGGCAAAGCCACACCCTCCACGTCGCCGGGGCTAGGGTGTGGGCGCGGAAGGTCCGGCGGACGAAGTGCAGCCGGAGGGGCTGGGGGCGGGGTTTGTGTGACCGGGACAGAGTGGGGGGGCGGGGTTTGTGTGACCGGGACAGAGGGGGGGCAGGGCGAGGAGGGTGGACAGGTGGGGAGGACTCCGTGGGGGGACAGTGAGCCCTGCCAGTGGACGGCAGGCCCCGGGCTGGGCCGGCGCTGGGCGGGGTGGCGGTGGGGGTGGGGTGGGGGGCGGGGAGGAGGCGAATTCAAAGCTCCAGCCGCAGGGCCTGGGTTTGATCTGATAGAGGAACCAGAACACTCAGCGCTCCCGGAGCCTCGGTGTAGTCTCTGCCTCACGAGATACCTGGGGGTGGGGAGAGCTGAACCCCGGCCTGGGAAGATGGTTGGTGGCCTCTGGGACCGGGGCGGGTTGGGGGAGACAGCGGCGTCGAGAGGAAGAACCCAGAGGGGTTTGGCAGCAGATAAGGGGGAGGGTGACAGGCCGGTGAGGGGAGGCTCTGCCGGGACACTTCGTGACCCCAACAGGGTCTTTGGAGGGGACAGCTGGGAGGGCACTGGTGTGAGCGGAGGCCTTTGGACACGATGCCACCGGCTCCCCGCACCCCTTGCTACCCCAGGCCAGGGATCCTGGCTCTACGCCCCGGGGACTCTGCCTTCCACACTTGGGCCCCGGTCCCAGTTCGCAGGCCCCGCCCCTGGCCTCAGGTACCGGCCCCGCCCCCATCTCCGGCCCAGCGCCTGCCTCTGGCCCCGCCCCCGGCCCCGCCCCCAGCTGACCAGCCGCGTCCTTGGCTCCGGCTCCTGTCCCTGGTCCTTGCCCAGTCTCGGCTTCCAGGTTCAGCCCCCTCCCTGCCCAGCGCGGCCCGTGCAGCTCTCCTTGCACCCTCCACCTTCTCAAGCCAGTCCTGCCGCCAGGCCCAAAGCCCTCTTACCACCCTTACATCCCGAGTAGGGCAACCATCACTCCTCAGGCTCCTTCTGGAACATACCCCATCTTTTATATACACTTATATTGCAAACTGCCCAAACCAAGTGTTTCGGAAGAATCTGTGAGCTGAGTCCCAATCCGTTCTCCGTGCCCTAGCCAAAGATGTCGCAGAGGCGCTGGCAGGAGTGTCTCCTCCCTGGCAAACAGTTGGCTCCATTGTCATTAGGAATCCACAGGGAAGACGTGTGGGCTCCAGTGAGACCTGGGTCCAGGCCAGGCCAGCCCTCCAGCAGCTGAACGGTCTTGGGCAAGTCCCTTAACCTCTGAGCCTCAGATGCCTCTCCCAGCAACGCTGGGGGCCCCCCCGCAGGATCTCGGATGGCCACGCCCAGGACCAAAGGAGCATCAGTACTTGATGTTGCCAGATCAGGGTGGGAGGAAGGGAGCCAGAGCCTCCAGGTCCATGCTCTGACCTGGGTTCCCTAGGGGCCTTTGTTTCCACATGGACACCCTGGCTTGCGCGCTCTCAGCTAAGTGCCTGCCAAGTATCCCTTCCAACCCAAAGCCTGGGGAGTCCAGCCTGCCAGGAAGTCAGAGGGTGGTCTGCTGTCCTGGCCTGTCCCCATGTCCCTGGAACACCTGCCTCCTTACTCACAGTAGGCGACAACCTGCATGCCCTTCTTTCTGTCCTTCACCCTCTTGCTGGGCTCACCCGAGCCGAGACCGCGGGCTAGCAAGCATCTGCAACTGCACACGAAGGAGGCAGGCCTCCCCTGAGCCACCTATGCGACTCCCAGCGCCGCCCCCCCCCCAGCCCTCTCTCCGAGTGGGGAGGCGCTCACCTCTCACCTCTCAGTGAGAAGGTTGCTAAGCAGGGTCTCTGGCCTCCAACATTTCCTAGACCGTCCCCCACCTGCTGCCAACTCCTTTGAAAAATCCCCTGCATGTTTTTTCAAAATAGAATTAAATGACAAGAACTGACTATTCAGGGAGGGGTTCCTGAGGGGAAATGAATTCTACAACCTTGAAATTATAGGCCCTTCTCTTTTCTCAAAAGAAAAGAAAAACATGTCAGATCACTGAGATTCTGAGCTAGACCTTGTTTTGAAATATGCTCTCCCCCTATCCTTTCACAAACTGCAGCCTTTCTCCCTCTTTGAAAATAAGATCACATCAAGTCAGGGATTAGAAATGGGAAAAATTCAATCAGAGCCTCCCTCTGCCAGCGACAGATCTCAATACACTCCCAGGCGAGCGGCATCGCTCCCGTGCCAATCCCACTCAGCATCGTCGTTCAAAACGCACCGGTAGGAAATGGTGAGACAGAAGGACCTTTCATCCCCGGCCGAGTGGGGCCTGTGGTGCTGCTCTCCTGGCTCCGGCAGCTGCTGTGCCTGGGCCGAGTCGGGCCTCTGGCTTAAATAGGCAGTGGGAGCCGGGCGGGCGGGCCTGGGGGCCGGGCATGGAAAGTGGGCTGTTTACCCAGCACAGCAAGGCAGTCTCTGCGGAGCCAGCAGTGGTCCCAAGCACGCGCCCGCCTGCCTGCCTGTCCACCAGGAGGCCTCAAGCCCACAGGCCCCAAGACCGCAGAGCAGCACCTGGAGTGACCCCCAGTGGACGTGCAGCTCCAGGTGAGCCATGTCCCTGGACGCACCGAGCTTGGTCAGGTTCCCGATGCCTCTGCTTCTCCTGGGTAGCAAAACCTGCTGCGGAGTTGAATGGGCCTGCTCCCTGGGACCGGCAGTGGTCTCAGACAGGGCACCTCTCTAAGCCTCAGTTTCTGCTTTCTCAAAAATGAGGATAACACTGACTTCATAGGTCCAGAAAGAATGTTTGCAAAGGGCCTGGCACCTAGGAGGTTGATTTATTTGTCCATGTGGTGATACTGCCACTAGGTACCTTCAATGAGGCTCAAGCCCAAAGAGGTTTGGTAATATACCCAAAGTCACACAGCCTTTCAGCTGAGTGTCAGGGTCAGACTTCATGCAGACCTGAGAACACCCAGCCTCATTCTTCAGCTGAAGCTTAGGGCGAGGATGGGAAGCAGCTGCTTGCCTTGGGGAAAGGTCTTGACTGAACCCTGGGGAAGGAATCACCTCTAAGCCCCCAACACCAAAGCAAGGGGAGAGGCATGGTTGGACAGGCATGGCGGGTAGCCTGTCTGCATTTGGCCGAGACCTTGGGAGGAAGCTGCAGAGTAACTGCAGTATCTAAGTATCTCAGAGTAACCACTAAGGATGGCTGGTGAGAGGAACACTGTAGGGAGGTGAGTCTCTCACCTGGTTGGTTGAACTTGATCTTCCAGCGTCTGGGGCAGTGCCCCCATCTCAGTGAACAAAGATTAGGAATTAAGACAAAGCGGTAGTTACTGTGTCATTTTATGCTCATAAAATTTTACCCTTAAAAGTACAATTAAATCTGCAAGTAAATAACTGAAGTCACATGCGAGAACCTGTCCTTAGCAGAAAAAGTACGCATTTTTAGTTTGACGAACAAAATGTTAACTCTCATATCTACCAAAGAGGCAGCAAAACAAAGAGCCAAGATGTCTGTAGTTGGGATCAGAAGGTGGATCAACTTTACCGTGAATGCTGATGAAGGAGAGGCTGCGGTTATGGTCATGTATAAACCCCGGTCATCTGCCAGTCATTAATTGTTGTGTATATTGTGGGCCTGACACCCTTGCAGGAGTTTGGACTGCAACGGCAGAGACATGCACGGAAAGAGCATGCACTTCAGAGCCCAATCTGGGCGTAAATGGCGCTCTGGGCAACACTGGGCCTTCACTTAGCCTCTCTGAGCCATGGGTTTCTACCACTTTGCAGGTTTGTTGGGAGAATTAGATGAGATGATATTGGTGAAAACCCTTAGTAGGCACTCAGTGATCAGTTGTCCATTTGGAAAGATAATTCTACGGGAGCATGGGGCAGGCAGCGGGGAGTGGAGCAGGACGGCCAGTGCAGTGGCTGAAGCAGGGAGATGACACGGCCAAGGCGGTGGAAAGAGAGGGGTCATGTCCCTGGGGGACATCTAAGACCATAGGATGGTGTTATGGACTGAATGCTTGTGCACCCTCCCAAATTTACATGTGGGGGCCCTAAGTCTCAGCGTGGCTATCTTTGGAGATGAGGGTCTACAAGGAAGTACAGATGGTTCCAGACTTATGATGGTTTGATTTAAGATTTTTCAGCTTGATGATGGTGTGAAAGCCATAGGCATTCAGTAGAAACCATACTTCCAATTTTGAATTTTGATCTTTTATTAAAAATTTTCATTATTAATATTATAAAATAGGCTTTATATTAGATGATTTTGCCCAACCATAAGCATTCTGAGCTTATCGAGACAGAGTCTTGCTCTGTTGCCCGGGCTAGAGTGCTGTGAGTTTAGCCTAGCTTATAGCAACCTCAAACTCCTGGGCTCAAGGAATCCTCCTGCCTCAGCCTCCCGAGTAGCTGGGACTACAGGCATGTGCCACCATGCCCAGCTAATTTTTTGTAGTTTTAGTAGAGATGGGCATCTCACTCTTGCTCCGGCTGATCTCAAACTCCTGACCTCAAGCAATCCTCCCACCTCGGCCTCCCAGAGTGCTAGGATTACAGGCATGAACCACCACACCTGGCCTCTGAGCACATTAAGTTAGGCTAGGCTAAGCTATGATATTCAGTAGTTTAGGCATATTAAATGCATTTTCAGCTCATGATATTTCCAAGTTACAATGGGTTTATAGGGATGTAATTCCGTTGTAAATTGAAGAACATCTATAATTAAAGTTAAAAGAGATCATAGGGTGGAGCCCTGATGTGATAAAATTAGTATTTTTATAAGAAGAGACACCAGAGAGCACTCACAGTCACCAAGGAAAGGCCACATGAAGGGCCCAGAAGGCAGCCGTCTACAAGCCAGAAAGAGAGCCCTTACTGGGAACTGACTGTGAGAACATAAATTCCTGTTGTTTAAGCCACCCCATCTGTAGTATTTTGTTGTGGCAGCCCGAGCAGACTAATACAAATAGATGGGACCAAGGGGTGGTTGGGTAACATGAAAATGGACCAGGAATTAATTCAGAAGTTTTCCAGTTCAGGCAACAGTGTGAAGTTGCTCACTGGCCAGAGGTTGCATGGGTAAAGTCAAGGTTTGTAGTGTTGTGTGACATTTGCATGGATGTGTTCAGGTGGCAATGGGATGTTCAGATCCAGAGCTCAGAGTTGAGATCTGGGCTGAAGCAGGATTTGGGAATTGTTAGAGTGTAGGTGAAGTCTTGGAGTGACTATATTTTGTCAGATCACTTTTTCTTTATTCTTCAACTGGTCCATTCTAATTCTAATTTCTTGTTATATAAGCTAGCTTTTGTCTTTTATATTTTTGTAAAAAGTCAGACATTCTCCTTTGCTTTTAAAAAGTATAATTATGCACAATTTCCTCCCCTCCCCCAATTTTTACATGACTTTGTTTTCTGCTACTTGTACAGAATAAGTCTTGTTTAGGAGCATAACTGATATGTGGTTAGAATCCACTTGTGTAGTTAGAATTGCACATTTTTCCCTGAGGCTCATTTTGTCTTCAATATTTTGTGATGTTCTCTTGTCATTCTTATCCAACTTCAGAACTTATCTCCCTTCACTTAAGCTTGTTGGATAATTTATATTAATTTAACTAGCAAATGCTTATTTCTTTCCCTCAGAGTTAAACTTGAAAGGCACAGTGTGGTCCTTTAGTTCTAGGCTGAGCTGTTTTTTCAAACCTGGAAACTTTTCTTGTATTATTTCTTCCCTGATGTCTCCCTCCTGTGTGCCTCATCCCGTTCATCTCTCTCTCCTAGGCCTATTTTTGGGCTTTGATATCATTGCCCAGTTTCCAAATCTGTTGTTTGTTCCTCTGTCGGTTTTCTTTGTCTATATTTTTGGTTTGATGTCTTACTTTCTCCTCAACATCGCTGATTTCTTTGCTCTTTTGTTTCTGTTATACGAATTATGACTTCTAGGTGTTTCTCAATTTTTTTTTTTTAATTTTCACTATGGGATTATAGCTATTATTTTGTCTGATCTGTTGCTGTTAGTATCTTTTTTTGGTCATTTGTTGCTTTCAAAGGAGCTACTGTCAGTTTGTCTTATTTGTTCTTGAGGCCTTTCAGATGCCATCATTTAGGAAAACAAATTAGTTGACATTTATGGAGTGCCCACTGTGTGCAGACAGTGCTGCTGGTTATTTAGCATTTGTAGCTCTTTGCCTCCCTTCTAAGTATAGTACAGCAGGATTCAGAATTCTTCAGTTAGAGCTACTTTGGGGCAAGTTCTCATTAACTAATTCATTTATTCCATCTTGTTCCAAAAAAGATTTGAGATAACTTAAACTATGTTCTCTGTACAATATGAGACTTTTTTTTTTTTTTTTTTAACAGTAAAGGAATTAGGCCGGGCGCGGTGGCTCACGCCTGTAATCCTAGCCCTCTGGGAGGCCGAGGCGGGTGGATCGCTCGAGGTCAGGAGTTCGAGACCAGCCTGAGCGAGACCCCGTCTCTACTAAAAATAGAAATAAATTATCTGGACACCTAAAAATATATATAGAAAAAATTAGCCGGGCATGGTGGCACATGCCTGTAGTCCCAGCTACTCGGGAGGCTGAGGCAGTAGGATCGCTTAAGCCCAGGAGTTTGAGGTTGCTGTGAGCTAGGCTGACGCCACGGCACTCACTCTAGCCTGGGTAACAAAGCGAGACTCTGTCTCAAAAAAAAAAAAAAAAAAAAAACAGTAAAGGAATTAGAACTAAGGGAAAATAAAGGAAGAATAAACAAGAAGCAGCCAGGTGGAGCTAGAGATAAAAAGGGTGAGGGGGTGAGTGTCTCATTATTTTGATGGTGGCCTCAGGTGGGCACAGAGGGGACCTGTCTGATGACTGAGGCTTGTCCTATTGATTTTTGTTGATGGTGTTGAAATGACCCTTTGTTTTAAGTTCTTGATCGAATGATGACGGCTGCACAGAAGAGGCCCCCATGGCATGACTTGCTTGGCCAGACCTCCCTCCCCAGGTGGGAAATGTTTTTTTTTTCCTTTTTGCCCAATTGGGATAGCATTGAAAAAAAAAAACAAAAAAACCAGAGGCGAGATTATAGGTGAAGGTGTGGGCTGGTGGCTTTAGTGCAATAGTCATCCTCTTCCTTCCCCGCTCCTGGCTCACCTTCCAAGAGTCAGTATTGATTGAGCAACTAATTAGCTGTGTATTTCCTGTGCTCTGAGTCAGAGACATCCCGTTCGGGGTGGCGACTGTAATCTGGTCGGGAGGACGGCTTCTCGGGGGCTTTCAGTTCCCACAGAACTCCAGAGTGGCCTCGTTTCACACTTCTAGGGAACCAGCTTTTCGAGTGACAGATTGATTGGTGTATGGGTGGTTACCAAAAAAGAGTCTATTTTATTAGCTGTTTGTCTTGCAAAGTGAAATCGTTTTTTAAAACTTTATCAAAATGTCATTGTCCCGGGGTTTAGAATGTGCCCTCTGAGGGAAGATCTTGGTCCCACAGGTAAAGAGCTGCCATGTCCCAGTTTAACTTGAGCCCTTGAGTGACGCCCCTGGGACAGAGCAGTTGAGTTCAGGCCCTCCGGCCTCAGCCTGTGCCCTCTCAGTGGCACCAAGGGGACATCTCCAAACTTCATCCTGGTGCCTATGCTTTTTTTTTTAAACACCAAGGGAAAATAAAAATCTAGAGATTCATATACACAAGAGACCACCTATAGGTAATTTTGCCCTTCTGTTTGAGAAGGAAGCAGAAAACATTCCACTTACTTTTGAGATTAAAAACAAGGAAATATATTAAACAATTCAAAAGTATTTGGTTTCCTATTGTGGCAGTTCAAGAAGAGAGAAAAACCTAGAGAGACTGAAAGTGCTCTGCCCTCCCAGCCACAGTGGGCACAACCCCCCGCCCCCAGCAGGTGACCCTGTCCTTGGTCCCTCCCTCACCACCACCCTGTCCAGTCCAGAGTCAAAGCCAATCACTTCCTGGCTCCTGAGTCCATTTCCAGCCCCTGCTCCTCACCCCTCCTTGGTGTCACCTTGTTCCAGACCCCATGTCTCACCTGCACGGCTGGTGGCACAGCCGCCAAGCCTGCATTTGGCCCCTTCCCTCACACTCCAGGTCCAAGGCCCGGATACCTGCTGCGAGCAGCTCTGAGTTTATTTTGCCCTTGTCCAACATCTCCAGGTCTCCGTCTATGCACAGGGTCAATCCCTCTAGTTGGCCTGGCTTGAGGGCCCTCAGTGACCAGGCCCTGCCAGCCCCAGCCTCATTTTTGCCCTCCTCCCCCAAACACTGATCTGTTCTGACAGTCCCAACCTCTAGCTCTCATCGTTCCTGGAACATGCCATGCTCTTTCATGCCTCCGTGCCTTTGCACATGCTGTCCCCTGGGTCTGGAACACCCTCCCCGGTTGGTCCACTTGGCACTCATCCTCCAAGGCTTGGCTCTGAAGCTGCCACCTTTTTCCCTCGGTTGCACACCCCCGGGCTTTGCACAGGCAGCCTAGAGCCCCTGAGCACCAAGCACAGGGCCCAGTCCCTGAAGGACATGCGGGGAACCTTGTTTGAATTGATAAAATGCTTTCTAGCCACACGGGAATGTCCATCAGCAGAAGGTTCGATTCCCTTTGTACACATCAGGGGGCACAGTGAGAGCTGGGAGAAGCTGCTCCCAATTGTTTGAACTAGTGCAGCAATTAGGCTACCTTGTCATAAAGGAAAATACACAAACATGGAGCCCTAAAGGCTAAAAGACCGTGAACTCGCATGTGTGTGGTGTGAGCGGCCACACCTTGCTCGGATCACCATTGTCATCATCATCATCATCAGTGTTCTAGGGCACTGAGTGCCGGGCACCGCACTAAGAGCATTGCACGCACCACCTCTAGTTTCATCCTCTGAACATCCTGAGGTCAGGCATTATTGTCCCCATAGTCAGAGAGGGAAACCGAGGCTCAGGGGAGCTTAAGGGACTTGTCCAGAGCCACACAGCTAAAGAGTGGCACAGACTCTGTGGCCCCATCCTGGCTGGATGGAGATGATGGGCTCCCTAAGGCACAGAGGGTGCTCACAGCAAGGAGACAGCACCGCAGGGGCTGGGGGGGCTTGCTAGTTACCACCCTCTCTCGGCCACCCTCCTCCCCCCACAGGGATTTGGGGTGGATGCTGCCATTATTTGTCCTTAACACTTGAGTGTGAATTGGTCCCTCAGCTGTTGTCCTGGATGGCCTCAGCTGAAAAGTCTCTTTCTCAGGGAAGCTTCCAGATCTCCCCTGGCTTTTAGTCTTAGGGCGGCTGCAGTGAGCATCGGTTGCTCCCAGCACCGCCCCAGAGGCAGCTCTGGAAGGGCTGGGAGCTGGCTCACATGTCAAATAGTCCTGGCCACCTGCAGACAGGCAAAGTGACAGGGGATGACAACCGTGGCCCCAAACCAACACTCCAGAGGGAGTCCTAGAATCTGGTTCTGGGATGTTGGGGCCTCACAGGGGGAAGGGGACAGGCCAAGAGGTACACGGGTGCCTGGAACGTGGGTGTCTGCCCTCGGGGAGGGCAGGCAGAGGAGAAAGGGGTCAAGGACAGAAGCTTGGGCCTCACCCCACTTTTGGCTCCGTGAGGAAGGAAGAGCCCAAACGAGCCCTTGGGAAAGGAGGAAGATCACAGCGAAGGGAGCTAAAATATAGCACTGTTTTTATTTCGTTCTCAGATAGTCTTACTTTTTTCTTTTTCACTTAGAATAGCTGGAAGAGGAGGGCCCTACGTGGCAGTCCCTGGGACGAGAAAAGCATGTGTCAAAGCTGGTGCCAAACGCCTCGCTCTATTTTTGCCTTCCCGACACTGCCTCTTTGAGCGCCGAGGAGGGCTCCCGGCCCGAGGTGGCCTGAGCCGGCGTCTTCGAGGCAGATGTGGCCAGCCCTCACCTCGCCCGCCAGAAGCCACCAGAAAGCAGGCCATTCACTTCTCCTGCCCAGAAATAAATGCAGCCGACAAATGTTCTCAGGCAATCTTGAGGGATGCGAACACAAAATTGCCCCACAAATTGCTTTTGTTTCCTTTCCTCGGTTCAAAGTTGTTTTCTTGTTCACACCCGTTTCATTAGAATTGGACAGTAATTAATGTTCTTAAAATAGCATCTCCACGTTCCTCAGTGTAGAAAGAAAAGCCGCGGAGGAATGAGAGAACGCTGGCCCCTGTGAACACCCTGCCTCAGCCACGGGGGCTTTCGTGCGTCTCCGCGGGGCGCTGTCACGTGGGGTTTGTGGCAGAGCCATCTGCGGTGGCTTTGCATTCTGTTCCCGCTCCAGGTCAAGGAAGCCTTTGACATCCGTGGCCAGGAGCTCTGGGGGTTCGCTACCCTCTAATTACATTTCTTTTTTTAAATATTGATAAACAGTTCCTCTGTTGATTCAAACGTTTTTTAAACACTGAGCCTGTAGTTGTTGGCTCTGAACGGAGAGAGCCCGTCTCCCAGCCCTGCTCCGGCCCGCAGAGCCGCTGCCTGCGCCTCTGGGTTCTCGGACCCTCATTCAAATGCTGAAGCCAGGAACTGTCCCTCTGAGGGGGCGGGGCGGGGGGGAAGGAGGAGGTCACTTTAGGATTCAAGATCAGGCCTGGCCAGGCTGCACCGGGAGGTCCTGCCCTCCCCAGATGGGGACTTCTGGCCTCTCCACTACCCAGCTCTGGGTTCAAGGTGGAAGTCAGGGGTGAGGCAGGAGGAGCCACCATCCAACTCCCACTGCCCCGCAGCCTGACACCCCTGGCACATCCGGTCACCACTTTGCTTCATTTATGAATGTCAGTCCCTGGTCCTACAGGCCTCAGACATAAACAGAACAACAGTGCTGTCCCCACTGCTCCCCCCAGTACATCTGCTGCCTGGAATGGAAGGGAGTGGGGACCCCTTCTAGGCCCTTGGGGTCCAAAGAGCCAAGTGCCGTCCATCCCATCTTGTGCACACACACACAGAAGGACCCTGCAGCCCAGGATCCCCCAGAGGCGGCTGACGCAATGTGGAGGGTGGGTGTGGGGGTGAAGGGTGGCGGCCAGAACCCCCACTGACAATTCTGCCCTAAAGATCAGAGCCCATCAGCCACTTCTTGCCTGGACTGCCGGGTGGCCCTGTCCTCATCAATTGCAAGGCTGGCCAGCGGCCAGGTGTCGACATTGCTTCTGTAGTAACCATGTCCAGAGAGGAGCCCCTTCTTACAAATGCGGTGTGCCAGCGACGTACATGATAAGACCAGTGTTCGTCTCAGTCCACCTAGCCACAGCTCCTGGTCCTGCCTCCTGCCTTTGGCAAGGAGATACCCTCAGATACGTGCATCAGGGGTGACATGATCCTGGGTATGGGTCTTGGGCTCTGTGGAGGGGCCAGAAGCTGTGGTGCTTCTTGCTGAGTCCTGCTCAGCTCTGCTGGAGTGTCCCCCTTAGCTGGGGGACCTCTTCAGCATGACCCGTTTGGGCTGTAATTTTAAACAATAATTACAGATTAGCTTGGTGACCATCAGGCCCTTCTACTACATGCCAGGAAATAGACCTAACCCTGTTACAGGACAAATCAGATATAATCGGCTCCTAATTCAATATGGTGGCTCTAAGTCACATTTATCAAGGTACGGAAGCTGGGCCATGGGTTAGACAACAGTGGTGGTCAGATTAGACTCAGACAAGAAAACTCAACTTGCACTTTTTGGTAAGTGGAAGAGGAACTTTTTCAGTACCACCTACTCCAGGTACACACACTCATATGTCCCAGACACAGGTGGGGGCATCTTGCAGACTGGCCACGTGCACACCTGCGGCCTCGTCTGCCAGGCTTGTGTCTCCCAAGCCCTGATGAAGGTGCCTAGATATACCTGCCCTGTTTAAAGCCAAACCTGGGTGATCAGCCAGTGTGCAGGGCTGGAGCTTGAGGATTGCAACTGGGTGCAGGTCTGCGGCAAACTTTTGGCCAGCTCTGAGTGAGGGAAAATGTCTCTTCTAACTGGGGGAGGCCAAATAATCATCAGATTATTGGATCTGTTGTTTTGCATTAGATTGAACTTTTTGCCCCCCTTCAGAGCACTGCCAGCACCACCTTTGTGAGGTGCTGGACTCGAAGCCAAGATCACAGAAGTTTAGTTCAGTCCAGGGCAGCCGTCACTAGGTGGCTGCTGCACCAGGTGGATGTTCAGAGGAGGCGGAGCAGGGTCTGTGGGTCTCGAGAAGCTCCTGGAACCGGTGCTGAGGGTGGAAGGGGACAGGGGTTCTGGGAGGGGCAGGTGGGACGAGCAGAGAGGCGGGTGGAGAGGTCTGGCCCTGGGACTCTGCCCAGGACCCTCGTCTCCTCTCTCCCTGAGGGCCACAGTCGCCTACTCTGCATCACTGACAGTGAATCCTTGCAACCCTCCTGCGTCACACAGACAGGGAAACAGACGTTCAGGGTCTCGAGGGAACCACCCAGGCCAGCATCGGTGAGTGTCAGCGCTGGGACTTGTCATGCTCCAGAGCCTGGGTCCTTTCCACAGCACCCCTGGGTCTCACCCCTTCTCTGCCCCAGCCACCCTGAGGGGGACACAGTGGCCGGGGAAGGGCAGGGGCAATGTATCCTGTTGGGGGGGACACTCCAGCATGTAGCCCGCACATTTGGACTGGGTGTCACCGGCAGCCAGTAGCCTGTGGGGGTTTTCTGAGCCAACTCCTTAGGTTTCTGCTGCACGTACCCGTGGCAACGCCCAGCGGGAAGGGAAAGGCACAAGGCCTGAGTGTGGGCAGCTGGGGCCAGAAGTGGTGTTGGACGTGTTCAGGGGACAGGAGGCGGCAGGGGCCTTGGGGTGTCAGCAGTCCCCAAACTTTTTGGCACCAGGGACCATTTTCATGGAAGACAATTTTTCCACGGACCCAGGGTGGGGTGGGGGGGATGGGTTCGGGATGATTTAAGTGTATTACATATATGGTGCCCTTTATTTCTATTATTATTACATTGTAATATATAATGAAATAATTATACAGCTCACCATAGGTTGGGGACCCCTAGGGTAAGCAACATATCACCTGGAGCGAGTTTGAAGACAGGGCCCTGGGGACAGGGCCCTGGGGACAGGGCGGAGGCGGGGTGGGGTGGTGAGGGAAGACGTGGGCAGAGCAGGCCAAGCAGCCTACAGGACTCCGGCCTCAAACCTTCCGCCCCCGGCTCTGTCTGTCCATTCTCTTGAATTCAGGCCTCCCCTAAAAGGTCACTGTCGGGGATGCTCACGCCTGGTCCCAGGAACCACAGTATTCTTGTTCAAGGGGAAGTTTCGGGGCAGTGTGCTGGCCAGGACAGGGCGATTTTGCAGGGACAAGGCAGGCTGCCAAGCCAGGTTTTCTGGGAACCTTCTTTAGAGCATCTAGCACCATATAAATGCTTTCCCCAAAGACCTTTAGATTCCCAGCAAGGCAAACATGCCAAATGGCCGAGAGGCTGGCAGGTTCCAGTTTGTCCCTGCTTGTCATGGATTTATGTCTAGCTCTCCTTCCTGGCCGCCAGCCCAGATGACTAACAGTGACCCCAGGCCCACATTAGATACTTCTCTGCAAACTCACGGAGGCGGTAGCCACAGTCTCCCACCCCGGCCTCCCTTGGCAGGACACGCCACCTTCCAGACCTCCCTGCAAGTTTCAACTGTCCTCCTCCCACACCGGGGCTGGCTGGCGACCTTCCTCTGATCCGCCACGTCTTCCTCTCAGACCCTGTTTCCCCACCTCCCCCTATGATTAATATGCTCTAATTCCTAGAATAAATACCTTGTTCCATCATGCTGTAGTGGTTCCGCCTCCCCGACTAAACCCCGAGTGACACAGCACCCCACCTCTCCAGGCCTCAGTTTCTCTCCCCTGTAAAATGGGGATGGTGTGAGACATACAGCTCCAGGAAGGGGGGGGGTGCATCCGAGAGCCACTGGTTCTGTGGTGTGCACATTTGTCATAATCCGATGTCAAGCTTTAGGCTAGAATCACGACTCAGCGTGGCTGTTCATCTTGGCACCAGCTGTAGGAATCCCACAGAGCAGGGCCCCTGTGAGGTCAGTGGACACATTTGTGCTGGTGGGGGAAGGAGTGGGGCGTCCTCCCAGTGGTCTGATTGGTAGGGGCTGGTTATATAGCATGGTGGGTGCCGTGACGGGTGTTGCAGGTGACGGCTGGGCAGAGCCTTTCCCGATCGCATGCTCGTATCTCAGTCAGGAGCGCGACCTCCAACCACTATGTCATTCCCCTGGGAAGGTGGAGTGTGCTGAATTAGAAACTCCCAGGAAGATGCTGAGAAGGGCTGGTTGTGACCGAGACGCGCTCTGCTGACTTGCTGGAGAGGAGGCTTTGTGTCTGTACTAGAGCTAGTCTTGCCTTTTGAGTCTGTAGAACGGCTTTGCAGACCCTGCGTCAGGGTGCGGCACACGGACACCATGTCCCCTCCGGCCCAGGGCCTTTGTTCCTACCGCAGTGCTCTGCCCTCAGATGGCCACGTGGCTCACTCCTTCCCTTTGTTCGGGTCCCTGCTGAAACATCACCTCCTCGGAATACCCTTTCCTGACCACGTCGTACAGATACCACCCCCTTCCATCACACTCTGTCCACTTCCCTGCCTCATTTTTCTTTCCAAAATGTCACCACTTAACACATTATACATTTCTATATTTTTCTCTCTTCTTCCACTGGAACATAAAGCTCCGTGAGGGCAGGGGTTCTGTCCGTTGTGTTCATCATCGTTGGATCTGTGACACCCAGAACAGTGCCTGGCTCCGAGCAGACACCATCACAACTTTTTTGCAGGTCAGAACTGACCTCGGTGTAAAGAGTAGTAGCCTGACCTGGCCTTACCTCTCCCGTCTCCTGTGCTGCCTGGAAACACTGCAGACAGCGCCCCGGTCCTGGGAGAGGGCTACTTCTTGGTGTCAGAAGGGCTGGTTTGATCAATGAAATGCCAAACATGAGTTCTCAACATCCAGGGGTTTTTAGTCTTTTCTTCTAATCGTTCCTCTTGATCATGGGATCTGTAACCCTTTTCAAAGTGGATTTGGTGTGATTAAATTCTTTCCTAGCCTAATCCTTCATGGAAAACACAAGTTTTAAATGAAGTGTATTAGAATGGATTTGCTGAGGTTTGAGTGTTTGCGCGATGATTTTGCCCCAGCTTGTTTCAAAACCAGGATGGGGCATCACGCCTTGAAGAGGACTCTGACGAACCTTCCTGTAATGGAAGGCAGCAGACCTCACTCTCGTGTGACAGCACTCACTGGGGGGGTGTGACTAGAGGGGTCACACAGAGGAGTCAGAGGGCCAAGGCCTTTGAAGAGAAGAGCTTTCTGGAAGCCCATGTGCTTTATTTTGCAGGGAACGCCAAGGCCCAGGGAGGCCACGGTGCGGCGGGGTGTTGGGCAGAATCACAACCTTGGCCTTGACTCTGTTTTCTCCTGGAATCCCCAGAGATTAGCCTGGAGTGGGCCTCAGCCTAGCAGCCACAAGGGTGGGTGTGGGGGGGGGCAGGAGGAGGGTCTAAAAAGCAACCTTTAGTAGCAGGACTGAAGGGACATGTCAGGGGTCCCCCAGGGAGGAGATGGGGGCTCTCCTGTGCCCCATGCCCACCTGCCATCGAGGCACTGGCCCCCAGAGGTTGTCGTCTTTGTAGTGCAGCCCAACCCAGTACAGAATCTGAGGGCATCGCGCATGACAGCCCAAAACACTGTTTCTGAGAGTACAACAAGGGACAGGAAGCTTCCCATCCAAATTGGAAACACAAAGCCACTGGTACTTGACGGATCTACTCCAGCAACTTGGAACCCTGCGTGGGAGACCTTGTTCTTGGCAAGGCCAGAAGTGGGGCAACCCCGAGTTTCTTCTCTGTGACCCTTGTCACATGTGTCCAGCCTTGCCAGCCCCTGTGGGCCGAGTGGGGGTAGAATCTGGCTCTGACCCAGATATTTGGTAACTCTGGGAAAATGGCATTTTCCTCCTCTGCCAATTTAATGTTTAATACTGAGGGTTTATCACTTGTGAAATCTGCTCCCTAGAATCTCCTGCTTCTGGGGCTGCTGGTGGAGGCCTGTTCCTGACCGGGGGCAGCAGGATTTCTTCCCCCAAGCAGGTGTTTTGAGGAGGGTTTGGGGTCACAGCCTCAGGACTCAGGGCTTCCCTGCGTCTTCTGTCCTGCTGGCCTGGGCCACACGGTTCGTGCGACTCTGCTGGCTGCCTCGGCAGGTTTCGTTAGGAGAGAGGCATGGAATCACTTTGTCTGGGAGACCTTATGCTCCTCTCCCATCATGAACCCAGCTACACTCAGGTGCAAACGATGACTTCTTGGGGTAAAACTGGCAGGCTGGCAGCCCTTTTCCTCTTTCAGAAACGTAAGTTAATGTGGCATGCCTGGGGAGACGTGGCATGCCACTGTCACCGCCGTTTCACAGCGAAGACCACTCCTCACTGGGTACAATTGGGAGGCACGTGCCCCTCACTCAGCTGGGCCTGACCCCCGGCGTGGGAGTCCAGACTCGTCATCTGCTCCCAATTTCGTGACAAGGAACACAGGTGGACACATCCTTTGTGCCCACACAGTGCCAAGCGGTTTGTCTCGTTTATCTCACTTCATTGTCAACCCTGTCCCCCCTGAGAGGCCCTTAGCCGTCATTCCTTTTGCCATCGTCAGCAGCAGGGCTGGGACTTGAACCCCAAAGGGTCTGACTCCCCAGCCTGTGCTTTTAACCGGCCCGTCTTCCCGCGGGGCCTGCGTGATGACTCATTTCTCGTTCTAGACCCAGAGACAATGAGGCGTAAACCTGAGTAAAAGGGGGCTATTATGATATCACTATTTGCCTTTATCTAAATTAGATAATAAATCACGGAGCTACTTGAAACAATGTACATGTCAACCTCCTGAACATTTAGTTATCATTTCGGTACCATTTGATGGTGTCTATGGTATAATTAACACTTTCTTGTAGAAAATTGGATACTTCTGTGAAACAAAAAGTGAATGAGAAAATGAATTAACCTGGCCCTCCTCTTCCTTGGGGCTGGGGCAGCAGACCTTGTCCTGCCCTCTCCGGGCCAGGGCTGGGCCTGGCGGGCGGGAGCCTGTCACCTGCGGTGGCAGCAAGCCCAGCTGAGCGAGGCCGCTGAGCCCACGTAACTCCCCGCCCATTCATTAGGCTCAGCATAATTGGGCATCTGCCACTGGCATCTCCAGATGTTTGCCTTTTTCAGACACCGAGGTGGTTCAGAGTTTTCATTGAGAGCCTTGTAAAAAAAAGCTCTAGCTGGTTGGGGATGCTTATTGTTCATTTTATTTGAGTTCCTTATCATGTGCAAAATGTTCCAGGCACCATTAGGAGACACAAAAGACTCCGAAAACACAGTTTCAGGGGGCGGAAGCTCACCGTAGCGTGGAGGAGACATGGCCACCGACATTTACAAACATTTGCTGAACACAATGGGCTGGCGGGAATGAAAAAGCTCTCTCGGCAGCAGCGCATCAGGGTGTGGGGGTGGGGCGGTGCAGACTGAGGATTTAATGCCTGCCTGGGGGAGTCTTGTGAGATCAGATGGGTGTTCTGGGCTGTTCGCTCTTTAATTTGGTTTTCAGATTACTGCCCAGTAAGATTGGGGGGTGTGGGGGCCAGAAATGGGGCAAGAGCTTAATCAGGAGACTATTAAAGGGGAAACACATCTTGCTTGAGCTGAATATTCGAGGTCTCCATCTAGGCACACTGTAATTGTGGCTTAACCATAAGCGAAGCTGAGCAAGCTGAATTGATCTATATCTAGGCTGCTAAGGGCATTCAGGGAAAACCAAACTTAGGAAATGAGAACTGTCCCCATCAATATATAAAATTCATGTCTGAGCGTCATGGAGAGGCAGATGACCCTGCTCATAGGCACAAATTAAAGCTATCTTCTTTGGGAAAGGATAATTTAAATGATCAATAACCTCTTTTGAAAGACTAAGAGTATTTTTTTAAATTAACTTCATTTATTCCCCTCTTATCAAAAAAGGATTGGTGAAGCTTATAACAAAAGATATGACAGTGAAGTGATTAAAGTAGAAATGGGAAATTAGAACCCAGTCAGAAAAGAATACAAATTTTCTAACCACAAATGGCTAATCTTACTTCTGTGACCAAGTTCTCAATTTATCTTTGAGCTTCCTGGAATCCAAAGCGAAAAGGGAAACATAACCAATTATACAGCTCCAGCTACTAACACAGACAGAGTGTGCCAATTCATGAGTATTTAATTATTTGTGAATTTATGAAAGTAAGAGAGGCAGGGGCAACTTCTGGGAAAATGGGGGAGATATTTTTTTAAATATTTAGAAAAGAAAAGATTGATTTTGAAATTTTTTGGTGAGAGGCAAAGCCTGGGTTATGAGGACAGACACACCCACTAAGATCTGGGTGAACCGGGGATAATGGCTTCAATTCAATCGGTTTATTGCTGAATGAATGGTCAAGGCCACAGAGCTGGACATAGGCATTTGGCAATCTGACCTGCCCATAGGTAGAGGCTGTGTTCTGTTTACCTGGGCTGCCCAGATGGTGCCTGGTATACCGCAGTTGGGCAGTTATGAAGTGGTGGGTGAGTGGGTACAATTGCAACTTCGCTTTTGAAGGACCTGTCGTGGCTCCTCTGATGGAGGAGTGCCCACGGAGGGGCTCTGCTCAGGCGGTTGTGTCAGGTCTCACAAGGGCCCTGTAGGTGGCTGAGTCTCGATGGTGCAGTGGAGGAAGGACCCTCAGTGACAACGCTGGCCTGTCTCTACCTATCCTCCCAGCAGGCTTCAAGGGTAGGATTCCAGCAGGCACTGTGTTTTCCCAGCTGGTTTGCAGCCGCCTTTCATCCTCAGTTACTCAGTGTGATTCCTTTGCTGCTCTAAAGCTCTTTTACGTTTCACCATTTTGCTTAAAACTCCCCTAGAGGGCTGGTCGTGGCCCCAGCAGAGAGTGCCTTTCCTGAGAGGTCAGGACGCTGGGAGGGGGGTGCTGGGAGGGCAGATGGCCTGACCATCGAGCCCCCAGGGGAGGGCATGTCTATGAGCGGGACATTGCCCCTGGTCAAGGCAGGGCCAGGTGAGTCTAGCGTGCCCGACACGGGCTGTGTCTATGTGGGGGGCAGTTGTGTCCCAAGAAAGGAGCTCGGAGTAGGGATGCAGCCTCTGGACCCAGCTGCAGGTCTGATAAGATGGTGCCATTGAGGGGACAGGAAGGACGAGGCGGGGGTGGGGGCTGGGCGTTGCTGGGGAAGTGCAGTGCCCAGGCCAGGGAGGCAGAGGCAGCTGCTGGGCAGGGCTGTGCCCAGCCCGGGGCAACTTCCTGGGAAAGGAGCAGGAGGGGAGGGCCTGAGGTGCAGATGACGAGAATCAAGGGGGTGGTGAGGACATGGAAGAAATCTCACTGTCAAGGTCCCTGCAGCAGCCCAATGCCCAGGGCCAAGACACATGGCCATGCCTGGTTGCCAGATACAAGCGTTGTATCCGAGGAAGCCCCCAGCTGGGATGACAGTCCCCAAGACCCTCCAGTGACCAAACCACCTAACACCAAACCTAAAAGGTCCCGATCAGGAAATTCAACAGATTTCCAGCCCCATCTACCTCCCAAACCACAGCTGTGAACCTGGGAGCCAGCAGGAAGCTTCTCCGAGGAGTCAAAATGGCTGTCCCGGCACCCCCAGTTCCAGCGCGCTGGCTCTGCCAGGGAGGCCCTCGTCACAGCCTCCCTGCGTTATTTAACACGAAGTTTCCATAAGCTCCGTTACCTGGTTCTCATTTTTTAAAAAAAATCACACCCAAGAGAAAAACCACAAGGTAAGTGGCTGTGCCGATCTCAAGTGTGCGAGATTGTCACAGCAAGGAATCGGCCTGGACAAGCTCTCGACGCCCACTCAACACAGATTCTGCGACTTCCATATTTTCATAACGAGGCTCCTCGAGTTATCAAGACATTGCAAAATAATATTCCATCTCCTCTGCTTAAGAAGGAAGTTGTGCTTTTGAAAGCTAGGCATTTGAAGGAGGAAGGCGCGTCATCTTAAACATATGAACCCCCTAACAATCCTACAGGTAACTATGATCTTTACCATTTTTATAGAAAAGAAAATAGATGGAGAGCGGAAGTGATGTATCCCCGCTCACACTGCGAATGCTTTTTTCTTTTCGCCCTGGCTTGCCCATGCCCCACAGAGCAGAGTGGCTGCTCTTTGACAGCAGGTGAGCGGGGCCTGAGTTTGTGTGACGCCCTCCAGGGTGGGGTAATGGCTGTCACTCCCATCAGTTCACTGTGGGGCCTGATGTTCCCGTCCTGGCCTCCACGGCTTTGGCCACTCCGAGGGGTGGGGGACCAGCCCTGCTCCTGCCTTTGAATCCAGGACAAAACTCCCCTCTCCTCGAGGGAAGAGCAGGAGCTGCGAGGTCCTTGCAGCTGGAAGATAACCCATAGCTGCAAGGTCCCCATCACGAGGAAGGGGTTGGCTCACCTGGAAGACAGTTTTGTGACCCTTGTCCTCCAGGAAAAATGCTTTCTGAAGGACTTTGATGATGACGGTATCTGTTTCTCATTCTTTAATCATCCAGAAAAACACATCCATTTCAGTTTATTCAAAATAGTGGAAAATCATTGAGGTTTTTCCTGGGTAAAGGTCAAACTACAAAAAGATAAGCGGACTCAGAGAACGCTAGGCTACTCACGAAAACGTGGCAGGGCATCAAAATGGATCCAGAAAAGGGTTTAATCCTTCTTTGGAAACGGCTCGTAATAATCCCCTCTCTCCCCTGTGTGTGTCAAATTCCTGTTTTTAGGTTTAAGGACACAAAGGCAGGGACTTTTAATGAGTAGAGCATTCCTGTCCAGATCGGGAGTCCTAGATCAGAATCTCTGCCAGCTGCTGCACACCGACTGTGAAACCACGAGCACCCTCACCTCCTGGGCCTCAGCGCCCTCCTCTGCAAAATGGGTGCGCTCCACCCTCTTGGTGCCCTCCTCAAGGGCCAGGTGCACTTCCTGTCAAGGTCTGGGGGGCGGACACTGAGACCCTTCCCCCATCCTACCTGTGACTTTCCACCTGAGCTGTGGACACATGAGGCCGGCTCGGCCTGCTGGCTCTACAGATTCCGAAGGGGGCACTGCCAGACTACGGCCAGAGACGGGTCCCCTGCTCTGGCCTCCTTCCCTGCCTCGGCCACCTGACTGCGTTCCTGGTCTGACGGGGCTCTGCCAAGCATGAACTCGGGTGACCTGTGAAGCTCTTGCAGCTGGAAGATAAACAAGTCCCTGTGAGATCCCCATTGCGGGGACATTTTAAAAGGGCACTTCAGAACTTCACTGCGTTTGTGAAGCAGGGTAAGTGAAGGGAGGATGATAGGGCATTTTGAAAACACAGCAGGGACAATCAAGGCCTCACTTTCCTCTTTATTGAGAACTTGGAGAAAGTCTTTGAGAGCAGCTCTGGAAAGATAAGGAATGGCTGTGTCCCCTCCTCTTTACCAGATCAAGGCTCAGTTGTGTGCAGCACCCCGTGGGCACCCCAGCTGGCCTCCCCTGCCCTGTCAGCCTGCACACTGGTGGGGAGGGGTGGGGTCTGGGGATGGAGCCGGTCCTGATGCCGGGTCTGGCAGCCAGGCTTCCCGGTGGAGTCTCTGGGCCTCGAAGGCCGCCAGGCCCCACAGGTGGGAGCTGGCCTTCATTTCCTGACTCTGTCCAAGTAGGAACAGGAATGGCGTGTGCAGAGACTTGTAGGGAAAGTGCTGTCTCTTGGGTCTGGCCCACGGGGCATGGCACGAGATGAGGAGGCAGCCAGATCCTGCAGACATCAGATGGAGTGCCACACTCTGACTCGTGTCCTGCCTAGGTCACGTGGCTGCTGGGAGGGGAAGGCTCAGAGGCAGAGAGGGCCAGGTCACCCAGGGGGGTGGCGGAGGGATCTGGAAGATGATGGATCTGGAAGGCTGATGGGCCAGTGCCTGGTATGACTGTGAGGGCGAGAGAGGGGTGGGCCCAGCTGGAGGCCCCTCAGGCCTCCTGGCTGGGCACTTGGGGGGGGATGCTGGGACCTCATCTGAGATGGGATGGGCGCTGCAGGTTTGGGCATCTAGGATGTGGCAGAGACGGGCAGGTGACAACTGAGGTGCCTGAGGGACATCCAGGTGGACCCGTCCATGAGAGTGCGGGACGTGAAATGTGCAGTTAAGGAGAGCATCAAGCCAGAGACAGAAAAGTGAACAAAGCCAGCCTACAGGTGGCCGGTAACCCGAGCCCAGAGAGTGGACACAATCCTGCAGGGACAGTTCAGGGTGACACCCAAAGAGAGGCAGGAAGAAGCTCCCAGCATCACTGACATTTGAGTTTGAGGAAATGGACTCCATGGAGAAGCCCCAGGAGTGGGCAGGGGGCTGGCTGGAGAGCGTGCAGGGGGCTGTGGGGCAGGGTCCGAGGGAATTAGGCAGCAGGAGGATGCCGAGAGGCGGGGCTGGCCACCGGCTCAACTGCAGGGACGACAGGGACTCTGCCCCGCCAGCAACGCCACCCACCGAGGTTCTAGCTGTGGTTTGAGCCAGCTCTGCGGCTTAGCACACGGCTTGTTTTCCTGGAGAGAAGGTTCAAAGTGGGCTTCCTAAGGGGTTTCCAGGAGATCCGTCTATGGAAACCTGAACCTACCTACGGCTTAAATGTTTCCCCTGCCAGTACCTTTTTAATTTAGGTAACCTGACAAGTGTAACCATGACAACTGCGCTTATATTATTTTAATATTGACTTTAAAAATATAGCAAAAAATATATATAGCTGATGCTTATTTTAAATGTTAGCATGAGGTTCTATTTTACTATCTTTTATACTCTTCAAATGAAGAGCCTCATTTAAAAATTACATATGTAATTTGCAGACTCTTGGAGAGTCTACCTCTTCAGCCTTTGTTTTTAGGTCACCAGAGACCTGTCTTAGACCATTAGGTATTTAATGTGACACGCTCTGCTCCGTAAAGTAAAAGGAAAAGGGCAGTTTCTGGCTCAGATACAAACAGCTTTGCCCCCAAATGTGTCTAAGAGCCTGATTTAGTATTAAAGCTCTGAAATGATTGATTATCCATTAGGGCAGCTATTTAAGGAGTTCATCGCATCAGATTCAAACCAGCACCATCTGCGCTACCACGAGGCAGTTAGGCGAGCTGGGAATCTGGATGGAGCCAGGGGTTCCGCCTTCCGCGAGACTCTGAGACCAGACCTCTGTTAAGGAAAGAAACAGGATGCTGCTGCCACCACCTGTGATCAGGCTTGTGCCCGCGCTTCCTGTCATGTCCAGGTCAGGGAGAACTCTTCGCTGTGCATGGGAACTGCCATGGGGCCTGGCTTGGGGCCATACCCTTTCCCTCACTCTAGGTCTCACTACCCTGCTCTCCCCCACCCCCCACCCCCGTCCCCTGCCAGCCCCTTCCCATCTTCCCGCCGTGCTCTTCCTGCCACAAGTCATTGCCGCTGCCCATCTGGGTTTGTCCCGATGCCTCCTGACTGTCACTGGCAAACTGTACAAAATCTAAGTCTAAGGCCATTGTGGTCTTCTCCTAACCCTGGCAGGATCCCTCTTCACTGCACCACCCAACTCATCGCCTTGTTCTGCCCCATCCTTGTATGCTCAGCAAACAGTTTACCTTGGCAGCTTCACCAGGAAGTAATAACACTGCTACAGCCAGGTGCCTCATGGAGCGTTAATTTCTAAAGTTGTGTGAGTGTAGGTAGGTGTGTCTTGGGTGGGTGTTTACAGTTTCCAGGCTGAAGTTATTGTTGCCGATGCTAAGAGGGGCAGCCTTTGAGGCTTCGGGGCCCGTGTGTCAGAGCACAGGCGATGCTGTATGTCAGGGGTGCCTTTGCTGGTCCTGGGGCCTGTCACGTCCAGGAGGGAGGCCTGTGTCTTTGGAGGATGCCTCAGTCCCCCTAAGAGCTCTGTGGCTGGAAGGCTGCCACACTCTACCAGCACCGTACCCAAAGGCTCTTTGTAGTGGCTGCTGTGGTTTCTGCTTAGACCCCATCTTCAGGGCTGGTGTAGCCATCCCCTGGATACTGGGGACATCTCACAGCTATGTCCCTCCCTGGGCACTGCCCTCAGCCAAGGGAAACTGCCTTACTCAAGATTAAGGCCCCTCCCAGAGTTGGTCTGTGGCCAGTGGCTGGCGGTTGGGGACGGGGTACCAAGGCCAGGCCTTGGCCTCTATTGAGGACAATTCTGAGGGGCCAGCTCAGCTCCTGAGCTCCCTGCAGAACTACCAAGGCGTCAGATGCAACCGCTGTCGGGGTCTGTTTCTCCCTCTGCGTGGTCCTGCCTTCTTTACCTCCGTGCACTCCCCAGCAAATGTGCACACACTCAGGGAACCCAGCGCCAGGCTCAGCTGCCAGGGCCCCTCCCCCACCTCCAGAGCCACCCTGGCCATGCTGTGCTGGGGCGGCTGACAAAGCCCCCTCAGTTGTTCTATTGCTACACTCTTTTATTGCATTCACGTCTCCCTAAGAGGTCACTTGGGAGACATTTGTTTGTTTTTGGACTTGGACTTAGGAAAAATTGGGCTTCTTTAGGCTTTTGGTCTAGTGCTTGGTTTGTGTTTATGCTACAAACACCAATAATTGAGGAAGAGATTGGGCTTTCTTTGCTTTGGCTGCTAGGAAGCTTAGAGCCCCAGTCCAAGACCTACATGCTGCTAGTGAAAGACCCTGGCACCTTCTGATTTTCCTCCACGTGCCTTCCTTGCTATTCTTCTTCGTGTTGTTTTGCTGTATCGCACGGCTCACTCTGAGCTGCTTCAAACCCTGTGTGGACTGCGGTAGGGTGTAAACAAGTGAACACACACATGCAGCCATGGGCGTGTGGTGTGAGACAGACCTGTCTGCCGGATACTGGCTCTGGGACATGTGCCAAGGCACAACATCTCTGAACCGTAGTTTATTCAGCCAAGGAGTGGGCCTGGTGCCTGCATCACAGAATTATCTTGAAGGCAGATACAATAAGCACGTGTCTGGTACATACCAAGTGCTCAATAAATGGTAGATATTCGTAACAGTTTTTCGTCAAGTCATGTTGCTCTCGAGGCACTGCCCTACCATGTGGTCGGATCTGCTCCCCACCCACTTCCTGTTGTGTGCTGGCTGCCAGCCCAGGTGCATTTCTGCATGTTGGGTTTCACTCGCTCGTGGGAGAAAGATGCCTACCCAGGCAGCGCGGCACAGCAGACGGGCTTACGGAGATGCCCGTGGAGTGTCCATCCAGGCAGGTGGATACACAAACTCAAATACCCACGAGAGAAGTGAGCACCTTCTTGGCTGGAGGAAAACTCAAACTCTTTATGTAAACGAGGGCTTCATCAAATGAAAAACAGGTTGTAGATGAGAGATGGATGATGAGTAATTTAACTAAGATGATGCAAATCTAGGCCTTTGAATACTTTAAATATAACCATCTGATATAAAAAGCATTGCACTAAATTTTTTAAAGCTGAGCACTTTCCTGGGGTGAGAGACTCACTTTCCTGCTAGGGACGTGTTCCCCAAAAGGCAAGTGGGGAAGGCAAACAACATCCACGTTGGCATCGCCTCCCCTGCGGGCAGCTGAGGACTCCTCTACGCATTTTGTGGTCTACACGAGCTCTCCATATACCACACGTTACCTTGCAAACCAGTTTGGAACCCCTGTGGAAACAGAGAACCCCATTTCAAAGAGGAAGTGGCTTGGGAAAGTCTTTTTTTGGTTCAGTCCTAAGGTCAACCTGACCCTGGCCCTGGCCCCTCAGAAATGCCAGATAGGCCTGAACTATAGTCTTGTGCTTGTCCAAAGATCAGTCTGAAATGGGACTTCCTTGTCCCATCCCTGTGCTGGGTCCAGAGTGGGCCAGCCAGGTGCATTCTCCTAGGAAGGAGAGGAGGCGGGTGTGAGTGCGGGAGGCTGAAGGGAGGAGCACGAGGGCAGGGTGGAGAGGGGGTGGTGCGAGGGCAAAGCTGGGCACAGAGCTGGCCCCAGCACAGTCTGTGTTTGGAGGAGGGGGCCTCAGGGGAGAGGAGTGAAGTAGGGGGGTGGCTGGGGGACACAGCAAGTATCTGGCTGAGCCATCTAGTCCCGGAGGGGTGAGGGATGCTGGGCCCCCACCCTCTGGGGCTGGGAGAGTCTTGGAGGAAGTGGCCCCAGAGCTGCTGTGGCCTCCAGTGAGACAGGGACAGGTTCAGGGTTAATGGCCCTTGAGCCGAAGTCCTGCTCAAGGGCTGGCTGAAGTTCAGGGACACGGACTAAGCATATTAGCCAGAGTGAGGATTTGGGGTCTGGCCTCAGGAACCTTCCTTTGCAGGACTGGCCAGTGCAAGAGGGACAGTCATGCCTGGGTGACCAGGACCCTCCTGCTCTGTCACCCACAGGGAGCCCCCTGTCTACTGCATGCGAAGACAAAGTGCCCTCAGTGCATAGCCTGAGGGAGGGGGCGGGGCAGGGCTGCATTTTTAGTTTCTTCTGGCATCCATTGACTATTTTCCTAAAAACATATTACCTACACATTTCCTTGCATCTCCGAGTTTTGATGAGTAAGAAAACCCAAACCCACACACTTCACCTCCATCCTGACAACAATCACCTTCTCCCCTTCCTATGGAAGAGAGAGCAACCCCCCCATCCCCAACATCGCACGGATGCCCCAGGGCCCAGCTTCGTTTACCCCTTGTGATGATGGGGATGATGCTGACACTGATGATGACAGTCATAACGAGGCGTTACTCCTGAAACGAGCTAATGATGAAAAGCAGCATCAGAGAGAGGACAGACTTTGGAGCCAGCCTGCCCGGCCCCAGCTCCACCTTTCACGAGCTGGGGGAACTTGGAGGTCACCTGGCTACTTTGTTCCTGGGCTCGCTCATCTATAAAACGGGGATCAGAGCAGTTAGTCGTTAGAACACATTTAGAAGAGTGCCCGGCTTGTACGTGGCTGAGTCCTTACTGCAGTTGCTATTACTATTCTTACTACAGCTCGCATTACTACGGGCACCAAGGCCTTTTCATGTCCACATCATTTGAATCTTATAGTCCTATAAGGGAAAAGGTATGATTATTATCCCACTTCACAGATGAGGAAATTGAGGCCCGGAGAGGTCGAGGGACTTGCCCAAAGACACCCAGCCCAATGTGGGGCCCGTATGATGCTCCACTTGGCTCCCCACTGCAAGGCTGGGTTGCCCAGGATTAAAAGGGACGCTTCACCATTGCCTGGCAGTTCTCCTGTTAACCCTGCCTGGCAGTGAGGGAGGTTTGATTTCTCGGCTTAACGCACGGGAGGTAAGGCCGGGGGAGGGAAGGGGCTCCTGGGTGGGCCTGCCTCCTCCGGCTATGCTGCTTCTGAGCCAGCTGCTCAGACCACTTCAAAATCACAATTGAACTGCTCGGCCGCATCCATTGTTCCATGCCAGGCGGCAACTGCCCCATAGGCCACCTCACTCGGTGCTGTCACAGTGATTAATAAGGATATTCTGTGTTCACATGAGGCCCCTCAGTCAAGGCCTCGGAACACTTTGCAAGCATTAATTAAGCTTCATGATGGTGACTCAGGTAGGTGGGGGCCCCGGACCCACTTCACATGTCTTCAGCTGATGCAGAAAGAGACCAAATCACTCCCTCAGCAAGCCACGGCCTTTAGCCCAGCCGGGTCCCAGTGGGCAGTCCCCATCCTTGGAGGATGGCCAAGATCGTTTGCAGAGAAAAGACTTCCCCTCTTGCCTTCCAGACTTCAAACTAATAGCCAGCACTCAGAAGCCGCTGGAGTCAGGACCGGCCGACAGCTCAGTGGCTGGGCCCTACTGGTGCCCACGTGGCCTAACTGGGGGCTGATGCAGCTCCCGGTCTGTGCTCACCAGCGCATCAGGGCTGCCTGCATCTGCACCCGGGGCCTCTGGAGTCAGGCCCGCCCTTGCAGCACCGTCTGCACAGGCCCCATCCTCCCTCCCTCCTCTGCTTCACCCTGTCCCCAGCTCTGCCCTCGCGCATCTGCCACCTGCTTGCTGAGGCTCCGACTGCCTGGGGTTTGTGGGGGGTGGGCAGAGACTGCACAGCTCAGGGTAAAGAGCTTGGACCTCCACCCAAGAGGAGGGGGAGCCACCAAAGGGAGGGACATGGTCACATGTGTGCTTTGGGGATGATAGTACAGGCAGATATGTGTGTGGGGTGAGGGATGGGGGAGGCCTAAGGCAGAGGGGCCAGGAGCCAGCATGGCAGTGAGCCAGGGGGACAGATGGGGCCCAGCTGGGCTGTGGCAGTGGGGTGGGGAGAAACGGCTTGAGGGACATTTGGAAAGGAGATCACAGGACTTGGTGACTACGTGGAGGTGGGTATGAGGGAGAAGGAGGAGCTCTGGATGGAGCTCGCTACCTCCTGGCCATTAGAGAGAGCCACTCTGCTGTGCATTTGTGTCTTCTGGTCAGGCACTGGGCTTGGGAAACTCATGACCAACTTGGCAACGCGAGCGCAAACCTGCTCCCCCAGCTCCCCTGGAGAAGCCATGTCACTTAAACAACCAAGTCCCAACCCCACTCTACTGCCTCCCGGGCACACCTTCCTGGCTTGGCCCCATAGCTCAGGCTGGATTCCTGGGCTGTTGACATTCCAGGGCACTGTCGAGTTTGACCCACACAAGAGTCTGGGGCTGGGGGTGGCATTTGTTTCTGAAACCAAAGCTCAGGGCTTCAGTGACCTGTCTATGGTAGGCTGAATAGTGGCCCCTAAAAGATGTTCACACCCTAATCCCCAGAACTTGTCAATATGTTACTTCATGTGGCAAAAGGAACTTTGCGATTGTGATTGAGTTAAGGATCTTGGGATGGGGAGGTGGGATTACCCAGGTGGGCCCAATGCAATGATAAGGGTCCTTAAGCGAGGGCAGCAGGAACACCACAGGTGGGAGAAGGAAGAACTCGAGAAGCAGTAGTTGGAGGGACGTGCTTTAAAGATGGCGGGTGGAGCCATGAACCCAGGAATACAGGCAGCCCCCTAGGAGTTAGAAAAAGAAATGGATTCTCCTCTAGAGCTTCCAGAAGGAACACCAGTCAGCCTGCTGACACTTTGATTTAGCCCAGTGAAGCTGATTTCGGACTTCTGACCTCCAAAACTCTAAGGTAACAAATGCCTCGGCATCATCTAACTACAGCGGAAATCCTCAGTAAGAGGGGGAATGCGCTCTGGGCGAGGTTCGAGGTTCTCACAGAATCAGAACCAGCCTCTTCCCTTACGCAGAGCCAGGGAAACAACAGACGCTGGGCCTGGTCCTTGCTTGAGCTGTGACCTGGGCCAGGGGCTTGGGCAAGGCAGAGGGATGAGCCTCCCGACGGGGAGCTGGGCGAGTGTGCGGGAAGAGAACAGGAACGTGCTCAGAGGAGGAAGATAGCATTTAGCCGCTGCAGAAATAGGAACAGTCCGGGCCCAGATGCTTGAGGGCATCTGGGCAGGCGAGAGTTGCCGGAAAGGAATCCCACCTCCTACTGAGGGGTTCTGTTGTAGTTTGACAATGCTGAGGGTTTGAGGAGAAAGGGGAAGGAATTTTCTCCTTAGCCACAGAGCTGAGATGACTGCAAATTGCTTCCTCTGTTGTCTCCTTATTTTAACCTCCAGGGAAGAGTGGGTGAGTTTCTGCCTTCTGTGGGTGCACCTGCCACAGGTTGGGAGGTGGTTCGGGGGCTGTGGGAGAGCCTGGGCTGGGCTGCCCTGGTTCCTTCGTTAAGTGGAGGATCTCTGAGGTCCCTTTCAGTGAAAATGTGGGAATCTCATCAAAAAGGACCAGTTTCCACTGTATGTCTGCAGGGCCCCAGCCGGGCTTATGGGATTTTAGTTATAATGGGGGGGCTTCACAGTCATCTTCAAAGTTATTAGCTCATCCATCATCACAACAACCTAAGAGGCTAAGAGGCAGCTGCTGGTATCTCCCCATTTTACAGTTGAGGTAACTGAGGCTTGGAGAGGTGAAGTAATTTGGTTCACGTTAGTATCAGAGCCAGGATTTTGACCCAGGTTTTCTGGTCTCCTTGTCACCTCCTATGACACAGAAGGGATTTCCAAGATCCTTCTGTTCATCCCTCTCCTGGGATCTTGCTCTGCGAGGCTGAACTGTCTTCTTGGGGCTCCTCCGGGAGTTACCTGCTGCTATGATTTGAGTGTGTCCCCCAAATTTCATGTGTTGGAAATTTAATCTTCAAGTCCATGTTGATTGCATTTGGAAGTAAGGCCTTTGGGCGGTAATTAGGGTTAGTTAAGGTTATCAGGGTGGGGCCCTGTCATGGGACCTGTGGCTTTATAAGAAGAGGAAGAGGGAGCCAAGCTGGCACATCCCCCATCTCTCCCTGTGGGATTCCTTCTGCCATGTGTGACACCACAAGAAGGCCCTCGCCAGATGCGGCCCCTCCACCTTAAACTTCTCCGTCTCCAGAACTGTAAGAGATCTAGTTCTTTTCTTTTAAATTACGCAGTCTAAGGTATTCTGTTACAGCAACAGAAACCGGACTAAGGCACCAGCAAACCGCGTTGGGCCTTCTTCCTATTGGTCTTGTTTCTGCGCCCAGACCTCTGCTTCAGGCTTAGACAAGCGGCCTTGGGCTACCTCGCTGTTTGCCCGCTGATAGATATGTCCTAAGCTTGGCACTGTTGCAGACCCTGTGTGGTGCTCTGAGCATGAAGAACAGACTGGCATGGGTGAAGCAAGCCATGGAGGCCAGTAGGGGTGGCTCTGGTGCCTGGCAGTGGCCGAGGGAGCGGTGATGTCACCCAGCAGAGCAGTGCTGGGGAGAGGGCTGGAGGCCTCAGTAGGGGCCAGCAGCTTACACCGAGGGTGGATATGGCCCGAGGTGACCAAGGGCGTGGTTGGGAGGTTGCCTGCTCAGTCCAGACCCTCCCTGCATAAGGCCAGGGGGGCTGGTTCTGTATTTTCTGGGTGTTGCTGCCCCCACCAGCCTTTCTTTCTGCTTCATCAGAGGGACACCAGCAGAGCCCCGGCTGTCAGGGGTGCTGGGCCAGCACACACAGAAGCATGGCAGGTGGTGTCTGGGGCCAGGGACGACTGCAGCCCTCCCTGTCCTGGCCATTGGCTGTGGGGATGACAGTCTCTCCTGGATCCTCTCCTCGGCCAGGAGGACTGCTGTGTCGTTACACCTGTGTATACGCGACAGGATGTAATTGCCCTAAAGATGCTGTCAGGAGGCGTTGAATCCTTAGTGCTTCCCCAGGACACCGAGTCTGCCCTTCTACCCGCTTCACTTGTGCCCCCGCCATGGGGGTGTGGGGCCGCAGGAGGAAGGAACATCCCAGGGGCCCTTGTGGCCCCTGGGCGCTGCCTGCAGAGCTTTGTCCTGTGTGCCGGGGCCTGTGGCTTCATGGTTAAGCCGTCAGGACCTCAAGTCAAGCTGGGCCTGACTCCACCATGACCTGTGTAAAGTCACTTTACTTCTGAACCCCAAGTGTCTCATCTGTAAAATGGAGATAATCACAGTAGCCACGTCATGAGACAGCTGAGGGGGTGAAATGAGAAAACCAGACAGAACGGTTCAGCGCCGTGCCAGGCACCAGCATGCTCTGTGGATGCCGAGGTGACTCTATTATAAACCAGAAGAACATTCTTAAGGAAATGGTGCAGAAACCTTCCCGCACATATGGGAGAGAGGCCCAGGCCTCAGCTGATGGGTTGGTGCCCAGGGACCAGACGGGGGGTGGGGGCTTACAAGGGCTGGAATCAGAACCTCTGGCTTCGGACCCGTGGCTGTCAATTCTTAGCAGGTGGGAAATAAAAAGCGAACCCCATGGAAGTCTGTGGAGGTGCAGTCAAGGGTGGACCTGGTGAGGGAGGATCTCTCCCATTCCAACGAAATAGGCCGCTTGGGGTGGGTGAAGCAGGGGCAAGAGCCCTGCGTGCCACGATGACCTTCTCCAGCCGGTGGCGCTAAGATTCCACATGGAGAGACGGTGGCCCAGTTTACCCCTGGGGGACGGAAAGGGCCCAGCTTCCTCATCTCTTGGACAGAGTCCTTGGCTTCTGGGGTGTGGGGGCCACAGGAGGCAAACTCCACTGGATGGTGTGAGGACAAGGGGAGGTCCCTGAGGAGCCAGAGTGGCTCTGCTTGCCCACGGAGCAGGTGCAGCATAGGAAGGAGGAAGGACAGAAACCGTGGAGGCTGTGGGGACAGGCTGCAGGGTGGCGGCCCCCAGGGAAGCATCAAAGCTGACCCCACGCCCCTCGGGTCGTTGTTAGTGCTGTGGGGCGATGAGGACGGGGGAGTCTGCAGGCTGGGAGGCTGGCGGGATGCTCAACAAGCTACGTGGCTTCGGCCCAGCCCAGGCTGGTGCTGGGAGGTGGGCAGGAGGAGGGCCAGCTGTCCCGCTGGCAGGGAGGAAGAGGCTCACCACCCAAAGGGACAGCACCTGGGTCTACCAGCCCCCCTCCCTTGTGCTGTGCAGCAAGGTGTCAATCACGGTGTGTCCCCGAGGTGACGATTCACCCCCAGCACCGAGCCTAGCATGTGAAGGGTGCTCAGGGGGTGCTGAGTGACAGGGTTTGACCAAAAAGAAGCAGAGATCCCTGGTGCTGACCATGGGCCATATTTTCCTCAAGGAAAATACACTTCAGACTTAAGACAGAACAAAGGTGAAAGGAAAATAGAGGCTCTATTTTGGGCCATTTTCTCTATTGCAGTATTAATAATCCTGTCCCACTTTTGCAAAGCGCATAGCATAGTTCTCAATAGTATGTTTACAGGATCGGGCATCTAGCGAACATGTGTACTGAGCATACACTAAGGTTTAGTGCAGAGCCAGGCCCCATGGATGCCAGACACAGGTGCGCCCACAAGGAAATGAATGTTGATTCAATAACCTCATTTGAGCTTTGAAAACCCCATTCATTATGTCATTATGGGGACTGGACAATGGGAGGAGAGGAAACAAAGAACGGTGAGCTGGCTGACCCAGGTCACACTGACAACCAGTTCCTGGCCATGCCGAGAAGCTCCTGCGGGTCTCCTACGGCAGCCTGGCGCTGCCCCCCGGCTGGTCTAGCAGCTCGCCCCTACCGCTCGGCTTCTTTGCAAGTAACTCGTTGAAGGAATTTGCCAGGGGTGGCTGCCGAATATCTGAGGGAGAGACATGCTTCCGAAAGCTGTGAAACAATGAACAGTTCTTAACAATTGATTTAAAATCAATATGGTGAGGAAGTAGTGTAGCACCCAAAATAGAAATACCCCCAAGTGGCCAAGGGACAGATCTATATTCTTCATGTCTGTTTCTGTCAGTGTACTCACTACCAACCCTGAGAGTGTGCACACACATTTAATCCTCCCATCAATCCACCTAGGTCAATATGATTATTCCCATTTTACAGATGAGGAGGTTGAGGCTTCCCAGGTTCACTCAGCAAACCAAATTTCAAATTAGATTTAGACTTAGGTCTGTCCGGTTTTGAAGATGGTCTGTATTGTCAAGCTCGCAGCTGGCAGGCAAGAGCTGGAAGGAATAGTGAATGCATGTAGTGGAAGAATCAAGACCCTAAAATATCTCAAAGTCCTGGATAGTGCTGTCCAATAGAATGATCTACAGTGATGGAAATGTTCCATTTCTGTGCTGTCCAATACAATAGCCACTGGCCACACATGGCCATCAGGTACTTGAAATATGGCTGGGGTGACTGAGAAACGAATTTTTAATTTTCTTTAACGTAAATAGCTACATGTTGCTAGTGCACCCATATTGGACAGCACAACCTTAGGACTACGGGCAGAAGTCAGCAGGATGATTCTGGGTTGGGATCTATGTAACAGCTTGCATTTGGGTCATAGGAGTGGGAAGGGGAGTTGAAAATGACTGGGGGGTGCAGATGCACTGTGAGCAGTCACCTCCCAATGTGGGAGCTGAGACATTAAATCAGAAAGGGAGGAGGGAGGGAGTGGGCAGGACAGAGGGAAGGGGAGGGACTTGGAAAGCGGGGGCAGGTACAAGCCAGGTTCACCTGAGGATCTGGTCCCTTGTTCCCTGTGCTGGAGGCCCAGAAAAGGAAAGGAAAGAGGAGGCCTTGGGAGAGGGGAGGGTTCCATGCCAGTCAGTGGATCTGCCCACAGGAAAGCACCTTCCTATGCCTCTGCCAGGCGTCCCAGACTTCCCGTGAGCTGTGTCCACCTTCATCCGCCTCCCATTTCTTTGTTTGTTTTGGAGCATCTGAGTGGCCTATGTCTCTTTCCCGGAGCATGGAAATAAACATCACCGTGGAGACAAACTCACTTGACTCCACTTATAGCAGCTAACGGCCCAAGATTTTCCAGCTCAAAGGCCCTTTTGCTTCTGCGAGTATCTCCGGAGGAGATTTGGCCGTGGAAAAAGACATTAGGAAGCAGAGGCCAATAAACTGTATATGAGCCAAAAGCCTACTAGGAAAAATCCTCTTCGGGTGTGTCACAGGCAGCACTTCAAATAGAAAAGCCACACAGGCTGCCTCAAACAGCCACCCTGCCTTTGGTTTGCAAATTGAATGTGCCCCATTCCCAGCCCACCCTGAAGATCTGGGGGGACCAGCTGCAGTAGCAGCAAGGCCTGAACAGCTTGCTTTGGAGGGGGCTCTTCACCCTGGGCTTTCAAAGGGGAGGGTGGGTTTATCCTTTTGTCCTCATGCTGTCTTGAGTCTGGACTTCAAAGGGCAGGAGGTAAATAGCAGAACAGGTCTCAGGAAGTCATCCTGGGAATCAGAAAATCTAACCTTTTTTTTTTTTATTTTTTTTGAGATAGGATCTCACTCTATTGCCTGAGGTAGAGTGCAGTGGCATCATTAAAGCTCACAGCAACCTCAAACTCCTGGGCTAAAGTGATCCTCCTGCGTCAGTCTCCCCAGTAGCTGGGACTACAGGTGTATCACCACACCCAGCTAATTTTTTTATTTTTATTTTTTTAGAGACAGGGTCTTGCTATGTTCCCCAGGCTACTCTTAAACTCCTGGCTTCAAGCAATCCTCCCACCTTGGCTTCCCAAAGTGCTGGGATTACAGGTGTGAGCCACTGTGCCTGGCCTAACCCCTTCTTTTCCTTGTCTGATGATGGAAGGAAGAGAAAAGGTGAGCTTGGGAGGTATGTAAGAGGCAGTTCCTAAGGTCCCCGCATCTTAGAACCTTCCATCTATACCTGAATATGGATTAGGAGCTGGAGGGGTCACGCTCGGTCCCTGCCCTGGAGGATACAGGCAGTCTTGGCACAGGTGGTCATGCCATAGCAAGGTGTGCAGAAAGCCAAGAGGAGACCGTGACTAGTTAGGTTCTGGAGTCTGGAAACTATGGTCACATCAAAAAAAAATCCCAGCAGACACTGGTGACTATGGTCAGGGCAGGCCAGCCTGGCCAAACCAGGGGAGTGTCTCAGTGATATGACCAAACCTGGCTGCCCCACGGGAGGTGGCTGATGGCTGCACACTGGGTGCCATAGATGGGGCAGATGTGGGTAAGGGGCTAGGTCACTGCAGGGTTATAGATTTGGAGTCGGTCCTGGCCCACCAGGCACCCTGAGGTGCAATGTGTAGAAACCCCAGGGCTGGAGTGTTGGTGGTCTGGGTTCTAACACGGGCAAAGGCGAGGTCCGTCTGCCTTCTTGCCAGATACCATGGGCCCCAGTCCAGTGCAGTTGCCTGCCACACCCTGCAAATCCCAGTGCAATAGGGGCTGCCAGAGCCACGCCCCTGACAGCGCTGCGTGAGGGCTGGTTAGTGCTGTGTGCTTGAGAAGGTCTGTTCTCTCTGCTCAGTGACAAGGGGACTCTGACTGCCATGGAAACCTGGGTGCTGGGCTAGATTTCCCTAGAAGGATCTGGGTAGGTTTACGGGCCCTGGGCCTCAAGGAGTTTGTGTTGATTCTAGGAGAACGGTTGTTTCTACTCTCAGCAAGAGCTTAGGGGCAGAAGAAAGGAGCCTGGGGCACATGTGATGGGCACCCCAGGCCCTTCCTCCCTGACCTGCAGTAGAGTGTGATGAGTTGTAGCCCAGCTGGGAGGGAGTGGGGCTGTGTCGCCCAGGGCTGACACCAGCCTGTCCTAGTTATCCTCATCAGCCGTGAGTCTCTACATGCCCTTTGGGCTGTGTGCTTCCTGTTCTATTCCAAATGAAAGACTTGAGGACCAAGGGAGGTACCTGCTCCTGGGACTAAGCAGTAGATCCTGTCTCAAGAGAGGAGACTGAAGTTTAGGTCTGCAGCAAGGGAGGGAAGGGTTCCAGTTCCCAGCGTGACTTCCCGGGAAGCCCTTTTCTTCCTGTGACCAGTTCTATCCACCTCCTGCCCTGTGAAGTCCAACCTCAAGACAGTATAAGGACAAAGGATAAACCCATAAACCCACCCTCCCCTTTGAAAGCCCAGGGCGAGGAGTCCCCTCCGGAGCAAGCTGTCCAGGCCCTTCTGCTGCTGCTGCTGCTGCTGCTCCAACCCAGAGGGGTGGAGTGGGAGTGGGGAGAGGGGCACGTTCAATTAAAGTGGGGCAGGCTTCCAGCACGAGCGCAGAGCAGGCAGCACCCAAGGCCAGCTTTGACCTGATGGCAGCAGACGCTGCCCTTCCTCCCCATCCCCCTGCCCCTGTCGCCAATATCCCCCCTTTTCCCCTCCTCTCCCCCGACCACAACTTCTCTTCCTCTCCAGGAATGCCTAGAATAATGCACAAGCCTTGGCAAAGCCCACCACGGTGCCCCTCTGTGAATATTGGCATAGATGCTGCCTCCCCGGTCACGCTTTTTATCGACTGCCATGCCAGGGCCGCGGGTTGTTATCCTGTGGTGAGAATCAATTTCATAGATGTCAATAAACTAACAGGAGGATTAATTCAGACTCCGAGGCTGAGCATGACAGCTATTTTGGGTCAAGTCCATATTTCATTCCGGTATGGACTCTGGCTCACCCACCCTTTCCCCTGGTCTGGCTCCTCAGCCTTCATTCTGAGCTCAGTGTGCTGAGTTTGGCCACGTGCCTGGGAAGCAGCCCTGGGCTAATTTCCAACCTTGGGGGCCTTGTTCCCCCCATCACCCTACTGTTCATTGTAAAAACCAAACAACATGGAAGAGAATTTGGAAACACATCATGCAGAATCACGCCCATGACATAGCAACGAATTCTGTTTAGCCTTCCCCTTCGGTCTGGGTCCAGGCGTGTGATAGCTGAACCAGGACACTCTCTTTATGGTCTATTTATTCAATTAATGTTAGATGCATCTCCATGTGGCCTTTGCATCTTCGAGAGCATCATTTCCAGTGGCTGCAGAATGTCATGTCAAGTGGATAGACTCGAATCACTTAATCATTTGCCTTCTTGTGCGCATTATTGCTGGGAGCCAGGTCATCTGACCTGCTTTTGGCGTCTAATGCACATTTGCTGGTCGCAGTACAGGGAGGTGCAAAAGTGAGGGCAGAATTCACGTGCACTTATTCATGAAGCATTTACTAACTGTTAGCTAAAGGCACTGTACCAGTGAGAGGACAGGGTTTAAGGGAGTAAGAAAATGTGGCCCAAGATACACAGCTGCTTGAGAGTCTGAGCAAGGCAAGAAGCCAGGCCCCCGGGTCCCACATAATGAAGGGGTTGTTGGGGGTGCTGGCTCCCAGGGAAGTGATGCCACGCCTGGTTCTGAGAAAATAGGCTCTAAACTAATTGAGACTTGTCTTTTAGACATTAGTGCATCTGGCTTTATTTGTAAATAATGATAATAAAGTTCAGGACTAATTTTCTTAAAAAATAAATCAGCAAAGAGTCTAGGGACTTTTCCTGTAACTTCCTCAATTGCAGTCAAAATCAGTGCCTTCTGATGTTTCGTGAGTGAGAGAAGGGATACGGAGTTACAGCTGTCCTGCTGGGACTTGTACAGAACCTGGGAGTTTTCCTACACGGACTCTCGTTTATCATGTGGGTGGGGCAGGAGCACGGAGCTTGAAAATCACTGTCTGACGTGAGAATAATAGTGACTGCTGTGTTTACTGAGCTTCTGCTGCAAGACAGACACTGTAGTAGGCATTAAGAAACAGGGTTTTCTTTACAACAGTCTTTTATGGTCGGTATTATTTTCTTTACTTTTAAAAAGAGGAGGTTGTGAATGAGAAAAATTAAGTGACTTGCTAGAGGTTACTTAGCAGCATCTTTCATGTCTCCAAAACCAGATAGCTGCACAGTATTTCATGAAACCGTTTTTCCAAGGAGTGGCTTCATGCATGTTTGCCTTTCAAAATAAAACGGTAACTAGATAGCAATTCAGACCTAGGAATATAAGAGAAATTATATGTAATAATTTTAGAAAGCTCTCTTAAAGTAATTTACTTGCCAATGAGAGTATGTACTTAGAGCTGGAATTGATAAGAATATACATTTAGAATTAGTACTTAAGTTTATTTTTGCCCTTTTCAAAAGAGACTGTACCTTGTACTTACAAAAGCCTTTAAATTAACATACCACATCAGTGGGCTAAAAACCTGATCTCATCCTCACTTGCTTTACTGGTAGATTAAAAATTTTAGGGAATTTATAGACTGTCTGTTCTGCCCCGAGAAGTCGGGAGGCCAGACCAGAAACCACTGACCAGCAGATCTCAGTGGCGGAGCAGAGTCTGTCCACGGAACTGGGGGACGGGCTGCTGGGTGTGGTGGACAGAAGAAAATTTGGGGAGTACTGGGTGAGCATTCCAAGAGCCAGGAAAGCCTGGGCCTGGTTTTTAAAACTTGACTTTGTTGTTTTTCTTGACTACTGCAATAACCACAGTTCATAATCCTGTATGTCAGAGACAGCCATAAGGTTCATCTTCAGATGGCACAGAGTGAGCCATACTCAAGGTGATGATGTATTCTGATTCTTTCATGGCAACCTTCTTCCACATCAGACTGTGAATGCCCACATGCTCTCATCACCACGCTCTGGGGCATCCCTGGTTCACACCCAGTCCCTTTGTCCCACCCTCATGTGCTCCGAGGGGCTTGACTGCAGGCACGTCCACCATTCCTGCACCACATCTATGGGCTGATGTACACCTTTGAAGCTTTGAGATGAGTTTTGGGCCACAGATGAGTTTGGGAGTCCTTGGCTCATAGAGGGGAGCTATGTCCCTGTATAAGAGTAGCTGAGGGGTAAGCAAAGAGACCCAGGAATGTCTCAGAACAACCATGTTAGAGCCACCAATAGAGGATGGAAGGGTAGAAAATGTACAACAGGAGCAGTGGGAGCTGAGCTGGGAGAATGTACTACCCTGGGACAAAGAGAGGGTTTCAGGCAAGGTTTGTCCCAGGAGGCCCTGGAAAAGCCAACAGGTCCCAGCTGTGTGGGCCTACTGGGATTCCTGTCTGCTGCCCTTGTTTGTGAAATTTCACACAAGTCCCCCATGAATGTATGGTCTCAAATCTTGGAAATTCTAAACCCTATGCTATGGGGATGAGTCTTACTCTAGCTTTTTCTTTTTCCCCAGTTCATTTTTTAAGTCATAGAATATGTATGATCATTAAAGACCATTGGAAGAAAATGTGGAAAGAAAAATTTTAAAGACCTAAATTTCAACCTTTCTAAACACACCAAATGTTAACATTTTGGTATATTTTCTTCCGTGGCTTTTCAGTGGTTTAGGGGTTTAAAAATGCAATTATAATTATACCGTATATATAAATGTGTACTAAATTTAACATTTATAGCACAAGCATCAATTTACGGCTTTTAAAACATGGCAAACATCATTCAGACCAGCACAACATTTAGTACCCACCTTTTAATTCAATCTTCAGTCTATTAGTCCTTTCTGTTGTATATGCTTTGGCTACTTGACATCAGAGACTGAAAGTAGTATGTAAATTTATGCCCAGAACTGTCATTTGGCCAGATTCTTCTTGTATTTCTAATGGTAACGGATTTTGCCTCCTGTATTTCCATGCTAAAGTACTGAGTGTACAAATGTTCAGAACAGTTATGCATTCACAATTGCTCCTATGAATATAAAATTACCCTTTTTATCTCGCTTGACGCTTATTGCCTTAAATTGGGCTTTGTCTGATATAGCCACTCACGCTTTTTCTTTTGTTTGCATTTACCTGCGATAGCTTTGCCTACCTAGGAGCCATTTAATTTTGGGTCTCTTGTATTAATTTAATCTGGGAACCTTTGTCATCTAACAAGGGAATGTCAGTGCTTACGTTTATTGTCATAACCATTCCGGGTGGCCTCCTGTCATCTTGTTTTATGTTTTCTGCATTTCCTTTCTTTTCTGACTTTTGAGCCATAGCCCGTGATTTCTTTTCTGCAGTGACTTGGAAGGGAGACATCTTGTTTCTCACTCCACTGATCTGCATTCTATTGCCTCCAATGAATGTTTTAATTTGTCTTTGTTGGGTTTCTAAGTAGCTCTGCTTATCTCAGCCTGTCCTCATCTCCTTTGGTGGAGATATCCTCTGCAGAATGGTTTCTAAAGGCCCTGTGTTGATTTTTCTTTGCTAACTGCAGGAAGGGAGTCCTGCCTGCCTGGAGCAGGAGAGCTGGCAGGCCACTCCTGGGATGTGCCCTAGTGCTTCCTGCAAGATGAAGAGACCATCCAGGCCCTGGTGGGAGGGTGCGTGTGTTTGGTGGAGGTGGTGGTAGTGGTAGTGGTGGGCAAGGCAGGAAGTGTTGTCACCACCAGGCAGCCTGATAGATCTGGTCCTAGCGGGCAGGGATGAGCTCTCTGCAGAGAGAGGGGGCATGGAGGGTAGAGGACCTGAGTTAGCTCTGACCTGGACAGGTGGCTCGGGGTCTATTACTCTAAAGTGTGAAATTTCCTGGGCACACGGATTGTTTTCGAAGACCTGTTTTAAGACTTGTAAATGGACTTTCAGTGAGGGCTTTTTCAGTGCTTCCATTTGTCTACTCTCTTAACCAGGTATTGCTCTAATATATAGTCTATTAAAACTCTCTACAGGGCAATTAGCAGCTTTAAATGGTTTGTTTAAATTTAAAGACTCTAGTATTTTTTTCATTTATTCAAGATGGTTGCTCCTTTGTATCCTCTAACACAAAGCTGCCAATTCTGGGAAGGGCTGGGGCCTAGGAAGGGCAGGGTGGGGGCTTCCTTGGGGGGTGGGGGGAGACAGCCTGCCAGGGCCCAAGGAGGTCTCCAGAGAGATACAGGCCAGGTAGGGCCCTGTCTTCTGAGGGGCCTGAGAGGCAGGGGTGGTACTGGCCTGCTGCCAGCAGTCCTCTGCTCGACTGGGCCAAGACTTTCCCGAGAGTAGCCTCAGGGACAGGCCACAGGTCAGAAGACCTGCTGGTGAGGAGGAGGCAGGGCAGTGTGTGCAGTGGTCAGCGCTATGGTTGGGCCAGCCTGGTGCCCGGGGAGAGTGCTAAAACCAAACAGCTCCTCGGGAGAGCTAAACCATTTCCACTGGACAGCAAAGGCGGACATCTCACAAACACCAAGTTCCTCTGGGACCAGACTCATAGCTGATCCTCTGTGATCCCTTGGAACATTTCAGTCATGATCAAGAGGTAGCGTCACCAGGGTCCAAACAGGTGCCAAAGAGGCCTTGTGGTGGGGACAAGGCCAGGGCTGGTCACTGGAGATCAATGTCATAGCTCTAACTTTCATGATGCTCCAGCTAACATGGTCAAGATGGCCACCGCCAAGCCCCGCAGAGCACCAGATTAGGAGACTGAGGTCTAGAGACATAAGTTATATGTCCAGTCACTCAACAGACCAATCTGAATTCCTTACAGTGTCTCAAAGTACTCTAACACAGTGGCTTTCCCCCTTCTGTGTGTGTTGGTGTAAATCCTCTGATTCAGAGGTTAACGTTTGGACCCAACACACAAGACTCTGTGTGTGTGTGTGTATGTGTGTGTGTGTGTTTTCCCTCTGGCAGAATTAGTCACTCCTCTATGTTCCTAGTGCTCTCTGCTACTCCCTGCATTATACCACGTATCTTGGTGCACTGTAATTATCTGTCTCTGTCTGTCTTCCTTGGAGGGCTGAGTACCTAAGGGCAGGGACTTTGTGCTTTTCTTTGTACATAGTAGGCACACAGTAGATTTTGTTACAAGAATGTTGATGAATTCACAGCTCTCCACTCACTATATATATATATATATATATATATATATATATATACACACACACACACACATATATATATGTTACCATGGCTTGGCCCTATTAAGTGTGCAATTCCTTTATGATCGATTAATTTAAAATTGTGTTCTTTTGAAGGTTAATGACTGAAAAACTACTTTGCTCAGTGTACCATGCCTGTGGGAAGCATGGCTGCTTAGACCACACTGCTTCATGGCGCCCCTTGTGGCAGCGTGCTCTAATTGCAGGCAAATGGTCTCAAGAGCCCATCTTTCAAATAAAGCATATAAAGGGAAAACCATTTTCACCGCATGCAACAAGCTTCCCCAATACATCAGCCTTGGCCTCCTTTGCCTTTACTCTGCTATACCGGGTTCCACAGCTGGGCCTGCTCAGACCTCAGATGTGAGATAAGGTTGGCAGCATTTATAAAATCCCCATTTGCCTCACCCGTTGGGTTATGTTATTCCAGAGGCATCAGGAAGCACCTAGAAGGGAATATCATGAGGTGGCCACATTCATTTGCACATTTCCTACACTGCACACCTTGTTCTAATTTAGAATTGACTAATTCCCTGAGGACAGGGACTATGTCTCATTCATTTCCATCTCTCCACTGCTTGGCACAGGGCTTACCACGGAGTGGGAGCCAGGTGTGTGAGCAAGCTGTGAACACTGGCTGAACACCTCCTGCATGCCAGGCCCTGTGCTGGGGGCTCATCACAGAAATGTCAAAGAATTGGTATGTCAGAGCCTTGGGGTCAGAACAATCAGGTAAAAGAGGCCTGGCTCATGAAGCAGCTCTGAAGTAACCACACTGCCCTGCTTTCTGATGCCAAACCATTTCAAATTTTGGTGCCTTTATTATTGTTATTCTGACTGAATATGTTATTCTGACTGAATATGTTATTCTGACTGAATATGAACTGTTATTCTGACTTATTCCTAACTTGACTTTATTCTTCAGAAGTCAGCATTCAACCCTGTTTAATTCAGCGTGTGTTGACACGCATTGTTCCTGGGGTCAATGGCCAGATGAGCCCTTAACATTCCATATCAAGTGTTTGTCATTTCTCATTAGTGATACATTTACAATCACTAGCGACTTATCCCGGGACAGCTTGTCAAAACCTTCGAGGCCTTGCCCACCTTTATATTCATCCTTCCAAAACTCTGGAGAGCATCTGGAATGCTAGCTAGCATGACTCTTCAAAGAAAACACAGTGAGGCACCATGATCTCTTTCATCTTCTTTTATCATTTTGCACATCAAAACCCTTTTACTCATCAAGGGACTCTCTCATAGCTGTGAAAGTTGCCTCCCCACTGCCTTGCGTCCTCCACAGAATTGCAGGTGCCTCTTGGAAGAAGTGCTGTGTTCATGCCCCTCTCCCTTCCTGCCTTTGTTTTCCATTGTCATTACAAGCGTAGCCATGGAGAGAAATCTGGTGTAGACTGCAGCCATTAGAAAAGATAGATTTTCCTTCTAACCAGCCTGAGGAGGATGGGATTTGGTTTTCAGCCCCTGCAGCCTACAGAGAAATAAACAGAATGAATTCAATATGGCAAGTCCAAAAAAATCTCCCAAGCTCTCTGCATGGGAGGGGGCCACTGACTGCCGGGTGCTACATGCAGAAAGGGCTATGGCATTTGCAATAACCTTGACTCACGCCCTCACAGCAGCCACCCTGGGAGGCAGCCACTCAGTGGTGTCACTGGGGAATCATGAACCAAAGGATAATACTGTCTGCCTCCCAGAGCACAGGGATAAGGTCTCAGCCCAGGGAGCAAATCTTCTGCCTCCTCCCTCACCAAGAAGACCTCTCCTAAGCTTTTGCCTGGGTGTGGGCACTGTAGCTGTGCTTGGCATCTGCACTTCCCGGCAGTCTTTGCTGCCTGCCACTTGACACAGGCAGCAATCCTTGTAGCAGACCTGCCACCCTTCTTCTACCTAGGGCTTTTGTGAAGTCCAAATGAGAGAAAAGGGCATGCAAATTCTTTGAAAAGTAAAGAGTACTGGCAGGAATGCTGGACCCTGGTGCTATCTGGCCACGCCCTCCACAGGCTCTGGCTTTGAGATGCTTGGTGAGCACACTCAACACTGCAACATAATGCCCCAATTCAGTGAGATGCCCCAAATTCATGGTTTCAAATTCCACATCCCTTTCTTTGCCTATGAACATTTTTGTCACTCTAACACTTCTTAGCCTGACATTCAAGGCTTTCCAAACATCCATTTCCTATAGCAACTCTCCTCCATTTCAGTAACCCCAGCACATGCCAGTGGCATTCCTACCTCTGTTCGTTTTATCACAGCTTTTTCCTGCCTTCCTTCCCTACTCCACGCACCCCTCAAAGCCCCTCCAATGTTGTACCCACATTTAAAGAACAGGCAGAAGACCTCTCCACAAGCTGAACCACAAATCACCTCTTCATCCTTCAAAATAATGGTTATTGGGTTCCTGCTGACTTTGGACTAGAAAGGCAGTGATCACAGTGGTTAAGAACAGCCTCTGCAGTCAGACTGCCTGGGTTGGGGTCCTGGTCCTTTTACTGTCTATGTGACCTCAGGCAAGTTACCTAAAGTCCCTGAAAATTGCTTTCCTCAGCTATAAAATAGGGATAAGAATGGTGCTCATATACACATATAAATTGCTGAGCACAATGCCTGACCCACTGTAAGCACTCAATAAAGGAGGGTTAATATTATCCCTAAGCATTGTCTTATACGTTGCCATGTAATTACCATGACAGACCAAGAGAAGTTGGTTTTATTGCCCCAGATGAAGAAAATGAGGCTCAGAAAGGTTAAAGCACTTGCCCAAGGCCAGACATTTGGTGATGAAAATGAGATTGATTCAAACTCAAGTCTGTCTGGTTGGGATCCACAGTTTTGCCTCTCCCATAGCCAACCCACCTCCTATAGTTCCCTCGGCCCTTGTTCCTTGGTCCAGTTCTCTCGTGGGATCTCTCTGCTTCCCAGCCAACCCCTGGCTCCTCCCAGCAAGGATTCTCAAAACAACCCAACCCAGCTATACACTGGTCAGCATTTATTGAAGGAATAAAAGAATGAATGAGTGAGAAAACGTGCATCTCAAGGCCAGACTATGCCAAAAGAACTCAGCACTGGTACTTGGTTCCTAAAAGTCAGGGGCCTGTCAACAGAACCAGGGGGGAGCCTACCTCCAGACTCTTCCCCACCTCAGTCCCCCCACCACACTCTGAGCCAGGAAATCTGAGTTTCTCTCCTGTAAGACTAATCTGTTTTCTCTATAGTTCAGCATGTTCTGTTAACATAAGACTTCACTGAGCTTAATATTTTATATATAGAGAGAGGAAAAAAAAAATATATATATATATTTTTTTTTTTTTTCCCTTGGTCTTCTTCTTTCAGAAGGCAAACTTTTGGAACAGGAGGAGATGGTCAAGGACAGCAACAATGTGCCCCTCAGAGCTGGGCCTGCCCTGGGAGGCAGGAGAACATGGTCCTGGGCTCGGCTTCTAGATTTAGGCCACTTCTTTTTAAGCAAAGCTGCACGTAAAGTTCTCTAAACACAAGGGCATAACTTGAGGGTAAACATAATGGAGAACAATGCCCATTTTGCTGCTTGCCTCATTATCTCAGGGAAAGAACCTCACGTGTGTTCATTGGGCAGGAAAGAACATGCAAGATTGTATAGTGTGCCCAAAGCTACCAAGACCCTCCATTTTGGTGTAGACACACTTAATCAGGTGAAACTGTCCTTTCAACCCCTTCAGGGACTGAGTGAAGATGGGGAATGAAGCGAGGAATTATAGGAAAGGCTCTGAAGATTCTGAACAGCAAATTCTCTATTAAAGAACAGGGAGTTCTCTATTAAGAAACACCTGAAATCCCATTTAGTCATAACTACTATTTGTTGAGTGCCTACTATTTACCAGATATTTTATTTTCAATATCTAATTTAATCTTCACTGCAAGCTGTGAGAGTTGGTACTATCTCCATTTTACAGAAGAGGAAACTGAGACTCAGTGTCTTGACCGAGGCCAATAAGTGGCTTTGACCTTGGGTATGTCTGATTCCTGTCCAGAATCTTTCTCCCAGAGCACAAGGCTCTCATTCCCCTGAGGAATCTTGGAGTCTAAGAGACTTAGAGGTTTTGAGTTATCTGGCACAAGTATCCTCTAATCATCCTCTTCCTCAACCCATTAGCAGCAGTCAAGACCTGTGCATAATGCAGTTAGCTAATTTGTTTATTGTATGCTATGCAAATGGCTTGATATCTTTCCTCAACATCATTATCTGCCTGAAAATAGGGGCCACATCATGGTTACTACTGTTTGTACTTAGCAAGTGTTTTCAATCATGTTTTAACTAGTAATCTTTTTGCTTGATTTCTCTGAAAGTTGTCTGTTCTCCTGCCTTGTTGCCCCGTCTTATAAAATTGTATAACCCTCCTCCATTGATAACAATAGTTAACATTAAGTGAACACTCACTCTGGACCAGTCACTGTTCTAAGTGATTTAGCTCTTTACCTAGGAGGCAGGCTCTATTATCATTCCCATTTTGCAGGGGCAGAAACAGAATCACAACTTGCTCAAAGTCACATGGCCCAAATGGCAGAGCCAGGATGCAATCCCAGGTTAATTGATTACAGACCTACTTTGCTAAATGCCTCAGTTTGTAAACAAAATGTCCCCCTAAATGGAAACACTCTAGAACAACACTGTCCAGTAGGAATATAATGTGAGTTATAAATGCAAGCCACATATACAGTTATAAATTTTCTAGTGGCCACATTAAAAAAATAGAAAGAAATAAGTATAATTAATTTTAATAACGTATTTTAACTCAATATATCCAAAATATTATTTCAGACTGTAGTCAATATTATCATTGAGATATTTTACATTCTTTTTTCATACTAATTTTTTGAAATCTGGTGTATGTTTTATACTTACAGCAGATCTCAATTGGGACTAGCCACATTTCAAATGTTCAGTGGTCACATGTGGCCAGTAGCTACCATATTTGACAACACAGATATAGATGGACATTCTACTTGTCTATTTTTTTTTCTTTGAGACTGAGTCTCGCTCTGTTGCCCAGACTAGAGTGAGTGCCGTGGCGTCAGCCTAGCTCACAGCAACCTCAAACTCCTGGGCTTAAGCGATCCTCCTGCCTCAGCCTCCCAAGTAGCTGGGACTACAGGCATGTGCCACCATGCCCGGCTAATTTTTTATATATATATTTTTAGTTGTCCAGCTAATTTCTTTCTATTTTTTTAGTAGAGACGGGGTCTCACTCTTGCTCAGGCTGGTCTCGAACTCCTGAGCTCAAACAGTCCGCCCACCTCGGCCTCCCAGAATGCTAGGATTACAGGCGTGAGCCACCACACCTGGCCTACTTGTCCTATTTTATCTAATTGTTTCTACTTCAATTTTAAATTTGGGTTTGTGTTGGGATTGGATCAAAGAAGGCTATGTTAATGGCAATATGCCCTTTAGATAATTTAATGAACAGAGCAACCATTTAGGACAGTGGAAAGAACATGCGTTAGGCATTATAGAACATGGGTTCTAAGCCCCATCATTGCTGCTAACCAGGACTGTGGCCAAAGCAACCCTCAACTTCCCTCGTCCTCTTTCCTCATCTCACAAGAGACATCATGGATTATGATTATTAAGCTTTCTTCCATTTCTAAAACTCTGTTTATAGCACACACCCTTTTTAGGGTTTTTACATGTTTCCTCATTCCTTCCATTTCTGTATGTCAGGACTTATCCCACCTTGGGGCTGTGTCTCATGCCCAACTCTGCACATTGCAGGCAAAAGAAATGTTGAATGACTGAAAATCCAGTCTTCCTTTGAGGGATCCCTGGGCCTCCTATTTTTTTGCCAGAATAACTATAGCAGCCTTAGCAATTAATTTTGTTTCCTTTCTCATATTGGACTAAAATGTTGACAATCTAAGCTTTTTGAAGAGTTGTAGCCAGGATTAAAACCATTTCCTGATCCTATTAGCAAAGGAGATGGTACTCAGCTCTGGGCATGGCTGCATAGAGACCCTCACAAATGTCCTCCCTCCTATTACATGCTGTTCTGATGCCGAGGAGAGTTAATTAATGACTCTAAATAAGAAAACAATCAAATCTGTCTGCAGTCATATGAGTCAGAGCAGACCCAGATGGGGAACCGGGTCCTTGGCCTGCAAGTGCCCTCGGGAAATGCAATAGCAGCCTTTGCTCCTTTAGTCAGAGTTCTGCAAAGCCGCAGCCTGGAAGGGGAGGGAATCACTGAAAACGGAATGGAGACCCAGCCCAATGTGAGGCATTTTCTTAAAAGCCTGCCTATCTGGGTGTTGTGCAGACTGAGGCCCAGGGAGAGGAGAAAAAGGACAAGTCTATTCCTCTCTAACCCCTTTAGATACCCAAACCTATAGTTACTGAGTGGAGAATTCTCAGGCACAGGCCCCTGTGTGTGGGGCAAGATTGGGGCAGATGGAACTGCCATCTTAGGAGGACCAGAGGACATGTGGTCTGAAGTCCACCAAGCCCCAAACCTGTCCACCCTCAGGAGTCTTGCAGCCACATATGAAGGTAGAGCTTTGGCTGGGATGACATAAGGATAGGAATGTGATCCTTCCCTGATAGGCTAAGGCCCACAACAGCGAAACTGTTAAGCATTAGAGGTTTTGCTGTGAAAATCTGAGAAAGGGAATAGGTAGAGGGAATCTCTTAACAATATCCAGATGTCTTCAGTTTTGAAACAGGATGCTAGAAAAATAATGATAAGCCCTATTTCTTTAGCTCTATGTGTACTCTTTGTCAAATAATAACAGTCTCCTCATAGGGCATTTATTTTCTTCCTTTCTTAAAAAGGGGGGGAAAAGCAACAACAATAATTTGCTGCCATCCAGGCTTGGCTTTCTGTGAAGATTTTCCACTCTGGAAAGAAAAACCCTGGGTTCCTGGTTATGAGGATCATTACACTGCCCTCTTCCTTCTTTAGTAACCCAAGTTCAGGTAACAAACCTTTTGCCAGGATAAGATGTAAAGTGGGTGGCACTATCCTTGCTGAGCTTGAAAACACTTTGTGATTTGTGTCTGAATCCTAGTTGGTCCCAAATGCCTCTAGAATACTAGAACCTTATATAGGACAGTCCAATGCTTCGATTTTGTTTCGATAATAGCAATAGGGAAAGAATAGTGATGAGGAGGAGGTTCTGGAGTTGAAGGATGGAACCTAAACTCTGCCCTTTCTGTTTCACCTTGGGAAATCCCTTTTCCTCTCAAAGCTTTGTTTCCTCATCTTGAAAGTGGGAATAACACCGCCACCTACCTCATAGGACTGTGAAGATTAAATACATTCTTGCATGTGAAGAGCCTGACTCAAGAAATTTTTCCTCTTATTATTAGCTCCTAATTCTTTAAATGGGATTGCCTCCGCAGCTCTTTTCCTCTTGTTCTGTTCTGTGATCAGCTTTGGGGAAACTCTCACAGAGGCGGTGGCCCTCAGCTCTTGCTTCTGCTCCATGCCCTAAATTCCTAGAGGCCAGTGCTCTAGAACCTTGGACAGCTCCACTCCTTGGCGACTCAGTTGGCTGCCTGAGGAAGCAGGAGGGACTTGGGAAAATTTCCCAGAAAGGCTGCAATAGTGCAGGGACTTAGGAATCCCAGGGGTTGCAGTCTCACTCCATGTTGCCACTTGCATGCATGTTCAGAGTCTTCAACATGAACAGCCCTCCTGGAAATTTCTAAGGAGCCTCTCCTCAGAAAGCTGTAACTCCACCCACAAGATTTACTGAATCTTAGGGCCCTTTTCTTCTTTCCTATGAACTCCAAGAATTTTTTTTAAGCCCAAAAAGAACAGAAACACCACCCACATCTTCCTGTATCTGCTGATATTTAATTTGTTTGGCTTCAGTACAAGGGTTAAACATTCTTGATTAATTTCAAGTAAAAGTAATAATGGATGAACATGAGGAAATGTTTTACAAGACAAAGATTCAGGTATGAATTAAAAGAAACATAAAATAATGTCATTGCCTGTAGGTGATGTTAAGCACCATTCTCTAATCAGAATAAGCAGGTGGTTCAATTTATGTGGTAATTTAGCTTTTCACTCTCCAATGCAGAGCACAACACACCATATGCAGTCACCTTCCGAACAGGCGAGGAAGAGATTAAGTCCTATTTTTACTTTATGATACTGAGTCACGTAGTTCAATGCAAATCACATGGATGCCAAAGTAAGAACAATACCAGGTATTTAAATACCTTTTTTCCTTTGAAGAGCTCTAAAGATTTTGTGACTGCATGAAATCGCTTCAGAGTAACTCCAGAAGAAGAGACACATGTCACCAGGTGGGCATTTAGGACTCAGTATGTCTCGTCCATCTCCCTCACTCCTGTCATTAGGAGAGGAAGAGTCAGTGTTCGCCAGCTTTTTGCTTTTAGTAATAGCCTCCCAATGTCTGCACTTTCTGGTCCACATTGTTATTGAGGAAAAGAGGGCTGGTCTTTGAAAAATATATTATTGACTAATATAATAATGAGAAAGAGAAGAGGATAAACATGGAATAGGAAAAGGGGGGAAGGGAATAGTAGAAGCAGAGGGAGAGACCAGAAAGATACCTAAACTTCCCTGAGCTTGATAAATGTTTTCTATGCATTGTCTTCAAAAATGGATCTGATGCCCACTCTCAACTGGACAGAAACTTGAACAAAGGCCTTCAGGCCCTCTTTAAACATTTCCACAGGGGCAAGGAGAGCAGCAGTTCCACTGCTTGAACTAGCTTAAAGGAATTTCAGAGAAGAATGTCAACTCAAGACTCTGAAGGTAGGCAGGGAACCCCCAAATGGAAAGGTTTGTGGTTTTACCTAACAATGCCCACACCTACTCTGAGCCTCTACACCATGGGGGAGAGTTAGTTGCCAAATTGCACCTTGGCTTAACTTCCTCCCAGCAGAGGTCGCTGTGGATACTGTCAATGGATACTTGTGAGGACTGGACCAGGCAGGCTGGGCTGGATGATAGCTCCACTGTCTGGTACCTGCTCTTTCTGTTGTTCTGCTAGCCACAGTCTAGCCCCTCATCCCATGGGAAGAAGATCTCTGTGGAGATTATCTCGAATTCACACAGCACCTTTGCTACAAAAGCGCTGTAAAACTGGAGTCACTTGCTGGGGGTGGGCTGCTCTGGGAGGGCTGTGCTCATCCTCTAGGGGTATTACCCTGTAGGATATCTTGGTTACCCTCATGTCCTCTCTCTGGGTGTACTAGTATTTCTGAGACACTGTCTGTGACTGACCAGCAACCTTCGCCCCATGGCCCTTCCAGACATGGAGGCCAAAGTGACAAAAGTTGCCTTGCCACACAATCTTCGACTCACATCATAAATGATTCTGTCGATGATCCCCCCTGAACCTCACTTGGCAGCTGGTGGGGGAGGGGGCAGAATTCTGGTCCTCAGAGCACCCCAGTATATCAGGATACAGTTTCTGAGGGCAGGGCAGGGCAAGACACTGCATACCCAGGTATGCAGGCTAAATGCAAGGCAGCCCGAAGCTGCCTCCACCCTGAGGACATCCACTCCCACCCTAGGGCATTATTGTGGCTTGAGAGTTGAAGGGGTGACTACCCTGCTCCTCCCAACACCCTGGTGCTCCTACCCAGCAGTAAATGGTTGCGCGCTCTCTCTCTCACACACACACACAGCCATGGCACACACATGAACACTAGAGCACACATTCACACCCACACTCTGACCCACACCATCACCCATGCAAACCCTCACACACTTAAACACATCCCTGTCCCAGAACCAAATTTGACCTAGTATGGCTGATGGGGTGCGGGAAGATCCAGTCAGGATGCCCCTCCAGTCCCTGGCCCACCCACGTCCCCTGAACCCCAGTCCCCTTGTGCGCAAGGTGGAGCCCCCGCCTGTGCCCTGTCCTCGTGGTCACAGGTTATGAATCCTCCCGGAAGGGGTCCTGGTCATCATAGTGCACACGGAACCCTGGGTGCTGGGTTAGCCTTAGGGTAGAGGGTTCAGGAAAAGAGAAGGGTGTGGGGAATAGTGCCCGGCTCCAGCTCGGCTGCCGCTTCCCCGGGATTTTCCATCCCAGCTTGCGCTGGCCGGTGAGGAGCAACAGCGCTTTGTCTCCCGTCCTGCTCCTGGCACGTTTCCGTGGAAGCTACCCGCGCCGCGCCCGAAGCCCCCCTTCCCCTGGCCGCGCCCCCCGCCCAGCCCGCGGCGCAGGCCTGCCAGTGCAGCGACCGCCGCTTTGTCCTCTCGCGGATGCCTGTGCCAAGCGCGAAAGCCCCGCGCCCAGAACAGTCTCCGCGCCTCCCAGACCCAGGTCCCCGTGCCCGACTTGGGGCGTGCCCTGCACGGAGCGGAGCAGCACCCGAGGATCTGCGGGTGCGGGGGGCGTCTGCCTGGAGCTCCTGGGTGCTTGAGAGGGGACCTGCCCCGTCCCGCCCCGCCCATGCCCATCTGGGGCTGGTCTCCCGCTGCGGTCCCCAAGGCGTGGTGGGGCAGGGAGGGTCGTCTCGACTCACAAGTCGGATCCCCGGGTCTGGGTCCAGGCAGAGAGGGCCTGGACGATAAGGCCCGGGTGGAGAGAGGTGGAGAGGAGTCCCGCAGCTCCTCTTACTTCCCCCCGCACCACCTCCCACACCCAGGCCATGCCGACCTTAGGCGCGGGCCGAGCGCGGAGGATTCCTTTACGGGTGACTCCGAGCAGGGCGGGGAGGGGTCTCCCAGCCTTTCCTCCTCACATTCCAGTCCCTTCCCCCGATAACCTAGGAGGGTCCAAGTGGAAGAGATAAGAGTCCTCCATCTCATCCACATCCTCGATCCTCCTCTTGACAGAATCCTGGGCTGCAGGAGGAGGAGGCATGGGGAAGGGTCTTCCTTACACCCCGAACAGCCTTCCTCAATGACCCCAGGAGGGTCTGAGCGAGGGGAGGAGTCCGCGATCTCATCGATCACCACCAGACCCCTTTGTAAGCCCAAGCAGCCGACGTGTTGTGGGGAAGGGTCTCCCCCGCCTCTGAACTCTCATCCCAGAGCACCCCTCCCATCCTCAATAACCCAGCAGCCTCGTCCTCGGGCACCGGGGCAGGGCGGCTCCAAGCGTGAACGCTCTTCCAGGGGAGACGGGGGGATCCCCCAGCCCTCGCCCCTCACACTCAGGAGCCCTCTCCACTACAAAGCAGAAACGAATCCAAGGTGCTCCGACCTTAGGCGCCGGGCCACGGGAGGCCTGGAGGCAGTCAGCAGCTCTCCGGGACAGAAGGTCTAGAGAACCGCGCGAACAGGTCCCACCATCAACTCCCCAGGTCCCCTCGCGCCTCAGTCCAGCCCCTCCCCAATAAAACAAAAGCGAATTCAGCAGGACCGACCTCTGACGGCGGTCGGGAGGGCGGTCAGCGCCCGGCAGCGCACCCAGCTCCTCCCGGCTCCTCACGGCCCCGGCTCCTCACAGCTCCGGCTCTTGCGGCGGCTGAAGCTGCGACGGCGGCGGCGGCAGCTGCAGCGGAGAGCGCCGCTCTCGCATCCGGAGCCTCCCTCGGACTCAGCACCTGGAGCGGCGAACAGCTCCGCGCTTCATTCCTCCGCCCCGCCTCCCCCGCCCCGCCGAAGCCAATGGCGACCCGGGCCCCGCCCAGGAGGTTGCCCATTGGGAGCGCCGTCCTCTCTCCTTGCGGCCACGCCCTCTGGTTCCTGGGGCTCTCTGTCAAGACCACATCCCCCAGAGACCGCCGGCCTTTTCGCACGACCTCCTGGAACTTGTAGTCCACTAAGGACGAGGAGTGGGCTCGTGCCGTGGGCAGGCCGGCAGAGACGGACTGCATTTCCCAGGGTGCATTGAAGAAATAGAGGCGCGGAGGAGGGCGGGAGGACAGTTTCCATAGCAAAGACGGCCCGTTGGGGATGGTTGGCGGAGAAGTGGGGCAGGCCGCAGGACCCTCGAAGGATCGTGCGAGACTTAGGGCAGCTTCTTGGGAGGCCATTTAGATTTTTTTTTTCTCCTTGATTTTTACCGCGGGACCGTGGGTCTCAGCTTTCCTATCTGAGAAGAGGAGCGAGGAGCCATCCCCCTGACCACACCTGGCTGTGATGGGACAAGCCGCTTTTGTTCCAGCCCAGGAAAGGTGAGGGAGGAACTTTGTCACTTTGGTTTTGTCTCGATCTTGTTATAGAGGAGCGCATTACTTTTGGTCATCCGTTGGGCCACCAAGGCCTTCCCATCCCAGGTCCTGGCGTCCTTCACACCACCCCCGGATACTGCAGCATCTCTCCACCGCGTAGCAGACAGAGGGCGCTTCTCCTGCTTGAAACCTTTCACAGGCTTCTCATTGCCCCTGGAATTAAGCCCACCCTCCACTGCATGGCTGGAAAGCCTCGTCAATATTTTGACTCCACCTTCTTCTTGCAACACTCTGAATTTCTTTGGAAGCTGGGAAGTCTTAAGCACTCGTTTTGTCTCACTCCCATGGGCCGCTCCAACCTGCCCTCAGCTAACTCCTCAGCACCCTTCAAGCCCCAGCCTAGATGCAGCCTGTTTTGTGAAGACTTCCTAGATGCCTGGCTCCGTTAGGTTCCCCACCCTGCGTTTGAGCAACACCCTCTATTTTCCCTATTCTACTTGCACGTTTTGGTGCCCATCTTCCTCATTAGAATATAACATTCATAGAGTAGGGGCTATGTCTATATTATTCACACTTACAGTCCAGTGCCTATAGTGTCTGGCACATAGTAGGCACTTAATAGATATTGAGATGTAGATATTTGTTGAATTGAAAATGAATTGAAGTTTAATTGAACCTTATTCACATATGCTTCCAAAATCCTGATTTCCTAAGGTTGGGCATTTCTCATTGCCCGAGGTGTTCAACTAAAGGGATGTCATCTCCTTGAAGAAATGTTTATGTCATTTGTACCGTGGGTTGGAATTTTACCTGAATGCTCTGAGGGCCTTTCCCATCCTACAATACTAGGGATTGATAGATTCATGCCTGTTATTCCTGTCAATTCTCCCCTAAATGTCATCAGTTCTTCATGTTCCTCTATTTCAAGCTGTTGGCCCTACTTCTTCCTGTGCCTAAATGCCCTACCTCCCACTCCCTTTCTGGGAAAGATCTGCTGCCCCTGTCAGTTATGAAGTAGAGACAGCGTGGGATTCTTGCCTTTCTTTTAACCTTTTCTCAGCATTATAGAGCCCCATTTGTGATGTCCCACCTTTCTAGGTAGCATCTTTCCTGAAACTTTCCCCACTGAAGGTTCTAGTGTTGCTAGATGGTCTGAGTAATCCACACGTTTCATTTGTCACCTCCTCCTCCAACATTCTGGGGAGAATGCATTAATATATGGTAATAATTAATACATGATCAAAAAGGAAGTAAACAGGGGGATTGTTACCCTGGACCTAATTCAAACCAAAGAGACAGAGCCTGAGAGAAAGCAGCCATGTCATCCTTGAGTTGGTAACACCCAGGGAGGGATGGCTAGGATGGGGGAATGAGTAAAACAGATGGCATTTAGGGAAGAACTAACAGGACTTCTAAGAGGCATGGCAGAGGGGCTTTGATCCTGGCTAAACCATGAGGGAAGGCAATTGGAGCTGGGTGAACAGATGGGGCCTCATTACTGAAGATGAGAAAACTGTAAGGAGGCAGGGGGAAATGGGATATGTGCTAAAGCAGAGTGCCTCATTCTGTGGAGGCAGTGAGAGCAGAGGCTGCTGGGAGAGCAGAGGCTGCTGGAAGAGCAGGTCGGGGGAGGACCATGAGACCAGCCAGGCATCGGCAGAGTATTGTTAGAGGGCTACCAAGGAAGCCCACCTGGAGTCAGTGCTGAAACCCTTTGGAGGTCAGTTTAGCCCTTCAGAAGTCAACTGTTATAAATGGGAAAAAAATTGGGGTTCCACAATTCTCCCCACACTTAGGGACTAAAATAGCACCTGCCCAGCCAAGTAGAGTCAGGAAACCTGGGTTCTAATCTTGACTTTGCCTCTGATTAGATGTGTGATCCTGGGCTGGACCTGTTTCTTCAGTTGTAAAATGCTATTTATTGGTGTTAGGGAGCTACTAAGAAGGGTGTAGGTGGAGAAATTCAAACCTATTTACTAGCTGTATGACCTTGTGGAAACTACCTTCTTGGATCTACAGTTTGCTTATTTGAAAATGTAGTAAGGGGTAAATGAGATGTCTTATGTAAAGTACTTCAGAAATATTAAGCATTTACCAAAAATTAGTCTATTTCCACATTTTTAAATCTTGGATCACCAGAAATTGGTTTGACTACAAATAAACAGGTAGGAGGTAATGTCCAGGGTAATCTGAGTTCAAATCCCCATTCCTGCTCTTACTAGTTGTCTGACTTTGGCTAGGTTGTTTAACATTTAATCTTTCTGGATCTCAGTTTTCTCATTTGTGAAATGGAAACGATGTGTTCCTCAGGGTTGTGAGGATAAAATGAGATAAAGGGCCTGACTCATATGAGAAAATGCTCAGTATATTTGTTTTGTCATTTTTTAGGAGTGGTTTTAGGGCACAGAACTCTAAAGGAATGAATGGAATTCTAGGCGCTTAGAAGTTATAATAAGTTGTGAAGGATTCCAGGGGAATATTGTGCTAGCCTCCTGCCTTCTTAGTGGGAGGAAAAAGGTCTCAGTGAACTTCCATAGGTCTTCTAATTAAGTAAGGAGGGGATTAACTAACATCTCAGACTCTGAGGGGTTGGAGTGATTGACCAGGGCTAGGTCTTGAAGAGCCCAGTATATTAGGCTGAGGATATAACTTTAATATAAAGATAATGAAGGTTTTTAAGGAGATGCACATTCTCAAAAGATTTAGGGACTTTGTGGAGAATGACCTGGCCAGGAAAAGACAAGGCTGGGATGTGGATTGGGAAGCCACCACAGTGATCCAGTGTGGCACATGGAAAGGAGGGGTGGATCCAAAAAATACTATATTAAGGAGGTAAATGTTCAGAGGACTTTGTGAGTGAAGAGCTGAGGGCATGGAGAGTGGCAAGTCAAAGCTGATGCCTGGGTCTCTGCCTTGGGTAAGTAGGTGGATGGATGGTGGTGCCCTCCACTGAGATGTGGAATAGGCAGGGAGACGGAGGTGAGTTTGAACTGAGTATCGTCTGACCAGATGAGATGTCTACTGGGTGGTTTGGAGCTTATGAGAAAGACCTAGTTAGGAGATACAGTCATAAATTATCAAATTATTGGCTTATAAATCATGATTGATGCCATGGGAATGAACATAATCCTTCAATAGAGAGGGTCAAAGAAAAGAGCAAAGTTCCTTGGGAAATACCAACATGTAGGGGACAAGTAGAAGAAGAGGAGCCCGGAAGAAAAGGTGAGAACAGTCAGAGAGATTGGAGGAAAATCACAGAATGGTGTGCCATGGAAGCCAAAGAGAGGACATGGGGTGACATGGTGCAGATAAGCCAAGATCTGAAAAAACAAATACCAAATTTAGCAACAAAGAGCTCACTGGTGGCCTTGGAGAGGTGAAGGTCAGTGGAGCAGCAGGGGCAGAGGTCTGAGTGAATGGGAGTAGATGTAGACAACTCTTGGGGGTAGATCATTTTTGAAGAGGAGAAGAGAGAAAACCAGAAGGAATGTAAGTTGAGGAACAATTTTGTTTTAAGTTGGGAGAGATTGGGACATTTAAAAATAATAATGGAAAGAAGCCAGTAGAGGGACAGTTGGAGATAAAGGAGAGGATTGAAGGATGGAGTGGTGGGGTTCAGGGGGCACCTCAGGCAGGAGGATAACCCACTTTGCCTCTAAGAAGGGAGAGGGAGCAGAGGGGAGTTGGAGATGTAGGCACGTAGGCTCAGGAAATTGAGGGAGTTCACACGCAATGGCCGTTGCTTTTCCTCTGATGTCGTAAGCAAGGATATATGCTCAGTGTGAGGAGGTGGGGTGGGGTGGGAAATTTGGAGAAAGAGGAAAAGGTTCAATATGGCTGCTGTGGCAAAGAGGAGAGAAAGCAAATAGTGACCCACAGAGGCTGCAGGGCAGTGGTGAGGGCCTTCTGAGGTTGGAGACCGTGGGTGGGGGGGCATGACTCTGTGGGGCTGTGGGCTTTCTCCAGCCTCCTGTCGGCCCTGAGATGGGCGTGGAGAAGGCTATTAGTGAGGCCGATTCAGGCCGGGCTTTTTTGGACACAAGAGACAAGAAAGCAAGGGATTTGGAGATACTGACAAGAGAGGTGGAAGTGGTGGTCCTCCCAGAGGAAGGTGAAGCCAAGATGGAGTGGACAAATGGGAAGAGGAAGGTTCTTAGTGGAGTGAGAGGACAGGTGTGGTGGGTGACAGAGAAGAGCAAGGAGGGCAGGCAGTGCTGGTCAGAGATGGAGGAGCTCGGGGCACAGGGTGGCTGGAATGGACAGAGGAGGTCGTGGGATTGAAAGGCAGGTTTGTTGGGTAGATTACTGGCGACTTTTCCAGTGAATGGGAAGTTAGAGTATGGCAAGGAGGAGGGCTAGGGTGCAGAGCCCTCTGACATGAGTGTCACACAGACCAAGATATTGGGGCACCAAGAAGCCCTCCTGCCTAAGGTGAGGAGGAAGAAAGGCAATGAGCTTTTTTAGACATTTTCACAGAAATATTATATCAACATCTTCTATACATGATCAGTTTTATAAATACCTAAAAGGCAGAATGTCTAGGAATAAAATTAACCCAACCAAAAAGCGACTCCAGATTTCATGGTGAAGTTGTATCAACCAAGTTCAACAGTAGTGATTCCTGTAATTTATATTTTGGTATAGTTTGTAGATTTAAGTATGTGCATATCAACTAGAAAATGTGTTTAAGAAACAAATTTGAATATTTTTTGCAAATTTCATTTCTTAGCAATGATTTGTTTTCTCAGTTTAGAACATGAATTAGAGAACTTGTGTTGATTTTTTTTCCAAATGTAGAGTTTAGAGCTTAATTCATGCCTTTGAAATGCCATGAATTTGAAATGCAGCCATTTTCCTTTCTGCATCCTGAAAGGGATTACAAGGATTTTATTAGTTTTTCAAATAATCTTGCCAGCACATTCAAACTTCCCACGAGGGTCTCCTATCAGTAATGCTGGATTGTGGGTGATGTTGCAGAAGTGCCGTGCGTGGGATATCTAAGTCAAGTCAAATAAGAAGCCGACTTTAGGATTTCCCAAGCAGCAGCTCAGTTTGCAATTATATTGTAGGACTTGGTATAGAATATGAAATGTGCATCTTTTAAATAAATGTTATTATAATTGAGAAAAACTATCTCCATAGTGTCTAAAGAAAAAAGGACAAAATCAGTTAGTTGCTTTAAGCTATAGCTGGGACTATAGGCAGGTGCCATGACATCCAGTTATTTTTTTCTATTTTTAGTTGTCCGGCTAATTTTTTTTTCTATTTTTTAGTAGAGATGGGGTCTCACTCTTGCTCAGGCTGGTCTCAGACTCCTGACCTCAGGTGATCCTCCCACCTCAGCCTCCTGAATAGCTAGGACTATAGGCACTCACCACAATGCCTGGCTAATTTTTAAATTTTTTGTAGAGAGAGGATTTGCCATGTTGCCCAGGCTGGTCTCAAACTCCTGGGCTCAAGTGCATTCTGTGACTTTCTGATTTGAATTTTGAACTTGAATTCAGAATGTAGAATCATTAGTAAACATCTAAGTAAGAGGAATGTTAGTCCTTACATGTTTTTATTTGTTTATACACAAATAATACGTGCTCATTGTTGAAAATGAGGAAAATATATGTATAAACAAATGATGAAAATAGAAACCACTTGTATTCCCACGACTTAGAGATAGTCACTGCTACCATTTTTCTGTTTATGTTAAATATTAAAATTATCTAACATGGTGATTGGTTTAAGGAAGGAGCTACATTTTTCTGATGAGATAATGAACATAGGAGATCTGGTTCTCAGCTCAGGTCCAGCTGAGCTGAGAGGAGCCCACAGATCTGAGTCCAGCAGGCCACAGGTAGCAAAGCATATCCCAGAATCTGACCTGGGATGGTGACCCCAGAAGTGGCAGGAGGTTGGAATGGGGTGTGAGCAAGGAAAACAACTTGGACCTGGCTGAAAACCCCAGATCTGACATGCAGCACAATTCGTGAAGTTTTCCTAGAAATGGGAGGACCTCTTCCTGAGAATTGAAGGCAAGATGATCTTGGAAGATTTTGCTCCAGGGTGGCACACAAACACAGCCTGTGCAAGCAAGGCTCTGGGGACAGTGAGCGTGGAGAGCACAGGGGACTCACTGTGTGCCCTGGTTTGTCCTCTGACAAGTTCTCTTTCACCCTGATTTCCTGGGGAGGGACCATGACACTTCTGGTTCATGAGTCACTACAGGAAAAGGTGGGGACCAAACCTCATGAACCAAACCTCAGCTCATGTCTTTGTGTGTTGTAGTATCTTCAAGCTGCCTTGTATGGGATCCCAGAGAAGTCTAGGGCATGGGCAAAATGGCTCTTATTTTTCTTTAAAGTTAATGAAAATGTTGCATTCTTCTCCATAATATTCATCTTCATATGAAAATAATTTTTGAAAAATCATTAAATGAAGTTGATGTTCCAGAGTGCTTAGTGCACAGGCACTTTGTGAAAATGTTGGTTGAATTAATACTGTTCACCCTCATCTCCAGCATGCCTTGCTCAGGTCCTGGCAGGTATGAAAAGGTGTGATGGGCCTACTGGGCTGTTACCCCCTGCCTTGCCACTCAAGTGCATACCCCATCTGTGGCCTGGTGGATCTGATGCCTCTCTCTCCCTTCTACTGCCACCCCTGCCTCTTCCTGGGGCTCCCTGGGCCTCCTTTCCCCCTGGATCTTTTGGGCAATAGGTTTCTTCATCCCCCAGAGTAAGGGGTGGACAGAGCTGGAGGGTGCACCATCCTCATTCCTGCAAGTCCCTAGTCTCATCTTTTTTGCCCATTTGTGGATCAGATTCCCTTAGAGGACCCACAGCTTGTTGAAACCTCTTAAGATCTCTATCCTCAGATTTTAAAGCTGTCCTGTTCCTGGGACCTTGGTGAAGACTGAATCTGTTGTCCTGTCTGAGGTCCTCTAGCCTCTGTCTTGGTCCTTTTCTGGTCCACACCCCAGTTGACTTCTGGAGAACTTTCCAGCAACCTCTTCTCCCCCAGCAGGCCTTGCAGCTAGGGGCATAAAGTGTAATGTGATCTCTCCCAAGCCAGAGTGGACCCTTACTGCTCATTGTATAGGCGGCAAGTGATTTTTTTTTTTTGTCCCCAAACAGTATTCTGCATTCTGTAGGACCCTCCCGTACACTGGTCTTGGGACATGCCTGCTGATTTGACCCTTGTCTGCAATGCTACAACTATGCCCACCCTGCTCCTGTCCCACATCCCTGCTGCCCACTCACGGTGCAGTCCTGTGAGCCTAGCAGCAGTTGCTTTAGATGTTCTTCACTGAGCTTTGTCCAGTTCTTGCCCCAGACTCTTCAGGGGCAGCTGGCCACCCACACTGTTATTGTTGGGGTCACCTTGGGATGCTCCTTGAGGAAAGGAATACCCTTGCCGTGTTATTTCAGGTTAACATTCAGGATGGTTGTTGGTATTTTAGCTTGCTTAATCTTTCAAACTTTGTTCCTAGTTTGTTTATGGCTCAAGTTCAAGTTTCACTGGCTCCATTCAGCCATGAGTTGAGTGTCCCCAGTTGAGGGAGCTACCATGGCTTTCTGGAACTCTCTGAGAAAAAAAACCCCACAAATTACAAGGTTCCAGATGATTCACAGATGTCCAGAAGTGGTTGTTAGCATGATATTCAGAGAAGGCATTGCAGTCCTTGAAGTAGATGTGGCCACTTCTCCTTCCATGGGGGAGCCCATGATGTCTTCTCTTTCTCCTACATTGGCTGCATAGCACTTTCAACTCTTGCTTCCAACACCCCTTCCCTAGGGCACAAAGCAGGTGGGGAGGGGGCAGGGGATGTGAGCCTTGGAGAGCTGGATCCCTTAAGACAATTATAAGTGGTTGCAAAAAGTAAATGTGATGTGAACTCACTATATACTGGCTTAGAGAAGGAGCTGGAAGATGTGTTTCTGGGTATTGGGTAACAGTGGTCCTCTCTGGGAAGGGGAGGACCATCCTCCATTTCTCCTTTTGATTATCTGCATTTTTATTTTTCTGTCTTAAACACATATTACTTTTCTAATAAGAAAAAAAAAGGAACTATGAACAAATCCTATCATTGGATATTTAAGCAATTCTGACTTTTTGTAAGTGTAAACAGTGTAGAGCAGGAATAATTGGCTGAAACAGGCTTAAAAATTGTAAAACACATGCACAAAAAAAATAGACCCATCCCTAAATTCTGAAAAACTGACAAAACTCCTTAGAGGTGTTTAAGAGGTTTTCAGCGGCGTGGTCCCTTTTCAAAAAGCAGTAACTGAAGGTAACAGTTTTCAATCTAGTCAATTTTTTGATAGGTCAATAGATTGACTAAAATACCATGTTTACTTGACCCTGGTCAGTGACTCAGAGCAAGGTGGGGTGCAGGTTGCTTCAACATACATTGACATATGTTGAAAACATCTACTCCAGCCATTCAAATGGCTTCTCTATTTAATATCTTTGAAATTACAACAGATGATGATCTTCTTTGAAAAAGAAAACTGGAAAAGTCTCTTTTGTCTGCCAACCCCAGCTGTCCCCAGAGCTGCTGTCGTATAACCAGAGCTCTCAGTGGCTGTTAGCCCCATGTCCAGCTGTACCTTCTCTGCCTACCCCAGCCTGGAATAATCCAGCCTTTCATCTTCTCTGTGGGGCTTCAAGACTGTTAAGCTCTACTGGGACAAAAGAAAATTAGCACCACTGCAGAGATGGTTTCCAACATGGCCAGCCCTTTGCCAGTCCTTTTGTTCGCACCTGCTGGACTCTAATTCCATTCTGCATGGCGGCTATTTCCCACCTGTCCAACTGTCCCCAAATTGTTCACCCACCACTGTCTCTGTCTCCAGTGACCTTAACTTCTGCCTCCCAGGGAGAGTGAAGCACATCAGGTTCCCAGCTCTTCTCTTCTTTGCTTCTAACAGGATCCACACGGCGTTTCCAAGACCAACCTTCCTCCCTGGCTCTCCCTCCCACCCTCCCTTCCAGAAACCAGTTCAATAAATTACCCTCTTTCTCGGATTCTCGAATCCTTCCCTTGTGTCTGGTTCCTTTCCTTCACCCTACAAGCATGATTATTTCCCATCCTAGGAAACCTTACCTTCACCTTCTCTCCCCTTGGAGCTCCTGCCCTGCCCTTCACAAACTTCTAGAAAGGAGCCCACATTTTGTGCCTCTGTTTCCTCAGCTCCTTCACTTCCCACCAAGTCTGAATTTCATCCCTACCAGTCCACAGAAACTGCCCCTCTTAAGGTCACCAGGTCACCAATGACTTCTTTTTCTTTTCTTTTTTTTTTCTTTCTTTCTTTCTTTTTTTTTTTTGAGACAGGGTTTTGCTTTTTCACCCTGACTAGGAGTTCAGTGGCATCATCATAGCTCACAGCAACCTCAAACTCCTGGGGTCAAGTGATCCTCCTGCCTCAGCCTCCCAAGTAGCTGGGACTACAGGTATGCACCACGAGGCCCGGCTAATTTTTCTATTTTTAGTAGAGACAGGATCTCGCTCTTGCTCAGGCTGGTCTCGAACTCCTGAGCTCAAGCAATCCTCCCGCCTCAGTCTCTCAGAGTGCTAGGATTACAGGTGTGAGCCACTGTGCCTGGCCATCAATGACTTCTTAATTGTCAGATTATTAAATGACATTGTGTTACCCTTCACCTGTATAGACCTACCCCCTGATATTTCTATAACTCCTTCTTAAAAATTCTTGTGATTTTGTCAGCATTTCTTGTCTCCTGATGCCTTCCAGCTGCCTCCTCTGACCTCTCATCATTGGGCCAATGGTTAAATACCAGTGTACCCTGGATTCTGGCTTCCTTCCATGAGCTTTAGGGAGAGCATGGCCAGTGGCTGCCCTGAAGAGCTCTGCAGAACGCAAAATCACTGGGTCTCTTTGATTGTCCACAGAACACGTAGCTTTGACCCAGAGGAATAAATGTGTCTCATAGAAGAAATTCAGACATTGGACCCTTGGTGGATTGAGGGCAGGGGGTCTTGTAGGTGACTCTCATATTTCCCCATAGAAGTCCAGACCCTTTCCTCCTCCAGGACTCAGCCAACTTGGGGGACACAGAACTGTGGCTTGTATAGGCTGTGTGCCCACAGGGCTGCTCCATATTACATTCCAGAGTCTTCCACGTAGACACATGTAGCTCTGATTTGTTTGTCTTCACAGCTCATAGTTTCCCACCACGTGGATATACTACCATATCCTTTCTCCTTCTGACGAACCTGAAGATTGTTCCCGGTTTTTGGGTATTTCCCGGAGTGCTGTCATAACACTCTCCTGCTTGTCTCCTTGTGAACACGTGCAGGAATTTCTCTAGGGTCTATGTGCATCTTGAATTTTGCTAGTTAATGCCAAGTTGCTTCCCAAAGGTTGTACCAGTGTGAATTCCTACCAGCATGCATCACAGCCCCCAACATTCTAAACAAAAGGAAAAGGCACAAGCCCCATCTGGCTTGGTCCAGCCACCCACTTCCTTTTCTTTGCTCCCAGGCTGCTACATGCTGCTGGAACACCCAACGTGGCTATGTGGAAACCACACCAGACCCCGGTGTCTGGTTCCAGCCTCACTTGGGCGCTCAGTGCTGTTTGGCGGCCCTCTTGCTTGTGCTGTGCTGGGAGAAGTCCCCATGCTCCACAGTGAGGCTATTTCCAACTTTTCCAGAAAGAGAACTTTCTCCCTATGCATGCCTGCTGCCAGGGCCAGCTACATAATGTGCGGGACCCCGTGCAAACAAAAATGTGGAGCTCCTTGTTCACAAAGTAGGAAAAAGCTTTCTCCTTTCTCCCCACAGTCTCTCCCTCAACCTGTAATGGTGTTTTTTATTTGCCATTTGATACTGCACTTCCTCAGGCATGAGGGTCCCTCATAGCTCAAGTGCAGACCCTTGCAACACCTGAGACCCTGCCCCACCCCTTGGCACACACGCCCAACCCTGACCCTTCCTGTGCCCAGACCCCTGCGGGGTGGGTGCAGTGGGCTCAGAACCTGTCCCAGGGAGGTGGGGAGGTGGCAGGAGGTAGGACTGTAAATGAATGTAGGCTCCTAGCCGCTGACACGTGCTCTGTTGTCTGATCAGACTTCACTGACGAAACACAAACTCAGGGATAAAATTATTAAGGATTTCGACATGGGAACTGCAGAGCATTAAACCCTGAGCTCAGGGCCCTGCGCAGCTGCACTGGTCGCTGGCTGTGCCTGGTGCACCCCTGAGACCCAGTGCCCAAGATCCCCTCGCCTGCCATATCTTGGATGCTCTGGAGGACTTAGCGAGAATGTGCTGAGTTTTATTGGCCCAGGTGTCAGGATTTCTGCAGAAAGATCCACAAATTGTCAAGGTCGTGTTGACTTGGAGTTTGTGCTCATCCTCTTCTCTCTGGCTCAGTGGCCTCAGCCACTTAACCTAATTCTCTCGGTTCTCTTCGTTTCTGTAGTGTAGCAGTATTTTTGTTCACTATGGTTGCAGTTTAGTCACTAAGGCTTGAGGTACCAAAATAATATTTAAAACTGTTCAATGGAAAAGTTCGGAAACTCCTGCTAGAGACTAAGCCAGCTAAAGCTGTTTGGCTAATCCAGTGTGTGGCTTCTTGTCTAATCTAGTGAAATGTCAATTCAACATGATAATCACTAGTTACAGTAAAGGCGATTTTTAACTAACAAAACTACACTCCAACCAAAATAATAATAAAACACGATCAGAAAATAGTGTAAAGCTACTTTTGAAATATTTCTGGACAAATTTGTTCTAAAAACTGTAAGACTATTTGCTCAACAAATATTGAGAATAGAAAAATTAATTTAATATTCTGTGTAAATATGAGCATTTCTACTTGTCTCTTCTTAAAGTGAACTGAAGTTCGATTTAGACCAGACTGGAAAATTTGAAAAGAATTCCAGGATTTCCTGTGATTTGAGGAGCTAAAAACTTTGCAGGAAAAAAATCCTGTTTGCGTGTATATGTAAATATTCTTGCTGTTTTAAAATAAATATTTGCCCAAAGACAGGCATTTCTAAAAAGAAATTTGGTTTCAGTTTTGTTTTTGTTTTCTTTTAAACAGTTTTGGTTTTGTTTTCATTTAATTTAATTTTTTCTTCTTTTCAAAAAGTTATTGGGGCTGACATAGTTTTTTGCTATTCCTCATCCACTGAAACTTTCCAAAATACTGGGTTCTGTGCGGTTAATAGTAGGATTTGCTAGAAAAAATAATAGATGGTAAAGGAAGTACCGTGGAACACGCATGTTTTTGTTTATTCAAAATGCAGCTACATATTTTTAAGTCGGTCCTCAACTATTTCACCCAACAGCCTGCGGAGTCCGATTCCGGATTTGTCTTCTGATATATTGAGATCAATAGAGAGGCTGCTGGCCCTGCTTGGAGATGGGGTGATGGTGTGGTTAGAAGGGAAGCCAGGAGGGAAGTTGTATTTATGGGGTGTGTGTTATGTGCCCCTTGTTTAATACATGTTGTTACTTAATCCTCATAACCATGCCACTTGACAGGTGGGGAAACTGAGGCACAGAGCAGGGCAGTCACTTGGCCAAGGCTCACCACCACTCTGTCTCTCTCAAGAACAGCAGAGAACCCGGAGGTGCTGAGCCCCGTGTCTGGGGGAGGAAGCTCAGTGTTCTCCGAGGGCACTGCAGGCCCAGTCTGGTTCTCCTTTCTCTGTTCTCCTTTCAGCTGTCCTTGGTCACTGAGGGCCACGTAGAGAGAACTGGCTGCCATCGGAGGGAAGCCCCTGGATGCTCTGTACTGGCTGAGCCCCCCACCAGCTGTAGAGCTTTAGAGGAAGTTCAATGTCTCTGAGCGGGGAAGACGAGTGGCCCTGACAGCCTTCACCCAGAGCTCAGCCCCAGGGGAGGGAGCCGTGTGCTGTGGGCAGGGCTCCCCCGTGCAGCCTGACATGATGTGGGAGTGTTCTGCTGCTCAGGAACCTGGGGCCAGGGCAGAAGCGACCTGCCCAGGATCCCGCAGCAAATCGTGGCAGAGTCTGGCTCCAGAGCCAGGCTCCTCGCGGCCTCTGCTACAGTCAGCCTGTGCCATGCAGCTGCAAATGGTTGTAGGTGACGCCGGGAGGACTGCTGGGTGTTGGCATCTTAGCATCCTTCTCATTTCTTAGGAGCCTTGGAGCCACATTCTCCTTGGGAGTTGATTACACGTTTCCTTGATGTTTGAGATCTTGTCACAGGGCTCCGAGGTTAGATCGCAGAACCCTGCACCCTTCTGCCTCTGACTCTGAAGTTGGCTTTAGTGCCCTGCCCTGTTTCCCCATATGCCCGTGGCCGTGAGGGCTCTCCTGGGAAGATTGTGCTCGGTTCAAATCCAAGTGCATCATATTCAGGAAACATGTGGTGGCAACATGCCACACCCTGGACAAATGCTCAGTCAGGGGAGAGGCCACTCCATTTTGCCTTGCTCATTGGGGTGGCCATTCTGGACACATGGTTTCAATTAAAATCCATCAGGAGGATTTCCTGGGTTACCTGGCCAAGTGGTGAGTTGTCACCTGGTGTCTTCTGGACAGAAGATCTAAAAAGCAGGCCCTTCCCATGATTTGGGGGCTGAACTCAGGAGTGCCTGAGAAGGTTGGAGGTATTCCCAAGCTCTGAGTGTGCAGGGACACTGGGCCAGGTTGGAGAGCAGAGCAAGGTCTGTGGTGTCAGTGGAGTCAGTGGGCACCGAGAATGGCCTAGAGGGAAAGTACAGACTCTGCAGGGCACACCCCCTGCCCCCACAGCAGCCTGGCCCTTCTCAACGTCAGGGTGAACTTCCTGAGGAAATGGAGCCACAGCAGGGCCCAGAGGACAGGATGGCTCTGCAGAAAGCGTCATCTTACTTCCCAGGCACACCTGAAAATCCACGAGCTGGCAGTTGTCACAAACCAGATTATTTTGCGAATGCCCATGAGAGAGTGTGTGATTTAAAGGAACACCTGGGACACCTGTTCACCAGGTGACTCATTCCTTTGTCACGTTAGTAGTAAACCCAACACATATGTCCCATTTTGTGGTTGGATTTCCGAGCCCAGCTTTCCTTTGGTAAGGCTCATGCTATCAAGGAAAACCCTCAGGGGGTGAGGGCGGATCACAGAGGCTGGCAGGACTGAAGGTCTGCATTCATAGCCTCGTGCGTACCTCGGTTTACACAAATCTACGGACCCATTGCCACTGAAGGCCTCATGGTGCTCAAATGCAATGGAAATTAACTCCTTCAAGCACAGTCAAGTGTTTCACTCAGAAAGTCAAGAGTTGGTGGCCATGCAGGATTGCTGGCCTGGCTTCTAGAAGGGAGAGAACTCTGGATTTGGCATAGCAAGGTCGCCAGCCTCTGGGTGCCTCAGCCAGAACGACAGACTGACACAGGCCCACAGAGACTTTAATCAGGTCAGCGTGGTACAGATTGGAATCTGGGTCCAGGAGGCATGAAGGAGCACCTTGCACTTGGCATTGGCTTCCTGGCTCCAAAATGTCCTGGTTTACTGCAGGTTACATAACGACCGTCTTGTCCGACAGCCCCAACCTGAAGGGTGAGCCCGGGCAGTGCAGTTCCACCAGGAGCCAAGCGTGGCTCAGCACCTGTCCCCTGCCTCAGCCGGTTCCTCAGCAATGTTGGAGTCTTCCCGGAGTGAGTCACCGCGCATTCCTCAAACAAGGCAGGAATGACTGTGGCATTATTGCCCCATGGTTGGGAGGACTCCTCTAGACTCCTGGTGTGATCATCACTGGTCCCAGCGATAGACCAGCCCCTCTGCCGCTCCCCACGGAAGCTGCGTCATCATCACCATCATCCTCTTCCTCAACAGGAGAGACTCGGTGCAGAAGGCATAGTCCCTGCCCTCGAGGAACCTGGACAAGTTGGGGAGATGCAGCCGAGTTGGTAAAGGACCCTGGATGGCAGAGGAGACTGAATCTGTAGATTCTGTAGACAGACCCCACACCTGCACCCAACCAGGAGAGCTGAGGGGTGACCAGTCAACCCCAAGGGGCCAGGAACTGTTGCCTCCCCTCTTCTTCATTGGAACAGCTTTATTGGAGCATGGTGGGTGCACAGTACACTGCACAATTTGATGGGTTTTGATATATGTCCACCCGTGCGGAACCATCACTATAGTCAAGACAATGACTGTATCCATCACTCATTCCCTTGCACCCATGGAATCCCCCTTTCTGCCCCTCGTGCTCCACTCCCAGCCAACCACTGACCTACTGTCAGTCACTACAGATTAGTTCACATTTTCTAGAATTTTATGTACACAGGATCATACAGTATGGGCACTTTTTTTGTCCATCTTCTTTCACTCAACATCATTATTTTATGATTCACCAAGGACATTGTTTGTATAAACAGTTTGTCCCTTTTTCTTGCTTGATAGTATCCTATTGTATGGCCATGCCACCATTTGTTTATCCATTCATTTGTGGATGGACCTTTGAGTTGTTTCTAGTTTGGGGGCTACTCCAGATAAAGCCGCTATGAACATTCCCTGCACAAGTGCTTGTGTGATATATGCTTTTATGTCTCTTGGGTAAGTACCTAGGAGTGGGATGACTGGCTCATATGGTAGGTGTATATTTAACTTTTAAAGAAAATTGCCCACTGTTTTGAAAAGTAGTTGAACCACTTTACATCCCCACCAGCTGTTTAAGAGAGTTTCACTTGCTCCACATCCTTGCCAACCCTTGGTATGGCCAGACTTTTTAATTTTAGCCATTCTAGTGGGTGTGCAGTAGCATCTCATTATGGTTTTAATTTGCATTTCCCTAATGACTGATGACATTGAGCATCTTTTCATGTACTTACTCACCATCTATCCATCTTCTTTGCCCATTTTTAAGTTGGGCTGTTCATCATCTATGATTGAGTTGTAAGGTTTATATATTAATATATTGGATATATGATATTTGCAAATTATATACCCAACACAGGTTATATTTTGTACATATAATTCAAATATATATATTTTAAAATATAAGCCTTTTGCTGGATATACAGTTTGAAAATATTTTCTCTCAAGCTTTCATTTACTTCTTTCTTTCTTTCTTTCTTTATTTTTTGGAAGACAGGGCCTCACTCTGTTGCCCAGGATAAATAGAGTGCACTGGCATCATCACAGCTCACCACAAAAACTCAAACTCCTGGGCTCAAGCCCAGCCTCCCACCTCAGCTTCCCAAGTTGCTGGGACTACAGGCATGTGCCACTGTGCCCAGATAATTTTTCTATTTTTTGCAAAGATAGGCATCTCACTTTTGCTCCGGCTGATCTTGAACTTCTGACCTCAAGCCATCCTCCTGCCTCAGCCTCCCAGAGTACTAGGATTACAGGCATGAGCCACCCAGCCCCTACTTCTCCATTTTTATAGCACTGCATTTCAAAGCACAAAAGTTTTAAATCTTGTTGAAGAGTTTTAGATCAATGTATTATTGTTGATCTTTTATAGCTTGTGCTTTTTGTGTACTACTATTTAGGAAATCTTTGGCAAATCCAAAGCCACAAAGAATTTCTCCTATTTTTTTTCCAGTCATTTTATAGTTTCAGTTCTTACATTTAGGTCCCTCATCCATTTCAAGTTAATTTTTGCATGTGGTGTGAGGTAGGGGTCTAGGATCAGCCATTTACTTTTAAGATTCTCAGTGCTCCAGGTCAGTATTCTGTCTTCCCCACCCACCCACCCCCCACACACACACACATCTCTGTCTCCACCTCTTCTATTCCAGCCTCTGATGTCTCCTGAGCTCTTCAGCCTCTGACCTCCTGCTGCATGCCCAAGCACTCGGTGGGGACAGAGACCCCCTCACCCTGCCCTGGAAGCCCTGGAGCACCATCTGGCATTGCTCGTAGAGGCAAAGACCAGACAGCATCCCTCTGGGGCCATTCTACTCTTGATGGCTATTTATTTCTGATGACAATTAATCTTCCCTGGTGTCCATCTGCTGCAGTGACAGCCAAAGGGTCTGGAACTCTCCACTGGGAGAGAAAACCAACCAGATGTCAACTAGCCTGACATCCTTGTTGGCACATACAGAAACCCCTGTGCACAGAAGGCAGGTAGACAGCCTTCCGGAGGGAGGGCAGGTGGTATCTTCATTTCAGGAGTGAGAAAACTGAGGTTTCCCAAGATTCAGTGGACTGCTCAAGGTTACCCAATTGGCTGATCACAGAGTACCTGACTCCAGATCGTGCCTTAACCCCTGGGCCACACTACCAGGCACCTGGCTGTCACTGTTTAGAATGGACTCAGGCTCAGACCTCCTACTCCCAGGCCAGCAGTTCCTACCCTGTAAATGCTGCAAGTTGCAGGTGGAATTTTCCTACCACCAAGGCAGCCCCACATTCTTTCATGGTTTCAAAGAAAATCAACTTCAATGGATGAGGAGTTTCAAAGGCTGTATTTAAGGTCTTAGGTGCAAGTCAAAGAACTGGGTTTGGGAGAGGCTGGTTTTCCCTTTTTCAAATGGATCCAGGTTTTATTTTTTCTTCTACCCTTTGTTAGGTCCAGAAAGGAAGTGCTCCTGTGGGGTTTGGGTGTCAGTTCACAGCACTGAGGCTGTGCCCAATGTACCTTCCTTCAATTCTGCATGTAACAGGCCCTCCACAATGTCTCACTGTCCCCACCAAGACCCACGTTTCTCAGCCTGGCCAATTTCCAACCTTTTCCCTGACCCTTTCATTGGACCTCTGTCTACCCGGCCAGACTTGTCATCTCAGGGACAGGCACACCCTTTATCTGGTGCACACCCTTCACCTGTCCCTTAGCGTTGCATGCACCTGTGCCCCTCCTCTTGGGGGACAAAGAATCAGGTTGGGTCCCAGTTTCTGTCTGACAGGGCTACTTCCTGCCCAGGCACCCCTCAAGCATGGCCACCTCACATGTGCTAAGCCTGTCTCTGAGGCTCGGTCTTGCAAAACCTCTTCCCCTGTGGCCTGAAACTGGTAATTAGGCCTCATGCATTTCCCTCTGCATAGCTTTCCCATGTGTCTTATCTCCCCATCTAGACTGTAAGCTCCTCCCGGCATGGACGGGTCTGATCCTTCCTCGTTCCTTCACATCTCCTCCGCATCTGGGATCACCCGTGCAGTCCACATCTGTATGGATCGCCTCAGTTTGATCTGCCCAGGACCAAGTTTTGGCAGGAATGTGGGAGGTTTGAAAGCTGCAGTTTATAGTTTTCCTATGAGTTCTGGGAAGGAAGTGGTGACACAGAGACACAGGCCCCTGTCAGGGCTGGAGGCTTGGGGTTAATAAAGCTGGTGAAGGGGACAGAAATTAACAGTGTCCAGGCTAGAGAGGGCCTGAGCTCAGAGCTCACACCACCCAGGAGTGCCCCTGCCCACAGAAACCCTGCCACTGCTTCACATGCAGCAAGGGCACGTGGCTGGGTTAATTACACAGCACGTGCACGAATGTCCCATACTCCAAGCTCCAGAAGAACGCGCCACGTCCTCCCAGCTGTGCTGCTCGGGAAAGAATCTGCTTGTGTGAAGCTTCTGCCCACCTGCTTGAACTGGATTTAAAGAATTCAGAAAGCAGGCACACCACGCTCTGTACAGAGTACTTCCGAGGGGCTGGCGGATGAACCTGGTGTGGTCTTGGCTCTCAGTTAATTTGCTATCTAGCAGACAAGGTGATACCTGAACACCCTTGAGCATGAGGCAAGTCTCTGACAATCACTAAAGGAAGCAGACCTTTTCCAGAGAGGAGACATTTAGGATGAGACTTCCAGAAGGGTAGGGACTGGAGAAGTTAATTTCAGGAGGAGGGATGTGTGTGAGCAAAGGTAGGGAGTGAGGAACACCCAGGACGTGCTTGGGGGACAGCGAATGGCCTGCTTTTCCTGAGTATAGGTGAGTACAAGGGAGAGGAGGCTGGGACATTAGCTTGGGACCAATTTATAAACATCCTTGAAAGCCATCTTAGCACTTCGCAGGCATGACCTCTGAGTCAGACAAGTAGCTCTGCTGCTTCATAGCTGAGCAACCTTGGGCCGCAAAGTTAGTTCATTTCTCAAAGCCTCAGTTTCCTCCCTGGTAAAACTGGGAAGATACTAAAACTAACTCATGAGGTAGGAGGTGTAAGGAGTAAATAAAGATACTGCTTGTGATATGCACAGTATGTGTGTGCATACAGTAAGTGCTCAACAAATAATCATTGATAATGTTATCGGTTCAGACTCTGCAGGTCTTTCAAAGGGATGGGTAGTTTCTAAGTCAGAGAGCAGTAATGCCTCAGCAGACTTAAAATGTGGATTAGAAGAGTCAGGTGGCATCAGTAAGACCAGGTGGCATCAGTAAGACCTGCTGCAAAGGCCCAGGTGAGAGCTTAAAAGTTCTGAACCCAGGTGCTGGCAGAACCGGGGTAAAGAGGAAAGGGGTGTGGGTTAGCAGTACTAACAGGTATCAAACCTCGGGACATGACTGGGCAAAGCCCAGGTGACTGTGGCAAGAGTAGAGGCACCTAAGTAGGCCTCACGTGGACATCAACTCATGCCCAAGGATAAGACCCTGTCATATGCTGAGTCTCTGGCCTCAGGGATGCCAGCATTGAAGGAAGTCAGAGGAGGGGGTGTGGTGCAAAGCCTGGTGGTGCTCAGACCAGTGCAGTAGACAAGTAGTGCCGAGGGCTGTGTCAGGAGACAGTCAGGATGCTGTGGGGGTGGGGGACAATTCCAAAAGAACACATTATAGACTGAAGCCACCTTTTAATCAAATGCAGCACTTTGGCTGCATTTAAGTGTATATATGCATGAAATAGATGGCTTTTTAAACAAGTTCATCCAGGTGGGGCGAAAAAGGTGCATCCCCTTACGAAATGAAAGATGAGATTGAAATGTGGATAAAATACCAATTTAGGACCCCCAGTCCCTGGGCTGCTGCAGTTATAGCCTTTAGAGATCCCAACCATTCTCGGAAGATTCAGCTGCTTCTTAATTATCCAGTGGGGAATCAGTGTGTCTTTGGAGGAAAACATTACTAAGGGCTTTTAGCACGAGCTGTCTCAAAGAAATTCCCTACAGAGGCAGAAGGAGGAGAATTAGGCCAGGGCCAGACTCAGAGGCACACATTCTGGTATCAAGAGGCAGACATCACTGCATCTTCTTGAAATCTGGGAATTTCTCTGGAATTGTTTGAATTCCCATGGCAAAGCTTGTATTTCTTTTCAGGCACTTCTTATCTTACATCATAAGATGTTTTCTGAGATTTTCTCATGTTGTTTCTTTGGCCTGGACTCTCCCTCCCCCACCATCAGCCAGGGAAACCTCTGTGTATGACTCGAGACTGTTCAATGGCCCCTCCCCACGAAGCCTACCCTAACCCCTGACACTCCCAACAGAAAGACCAGCTCAATGAATTCTGCTGGAGAGGCAGATATGATTAAGAATGAGATAAAATGGGTGCTAGTCCCACCTTCCTCCAGTATACCTGCTCTGGAAACTTCTTTGAGCCGTTCATAGAGCACTCTGAATTATATTGTCCTCTTGCTGTCCCCACTGAGCTGTGAGCTCTTTGAGAGCATGCCTGGGACCCCCACTCCTGGCACCCACTCTCCATGTCCCCAGGAACCCTCGCTGGGCTTGGCTCTGCAGGCTGTGGCCGTCAGTGAATATCTGAGCAAGCTTCCACCCAGGGGGAAAGAAATAAGAAAATGAGTTTCTAGGACATCACTTTGGGGTGCCACTTTGAGAAATTTTAAACCAATGTGATGTTAGAGGGCCCATTCCCAAGCAAGGTGCCATGGGGTACCTTCCAGGAAAGGCTGAACTTGAAGGAGCTGTTTGGTGGGAAACCAGTTACGAATCCAGCTGGGATGAGATCCAAGAACCACCAGCTCGTGGCTGGTTCTGCCCAAGGGTGAACAAGGTGAGCAGTTCCTGTGGGTGTCACTCAGGATTTGAAAGAAGTGTTGCATAAATGATCGTCTGCCTGTGGCATCAGCAGATGGGGGACAGTGGCTGGACGGCATTTCTGCCTTGGGCCCAGGCTAGCTGCCCCCCGGGCAGTGCCTGTGGCTCTTGGCTGCCTGTGTCCCCATGTGCTGCTACGGTGCAGAGATTTTGGCCCTCGGGACACACGTGTCTCTAGTTACCAACATAGAAGCTTATGGGGCATCATTTCTGGGTATTTATCCTCCTGTATTCGATCCCCAAAGACTGGTTTCCCTCTGGGCCTCCCATACTTGGCCTCCGCATGTTTCCTGATTGACGCAGACAGCATGGGAGTGCTCGCCTGCCTGCCGACCCGGCTCCCAGCAGACAGGGACGTTCATCGAAGGCTGCAGTGGAATGGGAAGGCTGGGGCCAAGGGGCAGCGTGAGGAAGGGGTCGCCCCTGCACAGTCATGAGGCCGGAGACCCGCTTGAGACCCCTGAACCATGGAGGAGGTCAGGACTGCCAGGCAGTCACTGAAGGCCTGGGGAGCTCATGTGGTTCCCTTTTTCGTGGTGTCAGTGGATCACTGTGGAGCCTGCACCCATTCCACCCCCGAAGCTGTGAGTTGCAGATGGTGTCTCTTGTGCTGTTTTCCACTAGACCTGGGGGATGTAGATGAGCAAACAGACTTTGTAACCTCCCGATGAACCCTGGGGTGGAGGCCTCAGCCGTCTCCCCTCTTTGGAGGAGAGGCAGGGCCAGCCCTTTGCCTCTGCCAAGAAGAGGTTTCTTGTTCATGTTCTCCTGTATGGGGAAAAGGGGGGCACACCCCACCCACTCCCCTGCACCCCAGGCACTAGCTGAACCCTGATCACTGGTCAGCACTGTTTTATCTCTTCCTTCCCAGGAGAGCAGCCTGTCTCTGCCTGGAGGCTGTGCCTTCTGGCCTTCCTGGCTCTTCCCACCTCTTAGCTCCTGTTCCTCCCAACCTGGCGCACCCCACCCCATGCTGATCCACTCCATCTTCTCGGGCACATGGAATCCACTGAGCAAGGCTTCATGAATGCCCATATGTCGAGCTCTGCCAAGACAAGGGTACACACGATGCTGTCCCTGGCCTCAAGGAGCCCACAGTCTGCTGGGACAGGCAGATATAACAGCCGATTGTGCACCAGAACCGTGGAAGGGACTTTTCACCGTACCCTGCTGGGGTCAGGAAGGCTTCCCTGGAGAGGGCACAACTGAGCAGGGCCTTGACAGAAGAGGAGGAGTTCCCTGGATGGATGAGACAGAAGGTGGCCCAGCTGGTGGAGGGGTGGCATGCACAAAGTCTCGGAGGTGTGAAATAGCATGGCACATTCAGGGGCTGACAACTAATATACTGATTGTCACGCAGGAGAGAAACAAGAAAGAAGGCTGGAGAGAGCAGCCAGCCTGCTTAAAGGCCTTGCAGACCAAGCCAAGCAGTGGCTGTGTTCTGACAGCCACGCAAGGAAGCTGCAGTGCGGGTTCAAGGGGGCCCAGCCCCTTCATTTTTAAAAAACATGGCTGGGCCGGTGGCTCACACCTGTAATCCTGGCACTCTGGGAGGCCGAGGCAGGAGGATCGCTTGAGCTCAGGAGTTCAAGACCAGCCTGAGTAAGAGTGAGACCCCGTCTCTATTAAAAATATAGAAAAATTAGCTGGTGCCATTAATTTTTCTATTTTTTTTAGTAGAGACGAGTCTCTCTCTAGTCCAGCTACTCAGGAGGCTGAGGTAGGAGGATCGCTTGACCCACAAGTTTGAGGTTGCTCTGAGCTATGATGATGCCACTGCAATCTAGCCAGGACAACAGAATGAGACTGTCTCAAAAAGAAAAAAAAAAAATCTTTATGCACACTAAGAACCAGGTGAAAGAAAAAAATAAAAAATAAAAATAAACACAGCTTTATTAAGGTATAATTGATCTATATAAGCTAAACGTAAAGTGTACAATCTGATGAATTTTAACATGCGTGTACACCTGTGAAACCACCAGCACTGTCAAGATAATGAACACATCCATCAGCCTTAGAAGTTACCTCCTGTCCCTTTGTGATCTCTCCCTGCCATCCCCACTGTCTCCAGGCAACCACCCATCTGTGCTCTGTCACTGTAGATGAGTTAGCATTTTCTGAATTTTAAATAAATGGAATTATCTAATATGTGCTATCTTTGTTCTTTCATTCAGCGTAATTATTTTGAGATTCACCCATGTTGTTGTGTATATTCACAGTTAATTCCTTCTCCTTGCTAAGTAGTATTCCATGTTACGGATTATACCACAATTTGTTTATCTCTTCGCCCGTTGGTAGACATTGGGTTGTCTCCAGTTTGGGGCTATAATAAATAAAGTTGCTGTGGATGTTTACATGCACGTGTGTGTGTAAATACCTAGGAGTCGAATGGCTGGGTCATATGATAGACATGTGTTTAACTTTTTAAGAAATTGCTTACCTGCTGTCCAAAGTGGTTTTTCCATCTTACATTCCCCCATCAGCATGGATGAGGCTGCCTCCTGCCCTTCCTCGACTGGCTACAAACTGCCCGGGGAAACTTCAGAACCAAGTTTCTATCAGATCTGCGTGGCTGGTGACCACAACCGAAGCCCTGACACCTGCACTCTCTGGGCCCAGGACAAGGAGGGAGGGGTGTCCAGCAAATCCTTCCTAAAGATGCATCAGAGACTCTGCGTTCTCTCCAAAGGCTTGTTGGTGCTGGGACTGTCCCAGAGGCTGGAGGAATTGAGCAGGACCTGAGGGGACCTCTAGCTCAGCATTTGAGCAAATCCCTCTTGACCGGAAGAGGCCGCAGTCCCAACTGTCACAGAAACTAGTTTTTGCATAAACAAGTATCTGAGCTGGTGTCAGGGCCCCCATGCGTTGTGGGAGCAGCCCTGGTCCCTGGCTCTGAGGCCTGTCCCAGGGAGGCAGCCCCCAAGCCAGACTGCCCCCCGGGAGGGGGCCACAGAACTTAGGGCTCCAGAGCCCTGAGGACCCTCCCAGGTGCAGGGATGCTGATCTGGGCCCATTCCCCGCCAGCAATGGCTGAGGAGCAGCATCCAGGACTAGAGGACAATGTCAATGTCTGTGTCCCTGCTGACCACTGCCGGGGCCTGGCCATCCTGGCTGGCCCTGCTTGCGACTCTGGAGCCCTGATATCACAGCTGATACCACCTGCAGGGTGTGAGCCCCTCCAGAGTTTGGGGGGTGCTATTCACTCACTGACTGGCAGTTCTCAGGGCCTCCTCAGAACCCACGGTGACTCAGGCAGGTGGAATCTGGTTGTGAAACCCTCCGGTTTCATGGGATTTAGACCATGTATAAGGGGAGGGGCGCCGATTTCTCCTCAAGATAGGGATGAAATGAGGTCTGTACTCTAGAAAGATCCACTGGCTGGCAACGTGGAGGCTGGATCAGAGGGTGGACAGGCCGTGGGCAGGGCGGTTGTTAGGAGGAGGCAGGAATGGTCTGCACACAGCAGTGTGTTGGGAGGATGGATGTGGCAGAGAGGAGTCAGCACTTCCCCAGTGATGCCAGCTCTTTTCTCTCCTGGCTGCAGTGACATGGCTCACACGGGTTCCCACCAAACGCTGAAAGCATGAGCAGTACATGGAGGGACGGCTGAGGGCTCGCGTCTCCCTGCCCAGCCCTTTCCGGTGTGGAGCAGCATCCTTCTCCCAGGTAGAGATGGGGACACAGGTGTCCTCCTGGCCCAGCAGGAAGCCACTGACTCACGTCTGATGGCTCTCAGCCTGGATGACACCCAGAGGCTCTGCCAGTCACCTGTGAAACAAGGGCACGGTGATTGATCCCTTCTTGACCCAAATTCCTCAGGTAGTGATGGATTCCTTGGGGCCATGACTTTGAACTTCTAGGAAGGAGAGGACTCAGTTTCCCTTGGAGACCCCATCCTCAGGAGCAGAAGGGTGCGTGGGGGTGGGGGGGGGAGACAGAGCTTGGTGGGGAGGAGTTGGGTCTTGGCTGTGATCGCTGGGCCTTTGCACCACGTCACCTTTCTCTGGTTACGCATGGCAAGTACAGCACCGGCCAGGCACGTTTCTGTCCTTTAGACTGACCCGCTGAAGGCTCTACCCATGGGTGACCTCAGAATGGCATTCAGCAAAACAGTGTGCACAGAGGCGGGAGGAGGCTCGGGCAGGGGCCTCCAGTCTGCGTGGAGGGGAGGGGAGGGGAGGGCGCTGGGCATGTGCCGGTAAACCTGGAGGCCCGGGTCCCTAACCCCTGTGCCACCTCGACTGGGGCCGAGTGAGAGACCATCCCTCCACCTCACTAAGCTCACTCCAGCCCCTGATCACAACGGGCTGTGTCTGTGTCCCTCATCTTTGGTCTGGGCCCGTGAGGGCGAGACTCTGGGCACAGACCCTCTGCACTGGGTTTGGGAAGACAGACGGACGCTGTTCCCTCCTGCTCCTCCGGCTCAGGCTGCAACTTGTCGGCCCGTTGATGCCACGTGTTTAGAATGAGTGACTCTCAACCCGAGATCTAAGTCCGCCCTGCTGGGAGAATTGGATGCAGTTGTGAGGGGTGGGATTTGGAGCCGTGGCTCCTGGCCTGCGAGCTTCTCTCCAGTCCTTTGAAACACCTGGGGCTTCAGGCTCCGTGTTGCAGTGCAGGGAAGGCATGCAGAGGCATCCGCTCGACCCTCCCTGTGCTGTGACGTGAAATGGAGACCCTGAGAGGGAGGCAGAGCCAAGGCCCTGGCTAGAAGTGGCCAAGCTGGTCCGCGTGGGCTCCGAGGGCTCCCGTCTGGGACCTCCATGCTTCCGCCTCCTGGGCTGCGCCATGGGGGCACCCGGTGGTCACTGGGTGCCCCACGACACCACCAGTGGGGCTCTCCTGCCCTTGTCCACTAAGTCGCCGAGAGGGGAGAGCCTGCCAGCCAGGCCGGCCGGGTAAGCGAGGCCTTCCCAGCGGCAGGATTGGGGCAGAGCTGCCCGGGGCCGGGGGTTCAGGCTCAGAAGATGAAGGTGAGGAGTGCAAGGCCAGAGTGGGGGGCAGGGGAGTGCTGGACTCTGACGCAGAGCCAGGAGATAAGGCCGTGAGGAGCTGGGTGGCGCCTGGCACAGCGTGGGGAGCCACGGCTCCGTCCAGGCCACTCCCCTGAGGCCTTGACAGCAAAGCCCGGAGCCAGTGACGGGAGCCAGGCACTGGCGGGGCCGGTGTGAGGAGCCCAGAAGGAGGCTCAGTGAGGAGCGTTTGGCCACAGGCCCGGTGGTTCAGGCTCGGCATCCTTTGAATGGACCCAGAGCACGAACTCCTGCCAATGACCCAGGTGGAGCCAGGGGGGTGGCCCCCTAAATCTCCTGCAGCCCTGCCAGGTCCCGCTGGGGTGGCTGCCACCTGCCTCAGGGGCAGAGGAATGCAGAAGAACCAGGCAGGGCATGCCCTGGGGAGGGAGGCTGTGACCCTGCGCTGCCGTATTTGTGCAGCAAACACTCCCCCAGGCCTCCCGGCGCCACCTGGGAGCTGCAAATGTGGGGTGCACAGCCCAGGGCGGTGTGGCCCTGCCCTCAGTCACGAGTCACTCCCTCCAAGTTCCCCTGGGTTTTTCTGACCAGGGCCCTGGCCGTTGCCTGCCGACAGAGCGACAGAGGGGAGGGGTAGGAAGCCAGACAGATGGGCCCTCAGCCCCCAGGCCTCCCTGGCCCAGGGTGAAGCTTGAGGCCCCACCACATGCGACCTCCCTTGGGACTCTTAGCAGCAGGAGCCAGGAGGAGTCCTGCCAAGGACCTGGTAGGGAATCACTGGAGAGGCCACTTTGGGTGCAGAGGCAGATACCCCCCATTGTGGAGCCCCACCCATGCAATGCGGCAGCACCCCTTTCCCGACAGGTTTGGCGCGAACTCATGGGAGGCAGCCGGGGCACCATTGACCTGGGCCTTTGGCACGTTGCGGGGGGTCGGGGGGTGTGGGGCTCCACCCTGTGGTTGACTCCGCTCCTATACCTCAGGTGCATGCGTTCCCAGAGGGGACTCCTGTGGTGGCTGGAGGGATCCTCGGAGACAACCGGGAGAGCCAAGTTTCCACCCAGCCAGCTAGCCTGTCCCAGGTGAGGATGAGCATGGTGGGATGGTGGTCCAGGCCCATTTTGAGCACAGGGGAGCTCCTGGCACAGCCCTGGGCCTGTTGCCTGTCCTTGCATAGGCCTCGTGGTGGCTTGGGGGCTCCCAGCACCCCAGGGGACTACTGTCTAGACCTGGATCACTCACCACAGGATTGACTATCAAAAAACACATCAAGGCCGGGCGCAGTGGCCCACGCCTGTAATCCTAGCACTCTGGGAGGCCGAGGTGGGTGGATTGTTTGAGGTCAGGAGTTCGAGACCAGCCTAAGCAAGAGCGAGACCCCGTCTCTACTAAAAATAGAAAGAAATTATCTGGCCAACTAAAAAAAACATATATATCGAAACAATTAGCCGGGCATGGTGGCACATGCCTGTAGTCCCAGCTACTCGGGAGGCTGAGGCAGGAGGATCGCTTGAGCCCAGGAGTTTGAGGTTGCTGTGAGCTAGGCTGACGCCACGGCACTCACTCTAGCCTGGGCAACAGAGCGAGACTCTGTCTCAAAAAAAAAAAAAATACATCAATTAGACATTGTTAGTAATTAGGGAAATGCAAATGAAAGACACAAGGAGATGCCACCACATGACTATCACGATGATTTAAAGAAAAAAATTTACAATATCAAATGCCGATCAGTACTGCCAAACAGCACGGCCATGTTGGAAAACATTTCGGCATCTTCTTATGAAGTTGAGCATAGACTTAACCTAAGACCCAGCAATCTCGTTCCTAGATATTTGCTCAAGAGAAATGAAAGCTCAGATTCACACAGAAGCCTGTTTGCAACCAGTTATAGCAGCTTTCTTCGTATTTGCCCCCAGCTGGAAACAACCCAAATGTCCTTTTATTGGTGACTAGATAAACAAACTGTGGCACGGGCACACAGTGGAGTACCACTCAGGTGAAAAAAGTGAACCACCAACATGAGCCCCAACAGGGGGAATCTCAAACGTGTTATGCTAAGTGACAGGGGACAGACACAAAAGCCTCCATACTTATGCTTCTATTTACATTTTGGAAAAAGCAAAACTATAGGGATAGAAAACAGATCAGTGGTTGCTGGGGCCCCGGGGTGGTGGTGGGGAGGGAATTAACTATTCGTATAAAGGGGCACGAGGGAACGTTTTGGGGTGATGGGAATATTTTATATGTTGGTTGTGGTGGTGATGACACCACTGTATGCATTTATCAAAACTCGGAATTATATACCACCAAAGGTGGATTTTACTGTATGTAAAGAAAACTTCAATACACCTGCCTATAAAGAACACACCTGTTAATCACGGCCACACTTTCTGAGCCCCGAGTATGTGCCGGGCACTGCACCAGGGCCTCTGGGTGTTTCTCCTCCGTTCATTCATTTGATTGTCTGTTCAGCATTCATTGAGCGCCTATGCCAGGCATCATGTCCATTTAATACCCCCCGCTGACACCTTCAGGCTGTGTAGCTCCCTGAGTCTCGTGGAAAAGCCAACAGGCAGAGTAGGATGGGCTGGAAGGTTCTCCATGGGTGCCTTTCTATGGGGTGAGGAATTCCTAGCTTTGTCAGCCTCTCAAGGGAGTTTGCAACCCAGAGAGGGTGGCCGAGGTGATGGAGCGAAGAGGGATGACCCAGGAGGGGTCTCTGCGGTGCTGTCCCTATACCAGGTGGCCAGGCCGTGCCCCTCACAGCTCTGATTACAGAGCCTGGGCTGTGGTGGAGGGTTCAAGGTCCCAGGCCCACTTATGTGTTCAGTTTCTTGCTAGGTGGCTCTTCCTCTGCATGGGAGGTGTCTGTATCTGCCCTGCTAAGACGGGAGTGGCCTTGGCTTCCCTGGTGAGAATTCACAGGTGGGAAATCCCAGGATAAACCCGAGGTGGGGCGCACAGGCAGAGAAACACTGCACTGCAGGAAAAACGGACAGACCAGAACTGTGCTTGTCAACACAGGCACGTCCCAAAATACAATGTTGAGTGGAGAATAAGTGACACGATGAACATACATGACACTACTGAGTATGTTTTAAAAGCACAAAATAGTACTATATGTGGTTATGGGTATAAACTTCGGTTGTAAAACAAAAAACACAAACAAGAAAGAGATATGCTAACATCAGAACTAAACCAGTTCTGGGGAGGACATTAGCAAAAAAAAAAAAAGCAGGTATGGCAAAATGTTACTACTTGTTAAATCTGAGATGTCTGAGTTACATCAAGAGGGTATGTTGCGTGTTGTTTTCTGTCCTTTTGGTTGAAATATTTCCTAATTTTAAAACAAGCCAAAATGAACCGTGAGGACATTATACTAAGTGAAATAAGCTGGACACCAAAGGACAAATACTGTAGGATTCCCCCGTTGGCTCCTTCCTGCTCTGGTCAAATCCCCTCTCCCAGGAGGATTCTGGGTTCTCTCAAGGTCCTGGGGTAGTCAGATTCATAGCGACAGAAAGTAGAATGGTGGTGGCCAGGGGCTGGGGCCAGGGGGACCGGGGAGTTATTGGTTAATGGTACAGAATTTCAGTTGGGGAAGATGAAAAAGTTCTGCAGATGGATGGTGGTGATGGTGGCATTGATGCCACTGAACTGGACACTTGAACATGGTTAAAAGGCTAAATTTTATGTCATAGATATTTTACCGCGATAAAAATAAATAAAAACAGACGAGAATAGGCAAATCTACAGAGACAGAAAGTAGATTAGTGGCTGCCTAGGGCTGGGGAGGATGCCAGGAAAATGGCCAGGGGGTGTCGGGTTTCTTTCTGGGGTAATGAAATGTTCCACAATTGATTGTGGTGATGAACGCACAGCTCTGTGGGTCCGTTAAAAGCCACTGAATTGAACACTTTCAGTAGGTGAAGTGTATAGAATGTGACTTAGGTTTCGATTACGCTGTTTTGCCGAAGAGGGGAAATCCTTTCGGTGGCAGCCGCTGGAATAGAAGCCTGAACCTGGCGCTGTCCTGAGTGTCCCGAAGTCATCCCAACCCCTGCCACCCTGCGACAAGGGGTGGGAACTCTGGCAGCGGAGCTCCGCGGACAGGAGCCATTGCTTCATCCGCGGGGCTCGGGGAGGGAAGTGGAGTCGCAGCCTCTGCGGAATGAGGTTAATGAGAATCTGCTCCAGGCTCCAGGGGGTTTGAGCTTTAATTAATACTTGCAAGCCCGAGGTGATTGGGAAATCAAAGGTTCTGTAAATGTGCACAGCACTGGCCTTATTAGTGCCGACGCATTACACAGGAGAAAGAAGCCAGCCATCTTTATCCCTCTCTCAGCTCCCTGGAGAGGCTGCTCCCAGGGAGGCCAGGCCAGGCCGAAGCTGTCTCTGTGGCCTTTGTCTTGCCTTCTAGGCCACTCCTAGGGTAGCGAGCTCCAGCGCGGCCACCCTGAGTGCCAGGCACGGCCAGGCTCCCGGTGGACAGTGAGTAGAAGACCTCCACGTTGGGGGTCTGGAGAGGGCAACTGGGTGGACACCCCACAGCAAGCAGTCTCAGTGACTGTCCCTCCAGACCCAAAGAAGGACTCCAGTGAGGGTGCCTGCCGCCTTCCCAGGCCAGGCTGATCAATCCTGTGTTAGATGTGTCTCCTTGGATTAAACACCGCCAGGGTCTCTGGGGCCCTGCAGGGAGGACTCGCTCTGCCCCTCGGCCCAGAGCAGCCTGGGGTGTGCGGCGCCCCCAGTGCACCTTCGCTCACGTCTCTCCTGCCCGCTGGCCCCTTCCTGCTCTGGTCAGGCACCCGCCCCCAGAAGGATCCTGGGCTCTGTCAAGGCCACATGGCATAGGCTTTCTCCTTTATTCCGGTACTGTCCTGCCAGGCCCGGAGCCTCAGACCACATCGTCCTTTGAGCCACCTACCCAAGAGCCCCTCACACCAGCCTTGGTGGTCCTTGTTTGTGGTGGGACATCTGGATTCTATGTCGAACCCTCTCCCACCCCACCCCACCCCACCAGAGCCTTGCTGTCCTCGAGCACTATGGCCACAAACCCATATGTAACCACTGGGATGGTTCTCTGGCCAGGGAGGGAGGAGACAGAAGGAGGTACCCGCCAGGAGCCCTCAGCTCTGGGGCTGGAGACCCATGAACTTGAGGATCTGCAGCCCAAGGGACCTGTGGCTCTGGCGTCCTCAACCCAGGAGACTCATAGACCCCAGTGCCTGTGATGCTGGGGCCTGTGACCCTGGGCAGCATCTGATATGTGGGCTTTTCTAACCAAGCCCCCCTCCACTGGTACCAGTCGAGACAGGTTCCTGGGTTCAAATCGTGTCTCTACCTCTTACCTGCTGTGTGACCTGGCCAAGTTGCTTAACTTCTCTGTGCACCATCTATAAAATAAGGGCAGTCATACTACTACTGTGCAAGGTTAGCGTGAGGGTTGAATGAGACCATGTGTGGGCCTGGCACACAGTAAATAGCCAGGGAAGGTCAGCTGACAATGGTGCCGAACCAGCTGCCTCCAGATACCACTGAGCATCCATCATCCAGGTCTAAGAATGTGTCCTGAGAGGGCAGCCAGGCATCTGGCCCCAGCCCAGGTGGCCCCTGTCCACATCCTGTCCCCAGCCCCCTACCCCAGCAGAGGAAATGCTGTCTACAACAGACAGATGCTGAAACTCCCTCCCCAAAAGTTTGTGCGATTCTCCCAGCAACGGCCCTCCCAGCCCTGCTCACAGCCTTCCCCGCACCCCACGCCCCAGCCGGCTCCCTCCCAGGGCCAAGGGAGGGCCGTGGGCTGCTTGATGAGAGGGCACAGGCCTCTGCCTAAGCCGACCGTCCCACGAGCAGCTTGGAGAAGGCCAGCTTTCTTCTATCTATAGTTCAACTTCTCTGCCATTATGGTCTATTTCTAATTTAGGAGGCCTTTTATTATGTTTTCTTTATGTTCTCTTCATGTTGATCAGTGGAAAAATAAATGAAAGAGAAAATTGTAGGTGTTGTGGTTAGGCGAAACTACCAGGGGGAATGGAGGGCTTTATGTCCCCTGCCACGGTGGCACGTCTGGGCTGTCCCAGGGCATCAGAACCAGAAATGGCCTTTCTTGGGCATGGCCATGGGGTGCTCACAGGGCCGGGCACCCACAGCTGTAGGAACAGACTGGAGCTTGAGTCCTAGCTTTGTGCTTGGTTCTCTGGGTGCCCTCGGGCTGGACCTACCTTTCCAGCCACCCCGTCCCTTGTCTTTAAAATGAGAGTAACAGGCTGGCCAGCGTCCTGGTGGGCTGTCATGCACAGTCCCTGTGGAGATGACAAAGAATAGCTTAGCAGCAAGAGTAGGAGAGGCTGAGGCCCAGTCCAGCCTGGTCTTAGTGCCCAAGACCACGACCTCATGCCTCTCAGGGCCCCGGGAACGGCTGTCCCTCCTTCCACTTCTGTTCAGCAGTGACCACTGGTCTAGGGGACAGGGGAGCCCAGAATGACCAAGCCAAGACAAGAAGAGCAATCGTGTCTGACATGGGGACTACCGTGGAGGCCCCGTGGAGAGGCAGGGGTTAATGTGGTCACAGTGGGTCACCAAGTTGTCCCCGTAGATCTTCCTCCATGCAGGTCCATTTTAGGAGGGCGGCCTGGCACTTCTCACTGCAGAGCAAGGCTGGCTTATTTTAAACTGGGCGGAACAGAGGGCTCCGAGTCTGTGGTCCGCGTCTGTGCACGTGGTGAGGCTGCAGGAGGCGGGACGCCAGTGGGCCTAGCTCTCGGCCCTCGTGTGACCTCCTGCGGGTCAGCCTGCCTGCAGGGTGCCCGTTCGTCACCCTAAAGACCAGGCTTGACTCCCCGCAGGGTAGGCGGGCAGGGCACGGCAGACACTAGTGGGTAGCCAAGGTTGTGTCCAGCTAGGTCAAGGTCACTCAGCCCCGGTCAGTACCCAGGTCTTCAGGTCAGGCACTGGAAGCATCTGTCAGGATCACAAAGGTGGGGAGAAGGTGCAGCTGGGGAGGATTGGGGAGGGGCAGGTGGGAGGAATGGGTGGGTGTAGGTGCACAGTGGTCACGCTGGAGCCAGACACCCTGCGTTCACGCCCCAGCTTGATCAGCTCCCAGATATTGTATAACCATGGGCAAGCTACCAAACCTCTCTCTTCCTCCATCTACTCATCTGCAAAATGGGGATAACAGTAGCTTGTACCAAGGATCATCGAGAGGGTTGAGTGAGTTAGGTGTGACACACTCAGAACCATCCCTGGCACTTTACAGCCCTTTGTGGCCCAGCCCTGGCCGTCTGTGAGTAGATGAAGGGCAGTCGGTCACCTGTGACCCCACCATAAAGGGCAGAGAAGGAAGAGTCCAGCACCAGAGACGGGCAGTGAGGCAATGCAGGCAGCCAGCTGCTATGGCTCTGCCTGGTAGGGTACTGGGCACAGGTAGGATTCCAGTTCCCTGTGCCCCCGACTTCTCTGCCCACTTTCCTCTGCTCAGGAAGAGTCCTCAGCCAAGTTCTAAGCTTCCCCCATGACCTTGCCCTCGGGGTCCTCATCGGCATGCGCCATGTTGGTCAGGACCCTCAGCAACCCTCTGGCACTTTGGCTCTTCCTCTGAATATCCTTTGGGAAGGTGTGCCTAGCTGCCCGTGGAGCCACACGTGGTGCTCACCGTGCAATGTGCTGCCCCGGCTGTCTGCAGACCCAGGACTGTGCCCCTGCCCCCGGATAGACTTGGCGTCCAGTCCCGGCAGCATCGCTGCCCAGATGGGTGACCTCTGACAAGTCACTGGGCTTCTCTGAGGCAGTGTCCTCACTGACCACAGGGGCATGACGATTCCCGCCTCAAGGGTCACGTGAGGAGTGGGTGGGAGAATGTGTGGGAGACCCAGCACGCGGCCTGGCATGCAGTAGGTGCTCAGCTCCTCCCACAGTCCTCAGTGACTCACTGGGGCAGCAAAGGGTCCTGGGACCAAGATAGCACGCCTTGCCAGTTTCATTTCCTTAATTTTGCACTAGTTCACCCCTTTTGCCAACCCTACCACCTCTGCCCTTGTTCCGGCCTCTCCAGACCTCTGTTCATCCCCTGCGTTCCACTTTCCATACTTACAGCTAAGATGAACTTTAGCACACATGAACTGGATCACTGCACTCTCTGCCTACAACCATCTGTGGCTCCCCATTGCCCTCAGGGTAAGGTCCAGGTTCCTTGACCTGGCCCGTGAGGCCAATGTGATCTATCTACTCACCAACACTCCCTAACCTCCCCCAGCATATGCCACACAAAAGCTGCACAGAGCAACTTGTTCCCTGGACGTGCCTTGCACCCTTCTATCTCCAAACTTTCCTGTATCCATTGTGTGGAATAAGTTGGGCTTAGCCTCTGCAAACCTCCTTCCCCGCTAAGTCTCACCTCCACCTATTGGAAAAACTGTCAGACAGGCTCCACAGCTCTTCCAGCCATGATCATACCAGGGCGAATGTAATCACAATCTGTCCTATTTAGAATCTCGTCCCACTTCAACACAGGAAGCCTGCAGTGTGGACAGGAGGCTGTGCTGGGCCTCTTTTCCTTTCTTGCTGCAACTCATCCTCCGTTTGGTAGCTGAAGAGCTGTTCATCTCTTCAGGGGTAGGTGGGACAGGGGAGAGGCAGAGAGAGAGGCGAGGGACCAGGATCTGACATTTTGGCCTTTTCCATGGCAGAGGTGCAACTTCTGGATCTTTCTTACCTGGGCACTTTCATGGGTTCAGAGATGCCCCTCACCCCCTCCCCGCTTGGAGCCTTCAAATGTAGTTCTCTGGCACGGGCTTCAGAAGAAGCAAGTGGCCAAGTGCTTGACAGAGGGGTGGCTGTGGGCAGACCGCCCAGGTGCAAATCTCAGAGCCAGTTCTTACCCACTGGGTGCCCACAGCAAGCCCATTAACATCTTTGAGGCTCAATTTACCCTGTAAAATGGGGACGATAATAGTATCTGTCTCCTAGGGCCATTATGAGAAATGGATACGTTCTTCCACGCAAAGCCCTGAAGCACCCAGTGAGTATTAGCTGGGGTGTCATATCAGGAAGGCAGGCCAGGGAGGATGCGGCCTCACTGAGCTCGTAAAGCTCGAGCTGCTTCCTGCCTCCCCAAGTTGGAGTCCTCAAGGGGTCAGATTCCCAGAGCTTCGTAAGGTCAACCTCGAGTCACGGCACAGGAATGAGGGACCCTCCCCTGCACAAACACTTCCAGGGAAGGCAATTTCACAACTCCTCTGGGGCCGTAACAGCACAGCCCCCGCCCTCCGCTGCGCTCAAGTCCTGATCTCACAGTCAGTAATCGGGAAGTGAGCCCGGCGTGGGGGCCTCAGTTGTGCCACCCCCAGACCTCTTCAACCTGTATGGCGTCCTTGTCCCTTCTGAAAATCGATGAGAAACTCTCTTCCCAAACTCTCTTCCCAGAAAAAAAGTTTCCCCAAATATGTTGCTCACGTACCAAATTTTGCAAGATTCCTTATCTTTCAGGGAAGGTCCCTGTTATAACTTGGTGGTGAATTTCCTGGATCTCGAAGCTTCATCTACTATGTCCTGGCTGTGAGACCATAAACAAGTTACAACACCTCTAAACCTCGGTTTTCTTATCTTTAAAATGGAAACAGCGATAGCGACTCCTTCCTAAGGTTTCGAGAGGGTTAAATGTAGGGTGAAACGACTTGTTCCTGTTTGGGACTGTCCTGGTTTCACACTGAAAGGCTTGTGTCCAGGGAAACCCCTCCATTCTGGGCAAACTAGGATGATTGGTCACCCGGGGAAATGACATGGTGACCGGAAAGCACTTAGCCCAGTGCAGGCAGTTTATCCAGGTCCCATCACTGTCAGCTGACACTACCGCTCTTTTCCCTAATTTATCGATCAGATAGGGATGTCGCCCTGAGGATCAGGAGTCCAGGACTCAGTTTACCACTCTGTCTCCATCCTGTGCTTTTTTAACACCTTCCTGGGCAGCCCTTCAGCCTCCCTAGGCCATGGTCGTTCACTCGTCAAACAAAGGATATGAACTTGAGAGTCGTTGGGGATTCTTCCCAGGGTGTGTGATTTATTCAGCCCAGGGCCTGGGAAGGCGGCCTTGAATATAGACGGTACCATAGATGCATCTTCCTGCCGGACATGTCTTTGAGCGAAGCCCACATGTGTGCTGGCAACATAGCCTTCCCAGGGAGAAGCCTGAGCTGGAAACTTCTTTTGTACCTTGATAGGCGCGGCTTGGTTACCTACTGCTGGGACTTACTTGGCTTGTAGGCAGTCTTAACCTAGGTGTAGGGGGCGGGGCGGCAACCACAAGATAGTTGATGTCCTTGTGTTTTTCGGAGTTAGGAGTTGGCCCCTGGAGATGAGCGTGCCGTGGAGAAATGGAGGTTGTTCACAGGAAAATCTTTCCCTTGAAGAGACGCAAAGGGTTGTGTCTTCTCACGGGCAGGTGCAAGCCCCAGGCAAAGTGGGACCCTTGGCTGCCCTAGGCAGACATCTGGGTGGTTCCTGCGTGGGGACTGACCTGCCCACGTTGACGTAGGAAGGAGCAGGCAACTGGATCATCGAGGCCCCGCTGGGCAGCTACGGTTGACTGGGAGGGATCAGTAGTAGCACCCAGGGACAGTCACTGGGGAGGCAGTGGCAGTGGCCAAAGGCAAGCCATTTCCAGGCCAGATGACTTTTAGAAGCCCTGACATCTGCCAACAAGCCTTGTCAGGACAGATCTCCTGGCCCTAAGCAGAAAGAATCTCTTCTGGAAGCCAGAAAGGGGCCTCAGGGGTGGCCAGGGAGGCTGGCAGTGCTGGGTTGAGCGGCCACCTCAGGGTCACTGGCAGCAGAGACAGCGTCATGGCCGAGAAACAACAGATGTGTCTGAGCTCAGGTGAGGCCCCAGGAAGGTCCCAGGCAATGCTGGGGGTTGTGGCTGGACAAGGAGAAAACCCCAGCCGGGTGCTTGTGCCTCTGGAATCGGGCACAGAGGTTAAAGCAAGACATTAAACCACTTTTCAAAAATTTGGAGCAACAGATTCTTTTAGTGAGGAAAAAACTTTGCTTTCTAAGAAGGGCCCTCAAGGGAGAACATCATCATGTCCAAGGTACCAATTTCTTTATAGGGAAAATTTGGGAGGGGCTCTTTCCTCTAAGCCTTAGCATCTGAGGTAAAAATACGCAAGTTTGGATTGATTTGTCACAAATCATATGTCTATTTTTAAAAAGCGTGTGAAGGCACCCAGGGGCTCGTTCTGGTTGCTGAGTGAGAAGCTGGTGGTGATGCCGCCCATCTCTGATGACAAGGTTCCTGTTGTTTTTAGCCTGGCCCCACCAGGTGTGCCCGTGCAGGGCAGGCACTAGCTGTGCCTCGTCCACCTGTTGTGGGCTCTACAAAGCCTATTCCTGGGCCTGGCATGGCCCACAAATGGTTCCAGAATCTCAGTGAATTGTCTCTGCAGCCTCATGCGGTGAAACACTTAGGTGACAGTGGGAGCTGGGGAGGAGGACACATGCCACTCTGCTCTAGTCCCCTTGTCTAGCTGGCTCCATCGATCCCAGGACCGTCTCCATCTGTCAGCTCACCCAGAGCCCTTCCTGCAGCCAAACTGGCTTTCCCATTTCTCCCTCCCTTTGCTTCCTTCCTTCCACTCATACTGGTGGAGCAGCGGTTGGCCAGCCAGTGTTCTCAGTGCTGGGGGCACAACCAGTGCATGAGACAGGACAGGACCCTGCTCAGAAAGCTCTTTCTTGAGATACACAGAGAAAGACAGTAAAAGTGAAGAGATTCACTTCGCTTTTCAGACAGTGAAAGTGAAGAGACTCAATAGCACGTCACCCAGAGAAGTGAACGTTCATTGCTGGAGTCCTCTGCCATCCATTCCTGCTTCCCTCGGTACGGTAGTCCACGTGTTCTTTCAGTGCCCATCCTTCCCCCACACGGCCCAGGGACTTCCCATCCTCCCCCAGCTGTGGGACAGGCCTTGATAGACCGACGCTCACCAGCAGGTCCCAGCCATCGGGGCACAGTGACTGGCTAAGGGATGGGGACCAGATCCAATCAGGATCCACCAGACCAAAGCGACTTTTGATGGGCCCCCGGGAAGAAGCTTTCTTGATCATCTGTGAAGCCACCTAGAAAAAGACCTCTGACTCTCTGGCTGGGACCTGGATTTGGGGCACCTTTGACCCCTTTGCTGCGTTGAGCAGGGGTGAGCCTGTAGCCAGAGCCCAGCAGGTGGAGCAAGTTGCAGAGCAGCAGGTTCAGGGCCCCGCTTGAACCTTGGCTGGGCCTCGACCACCTCTGGACTCTTCCGACACGTGAGCTGACCCACTCTCCGTATTGTTCATGGCAGTTCGACTTGGGTGTTCTGCAAGCTGCAGCTGAGAGGATGCTAGCTGATCTCACTAAAGAGGAACTTGCTTTCCGGTTCCAGGGCCAGGACTGAGGCAGCCTGGGTTCAGGGGAAGGACCAGGCAGTTGGCTGGCGGCCCATTTAGGAACCAACAGCCTCACTCTCCCAGCCCAACGGCAGCAGTGGGAAGGGGACCGCAACGCGGATAGGGGAACAGTGAGTCTGGCGAGGGGAGGGGTGAAGCCCAGGACCTTTGTCCCCAGCCTGGGCAGGGGGCTCCCTGAATCTAACCCCACCTGCCTGGGAAATGCGGAGTGAGGTCCACTTAAAGAAATCACAGCAGCTGCCACTTCAAAGCAGGAAAGATGTGTGTAGGTGGGTGGGGAGGAGGCGGGTAATTATGCAGGAAAAGTAGTTTTCTTGATATTCTTCTGGAAGTATGCACGGTGCAGAGGGAGCAGCAGGAGGGACGACAGGGAATGGGAAATGCATGAATAGAGGGCGTGCACCGTGCCTCTCCAAAGGCGGATGGAGAGAGTGCAATGCGTTGCACACTTCTCTGACCACAGCATCCTCTTCAGGTGCGGGGGTGGGGCATCTGGGACTCCATGGGACACCCCTCCAGGGATTCTTCAAAGTGAGACCTCATCCATGGGTTGACTAATGGATTTGCTGGGAATGACTGAGCCCTCTTCCTGAATGTGTATCATACATGGCTATTGCTCTTCCTTCCTCATGGCCAGTGGGGCTGGGCCCCGTCAGCATTTCTTGCCTGGACTGTTCAAGCTCTGCGGAAGGGGAAGGGAACTTAGCAGGGGAGGGGGTGCAATGTGTCCCAGAGAGAGTGCTGGGATCTCTACATGCCATCTCTTTGTCCCCGTAGGAGTCTGCCCCCCGATCCCACATACGATACCCCCAACTCTGAAAAGCAGCTCTGAGGTTGTGAACATTGGATGCAGAAAACCTTCCAGCTATGAGTAAGCCGAACATTTCTCAGGGCTATTTCTGCATAATTATAAATATTTGAGAATATTAAACTCCCAGGTTACACATGAAGGGTATTATTTGAACAACAGTTGGCAGCAGAGCTGGAAACACAAACATCTTTTCATTCTTCCCTCCTGGTGTACTTAGAATATTTTATGGGATTCAAAAGAAAAAAAAGTTTCAATTGAGGGGAAAAACAACCAACAACAACCTGGAAGCAAAGTCAATTGCTAGTATTTTTAAACAGCTTTAGATCCCAAAAGAGGAATGTGACCACTTTAGTTAATTGTAGTGGGTTTGCAATGCATTTTCTCTATGGTTAGGAAAACAATTACCATTCAACAACCTACTTGTACCTCTGTTGTGATAAAATGTCCTCTCTCGCTAATGGGGCTGACATGCCCAGCAGTGGGCCTTTACAGCACTGGATGCTTCTGGAAGCATTCTCATGTGTGGGGCTCCTTGGCACGCAGTGACAGCCCATGACTCACTCTCTCTAAGGACCTGTCATGGTGCAGGGGGTTCTTGATAGAAGACGGGTCCTTCCAAGCAGGGGCCCTGGGTTTGCCCAGTGTCCCATGTGATGCCCTGGGGCCTGTCCAGCCTCCCACCCTCACACCCTTGGTCACCCCATCCTGTTCATCCTGTCCCCTGAAGTCCCATATCCCCTCACCTACTCTGCCTTTGCCGTCCTCCCACCCTGGAAAACATGGCCATCCTGGCGTAGACACATCCTCAGCCTCTCCTGCCACCTCCTGCTGTGGCACTGCGCCTGGCTGGCCAACAGCTTCCCCACAGCCCCTGGGGGTGCTGCCCATTCTCCAGACACCCCAATGTCCCTGGAGACCATTGCCCCTGTGCCTTTGAACAATGCCCTGCCGCCCTCCGACCCCAGTGTTTGAGGTTCCTGCATGCTGTCCCGCGTCCCAGCCCTCGCTCCAAGTCTTGGCTCCCCCTTTCTTATCTCGAAGACCAGCCCTCATCTCAGGTGACTCTGACAGGTGAGAATGACCCATCTCACAAGCTTTCTTGGTACCTCTCCATCCCCTGCCACATCCAATCTGCCATGTCCAGCCCTGTACAGTCTTAGCCATGAGGCCAGTGACACCTCTGCCACATCAAGCACGCTGTGTCTCTCTCACCCTCTGTCCCTGGAGGCCTCTGGTCCGCAGCTCCAAGGATCTTTTGTACCTTCATTCCGTCCATCTAAGACTCTGCCTGGCAGGGGGCTGCTGCCTGGTGACCCCACTAGCTGGTCTGGGTGGGAAGCCTGGCCCCACAGCCTCCTGCTCCCTGACCCCCACTCCTGTCCTCTGTCCCCAGTTCCCAGGGTCACAGTGAGACACCAGTGAAGACGGGTTAATGTGCAAAACCAGACCTCATTTCCCACCCCATCCCCCCACCCTCTAGTTGTAGGCAGCTGGCAAGGGGCATCCTCTGAGCACCTCCGGAGAGCAGCCTCGCTTGCCTCAACAGGTTGCAGTGGGTGGTGAAAGTTTCTGGTGACAAATGTACGACCCAACATTGCTTTGGAAGCCCAAGGTCTCCTACAAAGGTGGGACCAAAGGGGACCCATGTGGAAAGCTGCGCTCCCTGTGTGATGCGTCCCGCTGGGCCCCTCTCCAGCTCACCGAACTTGGGTAGGGGAGCGGAGAGAGAATCAGGGAACAAGGGGACAAACCCCAGGGGGACCAGTTGGGTCCTGAGCCCTCTCGCCAGACGCCCACGGGCTGCATCGTTGGGGCAGCACGGGCCCCGGGCGCCCCCTGCAGGCAGCACAGACCGAGGAGAGCTCTGGCATTAAGAACTTCCTAGGGATCAGCTAGAAAAAATATCCCCAATAAAAATGGCCAGAGGGCAGGGACAGAAACATTTGAAATGAAACACAAATGCCCAATAAAATGTCAAGCTGATGTTTACTCAGGCAGGCTCTGTTGCAAGCAACAGATCTGTTACATGCAGCAGCTCCTTTCAATCTTACAAGGCTACTAGGGAGGGGCAGATCGTTCCCATTCTACAGATGAGTAAACTGAGGCACAGAGAGTGCCTAAGTGACTTGCTCAAGGCCACCCGGTAAGTGGTAGGGCCATTATCTGACCCAACAGCCTCTCATCCAGGTCTTTGGCCTTCTTCACCACACAAGACCAACTCTCAGCATATGAAAAATGTACACTCTGGCCAAAAACCAAAGTGTAAATTACAGCAATTCATTCAGTAAACTGAGGAAATCCCAGACGAGTGCATTCTGCATCTACTGATGGGCTAAGCAGGGTCCCGGGCGCTCCTGCATTTGTGTTCCCTTCCCAGATCTGGGGTCTTGCTGTCTCACCGAATCTTGGAGGTACTTGGGATTCGAAGCAGGTGTCACTTCTGGGGGCTCCCTGTCGGCCTGGGGTCAGAGGGACAGGCCAGGGTTGCAGTTCGCATGGCCTCCTTTCCTCCAGAGACAAGCCCAAAGTGAGGTCAGAGGAGGTTGGCCCCAGGGAGGCAAACCCGACTGTCCCCCAGTGCCTGCCTCCCTCCTTCTTGCTGTGGCCCAAAGGCCATTCCCTTCCCCACTGGTCTGGTCTCATGACATCCCTTGCAAGTTAGATAACTCACTGGGTAAAAACCCCTTATGTTGCACATGGTGGTGAACTGCTCTGTTGTTTTGTGCTGAAACACTTCTGTTGATTCTCGCGTCCAGCTGAGCTCCTTTGAGGCCACCTTAAGAAGGGCTGAGCTTGCTTTCAAGATGAGTGAAAAGTGGGGCAGAGCCTGGAACAGAAGGCAGCTGAGAGTAGGGCCCACCCCGGGGGCCAGCTGGTGCCTCCAGTGCGCCCCCAGAGTCACGTGGTCTCCGTCTGACCTCGCTCTTTGCTTTCAATGCTGAGACCAGCTGCTATCTCCCTCATCGCTGGAGTTCTTCATTCATGCTCCCAAGCCGGCCCATCTGTTTTTCCCCAGGGCACATCATATATCTCTGGATGGGCTGCCTTGGGTCCTGGTTCCCTCGTGGTCTGATTGGCGGGGCCAAGATGTCCGGCGCGAGGCTGTCCCTTCCACAGGTGCCGTGCGTGATGCACACATCACTGTTAGATTGTCTACTACAGTCCCAGATTCTTTTTTCCTGCTTACTCATGCTTGAGTTTCATTTGCTGACCTTTGTTATTGTTGCCTAGAGGTCTTTTAAGGTTTTTTAAACTAGCCTGGTTCACTATGGAGGCTCCTACCCGGAAGCCTGGCAGGAGAAGATCATTCATAGTTAAACAAACAGTCATTTCCTCCTTCCTCTTTAGACGCACCTCTCATTTAAAAAAAAAAAAAAGGTAGGGAGGGACCGTGTTTAATAAACACCATCCATTCGATTAGATCCATGGTCTCCAAATATTGCATTTCTTCCAGACACAGTATCTCCTGCTCTCATAGGAGAGCATGTGGTCAGGAGGAAATTGAATAAAGCCCTTTAATCAGCCGCAGTAGTATTTGAATCATTTAATTTAGGATCTGACAACCACAAATTACTTTATATTCAGACCAATTTTAGCCGACCAGGAGAGCTGGGCCCGTCCAACTCATTCTTAATAAATCACCCCCTTGCCTGAGCGTGGCAAGTTTACAGAAGCGGTTTTTCTAGGACTTTTCAAAAATAATCAAAAACAATCTCCCACGCTGTGTGTGTCTGACATGAATTCTTTGACATGCTCCCTTCCTATGTCTGCGTGGCTCTAGAGTGAGCCCTTGGGGTGGAGACAGCCAGGACATGAGGCAGGGAGCTGTCACGTCCCCCGCCTGGGCTTTTTATTCCTGGCTCCAGGTTCTCATGGCCAGGAAAACAAGTCAAATCAAATTAGATACAAGACATACAGTGTCTTATGGCAGCCTGCTGCCTCAGACTCTTCAACACCTGCTGAAACCCCTTCATTGGAAAGAATGAAAGAGCAGCTTCAAAAAGTAACACCTGCTGGACACCCCCAATGTGTCCTCTGTCAGAGTCACATTAAATTACCAGTGAAGTCTCAGTAAAGAGCAAACGCAAGACTCTTTCTTCGGAAACAGTCCACCATCAGCTGCAGCTGAGCCGCTGGCAGACATCTCCTCTGGCCTCCACGCACGTGTGGCTGGGCTGAGACAAACCCATGGGATTTCATTTTATGCCTCCTGCAAACAAAAAGCCATGTGTCTGCACGAGGGGGATGCTTATAGGCTGCCTGCCCATTTTCCTCCATCTATTGCAAGCAAACAAAATGGCAAGAAAGGGGTTGGGGGCCCACGCTGTGCCCATGGGTTTCTTGGGGGCACGTTGCATTCTTAGAGGTACAGTACCCATACATCAGTGGCATTAAAAAAGGAAGACATCTAGTTCATGCAGGGAATTTTCACACAATCCAGATTTTTTGAGTTCCTGTCTTGGTCAGAGATGTGTTGATATGAGACTAGAACCATCAATAGCCAAGTTTACAAAGGGGAAGGTGTCACTGCAAGGACCCTGAGGAATCTCTGGGAGGGAAACAGGTGTGAGAGCCTTGCCAGGCCTCCTGGGAACTATCCAATCATGGGCAGCAGCCCCCACCCCGCGCTGGGCCTGGCGCTGTTCATTTGTCTCCTGACTCTGGGCACCCTTCCATCTGCAGACGGACTCTTGGGTCTTGCTCCCCCCTAAACTTGAACTCATACAAATGAGGCTCTGCATTCATTAATTCCGGTCATAACACTTGACCCAGTAGGTTGAGAGCCACTACCAATAAAGGAGACCCCTCCTGGCCCCTAATGGGGGTCCTCAAGTGCCAGAGTGCCTCGTGCATCCTTGTGGAAGTCCTGGTCAGCCACAAGGCCACTGTCCTACAGGCAATTGTCCAGAGGACCCACCTGGAACCTCCTCAGAGGGCATCTAAGCAACTGCCTTTGCTTAAGAATGGGGGATGATGATGGAGATTTGGGGGAGGGCTGCTGTCTTAGTCCATTCAAGCTGCTATAACAAAATACCATTAACTGGAGTCTTATACACAACAGAAATTTATTGCTCACAGTTCTGAAAGCTGCGAAGTCCATGATCAAGGTGTCAGCAGATTCAATGTCTGGTGAGGGCCAGCTTTATGGTTCGTAGATGATACCTTCTTTCTGTGTCCTTATATGGTACAAGGGACAAGCCAGCTCTCTGGGGTCTCTTTTAAAAGGGCACTAATCTCAATCATGAGAGTTCCACCCCATGACCTAATCACCTCCCAAAGACCCCCTGATACTGTCATATGGGTGATTAGGTTTCAATGGGTGAATCTTGGGGGGATACAAATATTCAGTCCATAGCAGCTGCTGAAGCCCCTCAAACCCCTCCCATTGGCACCATCACTTGCCTGTACCCCACCCCCACCCCCACTCCCAACCCTAAACCTGACTTTTCCAGTGAACCTTGGCTCTGCTGCTTACTCCTATGCACCCTGGGGCCCCTTTCTTAGTTTCTGATCCTCAGCAAGGAACAGGGTGAACAAGAGCCCTTCGCTCTCAGGGTTGTCATGAAAATTAAATGAGAAAAGAGTTCAAGAGCATAAACTATTTGGGAAATAATAAAAATAATAGATTGTTTGACTTAGATGCAATTGGAGATCAGGAGATCATAGAAAATATAGATGAATGTAGACCGGAGATATGATCCTGTTCTAGAGAGATGAGTATGTTTTGAAATGACACAAGAATAAAGTACGTTTCTATAAAGAAAAAATTAAATGAGATAATGTATGTGCAGCCCTACAAACATGGCTCATAAAATATAATTATAAAACAAATTTATCTTCATCTCCCTTGTCCTTTAAGTTTACCCTATGGAGTTACTTTTCCCTTGCCCCTCAATGAAATTTAAGCTAAGTCCCCTGATGATGGCTTCTTCATCCCTTGGCCCAGCGGGAAGTTTCAGCTTCTTTCTGCTGATGTCTTTTTGTTCCTCCAGGCGGCTTTTTTTTTTTTTTCCTCCGGAGACAGGGTCTCACTCTGTTGCCCAGGCTACAGTGCAGTGGCATCATCGTACCCAGGCAGCTTTCTTTCTTTCTTTTTTTTTTTTTTGAGACAGAGTCTCGCTGTGTTGCCAGGGCTAGAGTGAGTGCCGTGGCGTCAGCCTAGCTCACAGCAACCTCACACTCCTGGGCTTAAGCGATCCTACTGCCTCAGCCTCCCCAGTAGCTGGGACTACAGGCATGCGCCACCATGCCCGGCTAATTTTTTCTATATATATATTTTAGTTGGCCAGATACTTTCTTTCTATTTTTAGTAGAGACGGGGTCTCGCTCTTGCTTAGGCTGGTCTCGAACTCCTGACCTCGAGCAATCTGCCCGCCTCGTAGGCAGCTTTCTTGATCAGGCACTAAGATGACCCCACACTGCCTCTCCCATGTCAGTGGCTGCATCTTGCCCATTGGAAACATACATGCATCCTTTGCCCTCATGCTCTCTGGGCACACGGGCAGATCCCAAAGCGGCTGTCCTCCTTGCTGACCGCAAAATCATCTGGCCAGCCTGTCTCCCACCATTAAGATTCCTCTGGCATGAGTCACTCCAGTTCACTGTGTCCCTGAGGCTCCAAAGGACACAGACTGAGCTTTTCAAGTGGTTCCACAGAAGCCTCTTTCCTAAGCTTGAGGTGAGGGGTAAGTACCCCTCCCTATCACCCCAGGGAGGGGAGATTCACAGCACCCACTCTCCAAATATGCCCGCAGAGTGCGCACACACACACACACACACACACACACACACACACAGACACACACACACACACACACACACACACACACACACACACACACACACACACACACACACACACACATTTTCTGTTTTTAGTTGCCCGGCTTGGCCGGGCACAGTGGCTCACACCTGTAATCCTAGCACTCTGGGAGGCCGAGGCAGGAGGATCACTTGGGCTCAGGAGTTCGAGACCAGCCTGTACAAGAGCAAGACTGCATCTCTACTAAAAATAGAAAAAATTAGCTAGGCATGATGGTGTGCCTATAGTCCCAGCTACTCTGGAGGCCAAGGCAGGAGGATTGCTTGACCCCAGGAGTCTGAGCTAGGCTGATGCCATAGCACTCTAGTCAGGGCAACAAAGTGAGACTCTGTCTCAAAAAAAAAAAAAAAAGATTTAGTTGTCCAGCTTTTTTTCTGTTTTTAGTAGGGATGGGGTCTCACTCTTGCTCAGGCTGGTCTTGAACTCCTGACCTCAAGCAATCCTCCCACTCAGCCTCCCAGAGTGCTAAGATTACAGGCATAAGCCACTGTACCAGCCCCCACTTTTATATTATGAGAATGGGTGGGCCAGTGAGGAGGAGAAAGGTGTCCTACTCAGCCCCAGGAACGTGAGGGGTGTGGCAGTATCCCAGGCAGGCACCTAACAACTCCCACATTGGCTACCCTGCTAGATATTTTGACCCTTTAAGGAGTTACTCATCAAACCCACTGAGAGAATTATGAGGCCCCTTGCTCAGTGTGACCAAAGGGACTGCAGAAGTGCCAGATCTAGAGGCAGAATGAGAATCAGGCCCCAGGAAACAGAAGAGGAGGGGGCTGAGAGAGGAAGGCAGTGAGTATGGTGGCGGAGGGAGGACCCTGAAGTCAGAGCTGCCTTAGGGAGAAAGCCAGGGTCCACGGGTAGCCTATAGCCCCAAAACACTGTCCCCTGGGGGAGGAGTCTGGATCCCATTCCCAGAGTGGCCCAGGAGGAGACAGATGGTCTGGGAAGGCAAGGCAGGGCCCTAGGAGCAGCCACACCAGCAAACCTATCTCAGATGATTAAATGGCAGCAGATAAATTTAACTAAACGTGAGTAATGGGGACACAAAGGAGAAGGGAAGAGAAATAGAATATTTTAGCAACATAAGGAAATGAGAAGAAAATGACTTTGCAATGAAATGTCAAACTTCTGTGCCTGGAAGAGATGTAATCTGGTCATTGCAGGCTCAGGAGAGCGGGGGAGTCTGTGGTTATTTCAAACAAATTTTAATTCACTTTAATTTAATAACATATGGCCAAATACCTTTAGGACCATGGCAGGGGACAGACCTGGGAGGCAGAGAGTACCAGCTCTGTTAACTGAGGTGTTTCTTGTTTGGTGTTTTACAAGGAGAAGCTGTGCTTATATTCCTTCAATCATCCATTCAGGGAGTGAACGTTAAAGTCTGAGAATTAATAAAAGACACAACATGGCCTCCCCTGGCCTGCCGGAGATCCTGGTCAGCTGGGAAGACAGACAAGAACACAAGTTGTAACATAGGGCCACATCCTGGGCCTAACACTTGTTGGTGTTCAATGCAAGTTTGTGGAATAAATGCATGATTGAAAGGGTGGTTCTAGGAAGATGCCAGAAAGGAGTGAACATTAAGCTGGGTCTTGAAAGATGAATAAATTCACAAGGTAGGCAAGTAAGTTAAGAACAGTCTAAATTGGGCCAGGCGAGGTGGCTTACACCTGTAATCCCAGCACTCTGGTAGGCCAAATCGGGAGGATCACTTCAGGCCAGGAGTTCCAGCCTGGGCAACATAGTGAGACCCTGTTTCTACAAAAAAGTTTAAAAAGTTAGTGGAGCATGGTGGCGCAGGCCTGTAGTCCCAGCTACTTGGGAGGCTGAAGCACGAAGACCACTGGAAACCAGGAGTTCAAGACTGCAGTGAACTGTGATCTCGCCACTGCACTCCAGCCTGGGTGATAGAGTGAGAGCGAGACCCTGTCTCAAAAAAAAAAAAAAAAAAAGACAGAAAGAAAGAAAGAGCAGTCCGGGTAAAAGGGACTGCATGTGACAAGGGCAAAGAGGAAACCTGATGAGGAATAGCACTCTTGGGAAGGCAGACTGTGAAAATCCCCCCACCACATTCACCTAAAGCTATCACTGAGCTCTCTACTCCAGCCCAGACACCTACTCATGGTCCAAGGCTCACCTCCAGGCAGCCTTTCTGCCCAGCTGAGGCTGGGTGGACCACCCCATGTGCTGCCCCCAGCCCACTCTGTGCCACCAATCTTGGCACTAAGCACCCCCAGTCCCGTGCTGGGTTGCCTTGTCTGTATGCGATGCCCATCTCCCACTGTGGCTTCGATACCCAGCTCCTGCGTCCCCCCCCCCATCCACCCCCCCAGCGCACTAGTGGCTCCCTGGATTCCGGCCAGGCCGCACTGCCTGTGGGATTTCATTCTAAGGAGAGACACGGCCCATCTGGCGAAGCTGAGGTCTAAATCAACGTTTGCTAGGGGGTCACCCAGTGAAGGGTGTTTTAATCCGTATCACATTGGATTTTTGAGCTCTAGAGGGACTCTGGAAGCGCTCTGGGTGACAGCCCTTCTTAAGTCCCCAGGACCCTGGCTGGAAGGAATGGGCGGTTAGGACTGTTGGTCCTGGGCAACAAAGCCAGAGAAGCCGGCCCCAGGCGGAGAAATCAGAATGTCTGGAGAGGTCGGGAGGGGTCCAGGCTCAGGATAGTGACTAGCGGTACCTGGGCCGCGTGCGCGAGCCACCTCTCTGGATGAAGCTAAGAGCAGAACACACCACCGCCCCTAGAAATGATGGAACGGCAGGTTCCCCAAATGACCGCGAGGGGGCAGCCGAGGCTACACCTGCCGGCGGGTCGCCATGGTAACCGTGGCGCTGATGCTGCGTAATCCCCAGACCTCCGCAGGGAGGTGCAGAAAACGCCCCGAGCAAAGAGTGTCGGATGCTGGCGGGTCTGCGGCCATCGGCTCAGCCAGGCCGTGAGCCCAGGCAAAGGTCCAGGCAGAGACGAAGAACCAACTGAAAGTAGAAACCCAGAGAGGGAAAGACACTTGTTGGAGATCACACAGCAGCAGACCTGGAAATAGAGCTGAAGAGAAAGTGGAAAAGGAAGGAAGAAAACAGTGTAAATGACTAAAGCCCAGTCTAGCAGTTTTTTAAATTACCACTTTTTTTTTTAAGACAGGGCTTGCTAATTTTTAAAAAACTTTTTTTCTGTAGAGATGGGATCTCAATATGCTGTCTAGGCTGGTCTTGAGCTCCTGGCCTCAAATGATCCTCCCACCTCAGCCTCCCAAAGTGTTGGGATTACAAGCTTGAGCCACCACACCCAATAGAACTTTAAAAAACATAATGCTACCAGGAAAATTAAGAATCCCCTCCAGCTGATCACGTGCAACTTTTTCTTCCTGCGCCATATTCTTCCTCCTCCAACTAGTGCCTTTTCCTCTTGGGGCTTCTATTTTATCTATAAAGTGAAGGATCTGGCCTAGGTGATCTCAAAACACATTACTCTTTATAATAAAGCAAAGCCTTTATTTCATAAACTCAGCCCAGTTAACTCGGCACACATTTACTGGGTACATGAACAATGGGTAAGATCCTCCCCCAGGGTAGAGCTTGCTTGGCGGTTAGATGTTTCCATAACTGTGACCCTGGCAGGCTCAGGCTTGGGACAATCTAGCCCAGGCCCCTTGGATTCATGTATCTTGTTGGAAGACATTAGCCATGATAAAAAAAAAAAAAAAAAACACCTCAACTAGAATATTTGCAAGTTAATTAACTTGCAAGTTTATTTAAAAACTCAAATGCAAACATCATTAATTTAATAATTATGTCAGAATAATCTTTTTTAATTTCTAGTCCTTCACTCTTTCTCTGCCCTCCTTCTCTATCCTGTCCTTGGCTCATTTTGTCTCATTTTCTCCACTTCCTGGTCTCTAAGCAGAGTCCTTTGTTTGGCTGCAAAAGCTCCCAGGTGTCATTTACATCTTGGAGGGCATAGTGGGATTAATACTGTCCCCACAGCCAACCTTGTCCCAGGGTCATTGAACATCCTCGTCTTGGGAGCACAGAGGTATCTGGGGAAAGCCTTCCTGGGGTAGACATTTTTCATGACCTCAAGCCAATGAGGAAAGCCTGGGATGAAAGAGACCAGGCCAGAGAGTCAGGGCAAGGATAGGATGTGGGGGCGACCTTGGGGACCACTCATTAAAAAGGAGGCATGATAAACAAGGGGGCAAGTGGAGAGCCAGGGGGCTGAACAAAGTGAGGGTTCCTGACCACTGGCCCTTGTTACCTGCAGGGACTACATTGTCCCTCAGGTGACTCCACTTGGCTCTGGCCTGAGTTGCCACAGCTGAGAAGACTCAAGAGTCTGTGGAGGCCTTCAGTTTGGCCCAGGGTGGCAGGAGAACACCAGAGAAGTTCTGTGATGAAATCCAGAGGAGCAGGGACTCAGAAAACTTGAGGGTGGCTGGTATGGTGTTAGGGTGGGTTTTGAGAGAGCTATCCTGGTTCTTTGGCTCCTTGCTTGGAAGAATCACAAGCAGGGTGGGTACCACGGAGTGATCACAGATGAGAAGCACTTCCACACAAGCAGCTTTTATTTCAAAGTGTAAGTAAGTTCCAGAGAGAGGAACAGGTCTGTCCCCATGAGTTGAGTGGAGAAGACCTTGAGTTTAAAGACAGAGTATAAAAAGTATGGTACACTCTCAAAGTCAGTAGACTGCTCCAATAAGGAACAGTGTCATCCCAGGGTTAGGGTCTGTCCTTTACGCTAATCTCTAACAATATGTTAAACTGGGGGTGGAATATTCGTGTTTTGGGGGAGGTTGGTGGAGATTTCCCAGAATCATGTGCCCTCCCGTTTTCTGTGCTTGTATGGCTGGCTCCAGAACTATTATGGCACTCGGCAGTGTGATTTTTACTATGCTAATGAGGGAAAGTAGGTGAAAAGTACATCTTAGGTCATAATCTCCACTTTCCATGCATGCTCCTGGTCAGGAAAAGTCCCTAACCTTAAGTTCCTGCTGTTGTGGTTTCTACTGTTTATCATCATTGGTCCATGTCACCTGCATACCCTCACCCCTACATAACAAATGGTCAGTTATGGTCAGGAATCTGATCAAATTCAAACCTGTTCCATGTATCTATGACAAGATCCCAAATTCTCACAATTCACTGTGTGGGTCTGGGAGACTGTCTAGTTTCTTTTTTAATCTACCCCCCCCCACATGTCTGTATAAGACACTTTCATTAGACTGAACTAATGACAAATTGTGGTGCAGTTTTCCATACAGTACAATTGTATTGCATACAACAGAATAGTACTGAGCAATAAAAGAGAGTCAACTACTGATACACACAAAGACTCAGATGGACATCAAGAGCATTATTCTTGGCCGGGCGCGGTGGCTCACGCCTGTAATCCTAGCTCTGGGAGGCCGAGGCGGGTGGATCGCTCGAGGTCAGGAGTTCGAGACCAGCCTGAGCAAGAGTGAGACCCTGTCTCTACCAAAAATAGAAAGAAATTATCTGGCCAACTAAAAATATATATACAAAAAAATTAGCCAGGCATGGTGGCTCATGCCTGTAGTCCCAGCAACTCGGGAGGCTGAAGCAGTAGGATCGCTTAAGCCCAGGAGTCTGAGGTTGCTGTGAGCTAGGCTGATGCCACGGCACTCACTCTAACCTGGGCAACAAAGTGAGACTCTGTCTCAAAAAAAAAAAAAAGAGCATTATTCTGAGTAAAAAAAAATACAATCTCAAAAGCTCACATACTGTATGATTCCATTTATATAACATTCTAGAAAGGACAAAAATATAGAGATGGAGAATAGATCAGTGGTTGTCATGGATTAGAGAAGGAGGCAGAGAGGGCATCACTATAAAAGGGTAGCACGAGGGAGTTTCTTTGTGGTGATGTAGAACTTTTGTATCTTGAATGTGATGGTTATATGAATGTATATGTGTGATAAGGTACCATAGAATTATACACAAAGACATTTAAAAAAGAGTATATGCAAAATAGGTAAAAATCCAAGTAAGGTCTATAGACTAGTTAAGTGTGTTGTGCCAATATCAATTTCCTGATTTTGATAACATGCTAGTTATGTAAGATGCCACCATGGGGGAAGCAGGGTCATGAGTACGGGACCTCTCTGTACTACTTTGACAACTTCCTGTGAGTCTGTAATTAACTTAAAACAAAAAGTGTAATTAAACTGTACTTGTGAGCCAGCTTTATTCTGTTTTGATTATTTTGAGTTTGAGGATGGTTAGTGTAATGGGAATATTATCCAGGACTCTTTGATTGCAAGAATCAGAGAACCCATTTTAAACCGACATAGGACATAACAGGAAGAAATTATTGGTGCATGTAATTAAACTATGAAACATCAGGGCTAGAGCTGCTGGCAGGGCTAGTTAACTCGGGACTGGCACAAAGAGAACTCTCTCTCTCTCTTTCTGTTGCTCCCTCTCCCTTCCCTCCTTCCATCTGCTATCTCTTCCTCCCTTTCCTCTCTCAGCCTACTGTCTGGACTCCTCTCTGTGTGTTGGCCTCAAATTCTCACAGCTCTGCTACAATCCCAAGGAAAAAGCTTCCTTTAAGCATCTGCCTAAAATATCCAAGGGAAGAATCTAATTGTCCTGGTTTGAGTAACACGAAGGGCTGTGATTGGTCCATCACCAGCACTTCATAGAGGAGGGAGAAGACCTTTCCCAAAAGAAGAGGGTGCCATTACTGAGAGGAAGGGATGTTGGGGGAGGGAGGGGGGAAAATGCCGATTATAACATATAAATGCACATATTAATTAATGGAAGATTAGTTTCTGAACCTTTGAGTGTAAGAAAACAATTTGCAGCCAGGTGCAGTGGCTCATGCCTGTAATTCTAGCATTCTAGGAGGCCCAGGCGGGAGGATTGCTTGAGACCAGGAGTTCAAGATGAGCCTGAGCAAGAGCAAGACCCTGTTTCTACAAAAAATACAAAAATTATCCAGGGGTAGTGGCATGCATCTGTAGTCCCAGCGACTCCAGAGGCTGAGGCATAAGGATGCCTTGAGCCCAGGAGTTTGAGGTTGCAGTGAGCTATGATGATGCCACTGCTCTAGCCCGGGTGACAGATCAAGACTGTAAAAAAAAAAAAAAAAAAAAAAAAAAACGAAAAAAAGAGAAAAAATAAAAAGAAAACCATTTGCTGGTGCAGTTTAAGGTACTTGTGTGGTGGCTGCATGCACAGTGTTGGTCATCAGACAAGTGTCAGCGCCAGCCAGGCTCTCAACTGAAGACTGATGGATGGTCCTCAGAGGGGCATGAGATCGCTGGAGAACTGTGCTGAGCCCACAGGGTCATAGGCAGGCCAGAAGGGCCCCTGGAGGATCCTCTGGGACGGAATCACCAGAGACTCAACTGTAACGTGGGAAGGCATACAGCTCCTGGGACAGAGGCCAGGTGGATCCTGGATCTGATACCTGGTAGCTGAGTGACCTTGGCAAGTTTCTTAAATTCTCTCAACCTGTTACCTCACATGTAAAATAGGGATGAAAATATCTACTTCACAGGTTGTTAAATGCAGCTGAGATAATGTATGGAAATTTCCCAACCGGGTCCTGGCAGGCAGAAACTGCCAAATTAAAGTTCGCATTATCGCTGCCGTGCGGATGACTTTAGAGCATTAGTGGGTCGCAGAGGACGGCAGGTGGCGCTCAAGCCCAGCGGTCTGGAAACCAACGCCCTGGAAGGCCCAGACAAAGCAAGCGCCTGGTCCCATTTCAGGACGGGTAATGGGTGCTGGGATTCGCTTTCCCGGGGTGTACGCGGGGTGGACTCGAGCTCGGCCTCAGACCTAGAGAGGAGGGCCGAAGCTCCGCAGCCCCGGCTCAGCGCCCCAGTCCAGCTCCCCGTCAGGGGACCCCGGTTTCCTGGTGCTCCAGGAATTGCAGATTCCCTGGCTTAACATTTTTGGATCTGGGCGAGCTACGTTCGCTGGGTGCCATCTCTTCTCGCGGGTTTTCGTGGAAACCATATGGTGGGACACTTTCAGGAATGTTTTAAGTTCCTGGAACCTGGATGTTCCTGTGTTCTGCGGGAGGATCCAGCCAGAAGGCTGGAACCACGGCGGGCCGAGGGAGGAATTGACGTTCCAATGCTCGTGGATGTTAAAGATAGAGCAGGCGACAAGAAAGTCATTTGGCGTTAACGACGGGTCCATTCGGCTCTCACTGGCAGGGACAAGATCCTGCTGGGTACCTCATCCTCTGCTCAGCAAGCAGAGGGGTCCCCCTGGTCCCCCGGGGGAGCAGGGTGTGAAGAGGCTTTGGGGGACCACTAGGGCCCCAGAGGCTCCGCCAGTCTCCCTACCCCTGCCCCTGCGCCCTGGGCCTCGACTGCACCTGCCGGGTGATCTTTTCAGCCTTAGAACTCCCAGTGGGGAGCAGACGCCCTGGCCGTTGTCATGGAAACAGCGCGTCGAACTATGTGGCTCTTGATTGGCTGGGAGGCTCGTTAGCGCCCCGCCCCGTGCCCGCGGCGTCACGGGAAACTACAGGTGTGGACCCGCTGCGGGGAATGGCCATGCGGCCGTCTGCGGCTTGGATGTCCTGCGCCTTGCGACGCGGCGACAATGGTCAGGACAGAGGTGGGCTGACCCCGACTCCTGACTCCCTGCGGCAGAGCCGGGCTAGGCAGGGTCGCGCTTCCCCTGCGACGAGCCTGCCGCTTCCCCCGACCTCCGGCCCAACCTTGAGCGGAGAGGAGGGGCCTGCGCTTGGGTCCTCGGGCTGCTTTCCCGGACCACTCCGCTGGGACTCACCGCGGACCATGTCCCCATTCCTCAGGGGCTTGGCATCCTTCCCAGGGCCCAGAGCCCAGGTGGGGCTGCCTCCCGAGCTGCGGTCAGCAGACCCGCACGAGTAACTCCCCCTCCTCTGGGACAACCGGGACCTTAGGGGGCTAAGGGTAGTCCTGGTTCGGGGCGGCATTTAAGAACTGTGAGGAGGAACGGATTAATCCCTGGGTGTGTGCATTCATACACATGCCCGTCTATGCAGCGATCCGAGCCACCCACTACAGTCCTGTGAATGGGCCCCTCTCCCATAGCAACCCCACGTTTTAGAAGTAACACCTTTAGTCTATGACCATACCACCCTGAACACAGCCAGTCTCCTCTGATCTTGGAAGCTAAGCAGAGTCGGGCCTAGTTAGTACTTGGATAGGAGAAATAATATCTTTAAAACGGACAATTGAAGTATTTTTTCAATCTTATGTAAGCAATGACTAAAGTATCTTCACCCCATTTTGCTTTTGTATTGCTCTTGAGTGTGGAAGGCTTGTGCACACTCAGCTCCAGTCCAACTCAGGTCTCCCTCAGGTCCCTTCTAAGGCCTCACCTTGGGTTGGGGCCCCTTTGAGCACCCCGATGTGCACCTTATGTGAGGGCTGCAGTGTTCTGGCTGCCAGTGCCCAGAGAGAGAGCTTTGGTCCTGGAGATGACCTGTGTCCAGAAAGAGCCAGTGGCCCTGCCTGGCATTTCTCATCCTGGTAAGAGTGAGGCAGGGTCCTGGCGAGGGCACTTTGCACAGGACCAAGAGGTTCTGGACCAAGATGTGACTGTGTCTCTTCTAGTGGAAGCCAACTGGAGGTGGGAGGAGGTTGTGCAACAGCAGCCCAAGGCCCACACCAAGGAGCAGATCCTGGAGTGGCCACTGTCAGTACAGCCCCTGACCACACTCCCTAGGGAGACAAGTATGATGGTGGCATTCTAGCAGCCACAGTCCAGCAGGAAGGCTGTGTCCTTAGTGGAGGACTTAGCCTTGAAGCCTAAGGCAAAAGGTAAAACTGGTCAGGGTGAGAGATGGAGTGCTTGAGAGACACTGGGTCCCCCAAGCTCTAATTGAGGATGGTTATGGGTTATGGAGTCTACAAACAACAAGAACCCTTTGACTTTCTTCACTTGGCTTCCAAGACCCCATACTCCTGGTTCTCCTCTTGCCTTCCTGGCCGCTCCATCTCCTCGACCTCTAAACAGTGGAGAGCTCCAGGATTCAGACCATGGAATCTTTTTTGCGGACACCTCATTTCAGCCAGTCCCATAACTTTGTCATCTATATGTTGTTGATGCCCAAATTTTCATCTCCCCTGAACTCCAGGCTTATATGGCCAACTACCTACTGAATCCCTCTGCTCGGAACTCACTGTGACCAAAATGGAGTTCTTAATTCCACATACACCTCCCCCAAAATAAACCTGCTCCTCCTCAGTTTTCTCCATCTCAGTGGACACAAAGAACCTCACTGAGCTGTCCACAAAACCAGAGGCATGCATGACTCTCCCATCTCACCTTCAGTGCAGTCCATCTGTAAGTCGAGACATGGAACGTTGCCCACACCCTGAAACCCCCTTCAGGGGACCGTTTTGCTCACACTCTTTTCCCTCTCCTCAGAGGAAACCTGTTTTTCCTTGTTTTTCTTTATAGATTTTCCAAAGAGTATGTATCTCATAACTTTATACTTAAAGGTTGCCTGTTTTTTTAACTTTATATAAATGAAATCGTTCTATTTGGATTTCTCAATATCTTCTTTCATTCAACATTATTTTTGTGAGGTTTATCATGTTATGTAGCTCTAATCCATTTCCTTCCTTTCATTATATGTAGTGTTTGAATATACCACAACTTATTTATTTACTGTTGTCAATCTCTGTCTTTAAATACATGAACCAGTCCTTATTTAAACTCTGTTTTTCATTGATCCTATATCATGTTTTTGGTTCGTGGTGGCCATAAACCCACAAGACATAAACGATTGTTTTATACAGTCAATTTTAATTTAGATTTCCACATATATTTACCACTTTCTTTGTTCACTGTTTCTTCATTTATGGAATCTTCATTTAGGGAACCTTCCATATGGAATCATTTTCCTTCTGTTTGAAAGATACCCAACTTTAATGAGTCTTTGTTGATGACATTCTGGTTTTTTCTTAAAATGCCTCTAGTTCATCCTCATTCGAAAAGATATTATTCCATCTGTCTTCTGGCTTCCATTGTTGCTGTCTTCTGATTTTTGTTCCTTCAAAGGTAATCTGTTTTTTCTCTCTAGCTAATTTTAAGATCTTCTTTGGTGTTCTACAGTTTTACTATGATGTATTTCTGTGTAAATTTACTTTTATTTATCTGGCTTGGGATGTGAATATTTAACAATCTTTAAATTTGTATCTTTCATCGGTTCTAGAAATTCGCAGCCTTTATCTTTTCAAATACTGCCTCAGTTCTCTTCTTGTCTTCTTCTGGAACCCAGATTAGATTTGTAATAGCTCTGTGATTTTTTTTTTCATTTTTCCTATCTCTATATGTGGATAAGTTCTTCAGATCTACCTTCTGTGCACTGATTTTTTCTTCTGCTATATTTAACCCTGTGCAATGTTTTTAACTTAACACTTACAGTTCTTCATTTTTAGAAGTTCTATTTGATTCTAATTCAGTTTTTTGGTTTTTTTTTTTTGAGACAGAGTCTCACTCTGTTGTCCAAGGTAGAGTGTAGTGGTGTCATCACAGCTCACTGCAACCTCAAACTCCTGGGCTCAAGTGATATTTCTGCCTCAGCCACCACGCCTGGCTTGTTTTTTCTATTTTTGGTAGAGATAGAGTCTCCCTGTTGCTCAGGCTGGTCTTGAACTCCTGACCTCAAGGGATCCTCCCACCTCGGCCTCCCAGAATGCTAGGATTACAGGCATGAGCCATCACGCCTGGCCGATTTTAAAAATATTTTATTCAGCATTAAAATTGCTGAGCCACAGTGACAGAAATGGAAGTGTATTATTTGTGAGTTCCTTAGAGAAAACCAATGGACACCTGCTTTGGGAAATCTGGCTCTGTTTCAACTTCTTCCAATCTCCTCAGTTCCTTCCACAGCCTCTTACTGTTAGGAACTACACAATCCCCCAGGGACTAAAGCCCAATTATTTTCCAGTGCATCTACTCCCTACACAATCAGCGGACTTTCAGGTTGCTCTCCTTACACTCAGCGTTGTTCTCTAACTCCCTGTTCCCTTGCTCTGAGGCATTGGAGTAGTTTATTACCCCGCCCCTTTCTGGGTGCTCTCAACGTTTGAGTGCTTCTCTTTCTACATTCATGGGGTCGGGGGTGTGGAACACCACATTCCCCACCAGGTGGAGGGCTTGCAGTTCTGAGGAATTCTTCCTTTTTATTCCTATCCTACTCTTTATATAGCCCAGGAAAGAGAGGTGATGTTGATGCATCCATGGTTAACAGTAGTAGGGCAAATTCAGCACTCGGCCCCCCTTTGTAAGATCTGAGGGTGTCTAGCCACAAATGTTTTTGTCTCTCTTTAGAATACAGAAGAACTTAATCCTCAACTCTGAGTCCTGGTTACCAATTCTGGAACAACAGGAAAAGTTCCTTTTATCTCCTCTATAACGAGCGACCCCACTGCTGTTGCCAAACCAACGGCTCCCATCACACTCGAAGTAAAATCTACAGTCTTTATCACGACCTCCAAAACTGCTACCGAAAGCTTGTCCACTTGTCCACGAGGCAGAATCAGAAGAATGAGGACAAGCAGTTTGGGGAGGAAGAAAAGAGACATTTTTATTCCTTTGCCAGCAAAGGGAGGAAAAATGGAGACTATCATCTCAAAATCCAAATTTTTCCTGAACACAGGCAGAAATACAGACCTTTTAAAGGGACGGTTCTCAGCAATCACTGTGGTTAAGTATTCTAATCATGCCATCTCTGCCAAAGGCAAAGCCTGTGAACTCTGCCAGCCCACCAGGGAGTTTTAACAAAAGACTTAACCTGCCTCAGGGATGCAGGCCAGGCTGCAGGTCCCAAATACAGTGGAGGAAGTTTTAAAAAGACAGAAAATCGGCTCGTGTCGGTGGCTCACACCTGTAATGCTAGCACTCTGGGAGGCCAAAGCAGGAGGATCACTTGAGCTCAGGAGTTCGAGACCAGCCTGAGCAAGAGCAAAACCCCATCTCTACTAAAAATAGAAAAATTAGTCGGGCGTGGTGACGCACACTTATAGTCCCAGCTCCTCGGGAGGCTGAGGCAAGAGTTCGAGACCAGCCTGAGCAAGAGCAAAACCCCATCTCTACTAAAAATAGAAAAATTAGTCGGGCGTGGTGACGCACACTTATAGTCCCAGCTCCTCGGGAGGCTGAGGCAAGAGGATTGCTTGAGCCCAGGAGTTTGATGTTGCTGTGAGCTAGGCTGTCGCCATAGCACTCTAGCCCGGGAACAGAGCGAGACTCTGTCTCAAAAAAGAAAAAAAAGAGAGAGAGAGAGAGAGAAAGCGACAGAAAATCCCCCCCCCCCCAGGCCATTCCATCACTTATGGCTTGTCCCAAGCACAAAATCCTAAGCAATGGGATACCAAGTAATGAAATAATGTGGTTCACTCTTGCACAGTTTGCTCTTGCACACTGTTCTCGAAGCCACGGATTTATCCTAAGTTGTTTTCTCTCCTGTAGCATCATTACATATTTCTTGGTAGGTGTAGCCTGGAGAGTCACAGTGTGTTCAAGCCTTTGGTAATGACCCATAGGTGGCGATGGCATAGAAGAGATGGAAAATGTCTCTTGAAGATGCAACGTTCCCCACTCCCTAAGTTGCCTCACTCCCTTCCTGTCTTACTCCTATAGCTGAATCAGGACCTGAAATTATCTTGTTGTTATGTTTACGTTTGCATTGTCTGCCTTGGCCACAAGAGCTTACTCGGGCTCCTGAAAGCGGAGTCTTTCCTGGCCGACCCACCCATGTATCCCTCCCCGAGCAGCATGGCCCTGTCGCAGAGTAGGCGCTCAGTGACTACGCGTGGACCACATGCGCACGCGAATATTCGAGTCTCACTGTAGGCCTCGCTGGGCCAGCACAGCAGACCCCACCACTGCGCCCAGAGGGGGCGCGGCGCCCTCGGAGGTCGCCTCTTCGGGGCGCGCGAGGGGCCTTCTGGGAAGTGTAGTTCGTGCACACGCCGCGAGCCCCGCGTTGTGGGGAGCGAGGCTCCTCTTGCGCAGGCGCACTTCCGGCTCTGCCCAGGCTCTGCGGCCATTGTCCAGCCCCCGTGCAGCTGAGACCGCCTTGGGCGGCCCAAAAGCAGATCAGAGTCGGAGAGAATCGAGCCTGCAGCGGGGGGCGGGAAGAGCCGGCCCAAGGCCCTGGGTTGGCCGGAGGTCGCAAATCCGGACCCCTCCTCCGCCCCCGAACGTGGTGATTCCGAGAGCGCGGATCCGGGCGGCACCTCTGACGGGTTTGGCGGGTGTCTGCCGGGCCTCGCCCATCACCCTGCGGGTGGGACTGGGCGTGGCCGGAGGTGGGTGCCCGGGAGGTGGCGGAGCCTTTAATTTGAGGGGAAGGAGAGCGACAGGCCTGGGCGGGGTCCGCGCTGCGCTCTCCCGTCCCCGCTGGAGTAGCGGTTGAGGGGCGGAGGCGGGGCCGGCGGCTGCAGCCCGGCGAGCGGGCCCTGTCCTCTCTCCCCAGCCCCTGTCCGGGACCCGGGCCTTGGCGAGGCAGGAATGGCCCCGAGACCGCCGACGGCTGCGCCTCAGGTGAGCAGCGCGTTTGCAACCGCCTGGGCATCCCATCCCCCTGGGCGTTTGGAGCGGTCACTGTTTTACGCTTGGTGACTCCCGTTCGTGGCTCTGTCTCTTTGGAGCCTCCTAGCCATGCGAAACCCCAAGGCGTCCAGAGCCGGGGGAGCGAGATTCCCAAAGGGGGCTGCACTGAGGGGGAGAGAGAACCAGCGCGGTGCGGTGCGATCTTGTGGAAGGAGTTAAGGTTGGATGCGTTGGGAAGTGTCGTTGTTGAGAGTTCTTTGAACTCTTGTCAATAAGCAATGGAGAGGGTGGGGTGACAGGATGGAAAACTGTAGAGGAGGAGGTAGCCGAGTGTGTGAGGAGAGAGGAGTCCCTGCTTCTGGCCCAGGCCCACAGAGAGGCAGAACGAAGAAGCCCAGTCAGAACATGTCAAGGAAGAGGCTGGAGATGGGTTTTCTTGGGCTAGGAGGCAAAAGAACAAAACCAGGGCTGACTTGCCCCTAGCTTTTCATGTCCTTTTCTGCCTTAACAAAGGTATAATAGTGCACACGACCCCCAGAATTCCGGCCTTCGCTTTAATTAATATGAAGTTGATTTGTGAACCCATTAATTCTTGTAGGAGAGGGGCCACTTTTCTAGAAGCATCACAACTGTGAGGTTATCCATTGATTTACAGAGTATATTGGCGAAAATAAGATTCAAGTGGCCTCTGGATCCTTCAATCCACACCCTTTAGAATTAAGGAAAAGTGACAGATTGTGGTTGCTAGGTGTGTGAGACAATCAAGACCAATCCAGATAAAAACACCAACTAGTAGTGTCCTCTAAAAGCAGTTTACAGTAAATTAAACACACAATATTATAATGCTTTTATTTATTTTTTACTTATGTTTGTTTTACAGGGGTAAGCCTTAAAAAGTAAGATAAGTAACAATACTAGAACAAGACAGGTATTTGGTTTTAGGAGAGCCAGAGCAAATCATGGTCACTTACCACCTTTACATACAAAATGTTTCCTCAGTAGGCTGTGACAATTAGGATGACTTAACACCTCATCAGAGTCTATGGTACTTTCCAAAGAGGGGTTGCCTTTTTAATGGTGACATTGGATACATGTTCTGAGCAGTGAATTTTACGGGCTGCTTTAAACTTCACTTTTAAAGCTGTGTTCCCCCAGCACTCTGGCTCAGTTATATTCCCATGGAGTGGCTTGATGGTCCCCTTAGGTTATCTAACTCAGGCTGTGGATGATGACTAGGGATGAAGGACAGAACAGAACACTGGCTCTACAGTGGGGCTTTTTAGGCAGAAATTTCCCTTTGTCAGTGGTTTCCCTTCTTTGAGGTTGGCCCTCGGAGAATGCAAAGATGAGTAATGAGTCATGTGACTGCTTCTCCGGAAAATTAATTTGGTGGAAGTAGACAGCGTCATGCAGAAATATACCACAAGATAAGTGCTTTGAAGTGCTGTTGCAGAGGTCCAGAGGCTGCTGTGAGTTCGGAGAGGGGCCAGGAAATTTGCCCGTGGGAAGGAGTCAGTTGAGATGTTACCTTTGAGTAGCACAGTCTAAGCAGGTGAAAAAGAAGGGGAAGGGGACAGAGCTGATTGACTTCATGGGTCAGGGGAGTTGGGAGGCAAGATGAGGGGGCATATTCATTAAACCATTGTCCTATGTGACAGCAGCTGTGGGCTGCAGGCGATGGATAGATGAGAGTAGAAGTTTAGAGTTTGTTGTTCTTGACCTTGTAATTCATTCATCTATTCATTCAGCAGATAGTCATTGAGCCCGGTGATGTGTTAGGTGCTTTCCTAGGCAGTTGGAATACTTTAGTGAACAGAATTTATAAAGGACTCTGCTCTCAAGGAGCTTACATTCTGGAAAGGGGAGACAGAAGAATTCAGTAAAAAAGTATATAGTATCCTAGAAGGCAATAGTACCTCAAGAGGGAAAAAAGGTAGAGAAAGGTAAGGGGGATTGAGTGGGGAGGTAGGGGTGCAATTTTAAATAGCGTGGTCAGGGTAAGCCTTTTCCTGATTGCAATAGTGTCACCCAAGCAGACCTGAAGGAGATGAAGAAGTTAATGGCAGTTTTCTCCCAGGTGTCTGGGAGAAAAGCTCGGGGTAGAGGGGAACTGACTTATGCAGGATGTATGTCTGGCATATTGAAGGAGCAGCAAGGAGGCCAGTGTAGCTCAAGCTGATGATTTTGGGCAGGGAACTAGTATGACTTCTTAGATGTAAAGATTGCTGTGAATGATGAATTGTAGGAGAAAGAATTTGGTAGTTAGAGCTCCTTTGGAGAGGTGTTTTGATGGGAGAGACCTTCCCCCTGAGCATAGTTAACAAATACCTGAAGTGGTATGGGTCTGGGAGCAGAAACGGAAGAGGTGGGATACCCCCCACCTAGAGCCCTTAAGATCTGTGGGATGGTTAGTAGCTTTATCTGTCTAAACACTCTGCATCCTTGTTCACCTTTTCTTTACACAGGTACTGCATTTTAAGTGAAGGGGGGAAAAGCGTTTGCCATTTTTAAAGTCGAAGCTGCCAGAACAGTAAGAAATAAGGGACGTTTTCTAAGAAAAACATGGTCTGCATATGGAGACCAGGTTTCTTGGTGTCCTACCTTGATGGGGAGGAAATGGGGAGGGATCAGGGCCTGGTGTCTGTTGATTCCAGATCCTGAGAGCTCTGTGGTTAGATCATCACAATGAACACACCCAGCAAAGCTTGGCTCAGGTCACTCAAACTCAGACAAGATGCTCCTGGGCCACCAGGGGAGGCTACGCCACTTGCTGAATCAGGTTGGGATGTTTGTGGTCAAGGACGTTTGAGTTCCCTCTCTCGCAGAGGTCCCCTTTCTCAGCTTTTTCCTGAGCTGACTAGAGCTAGTCCTTAAGCCTCAGCTCACACAGCTCTTCCCCCAGGTTACGTTAGGGGCCTTTCCTGTGTGTTCCCATAGCAGCTGTGCACACCTGTTACAGTAAGGAGTGGTGTGTTTACCCAGCTGTCTCTGTACCAGGCTTTAGGGCAAGGCCTCCTTTCAACCCTTGCTCCAGAGTAAACGTGAGGTAGTGGGTCTCATATGAATGAACATTCATAGCCTCTTAAGCCCAAGCAGCAATTTTATACTTTCTGCATTTTCTGCTTCTAATATAGCAAAGTTTATATTTTCCACGTACAATGACCCTAACTTTTTGAAAAAATAATTACATGAAACAATATGACTTGCACTGAACAGTTTTAAGAAATTGCCTTTAGGACAACGTTAGGATGTCAAAACCTGTTCCTGCAAGACCTGTTTCAAAAATATAATTCTTTTCCTGACTTTCTGTCTTGCATTATTAATACTTTTATTTTATTAGAATATATCTTATTAAAATATGTGAGTATAATATAGTATTACAGACTTTTTAGCTTCAATATAATCTTTTTTCAAGTTTTAAAATTGTACTAAAATATAATATAATAACACTTATAATCTTAACTGATTTTAAGGTGTGCACTAGTATTAAATACATTCACATGTTGTGCAGCCATCAGCACTGTCCATCTTCAGAACTCTTTTCATCTTGTAAAACTGAAACTCTGTAATCCATTAAACAATAACTCCCCATGCTTCCCTCCCCCCAGCCCCTGGTAACCACCATTCTACGTTCTTTCTCTATGATTTTTGACTCATATATTAATGGGATCACACAGTATTTTTCTTTTTGTGACTAGCTTATTTCACTTATCCTCAAGGTTCATCTAAGTTGTAAGAGTTGTCAGAGTTTCCTTTCTTTTTAAGGCTAAATAAAACATCTTAAGATAAAAGCCTTTTTAAGGCTGAGTACAATTCCACTATACATATTATACCACATTTTGCTTACCCAGTGATCTTTGATGAACACTTGGGTTGTTTCGTGTTTTAGCTATTGTGAATAATGCTGCTATGGCATTGAACATGAACTTGAGGCATGGAGTCATTGAACATGGGTATACAAATATCTCTTTGAGACCTTGCTTTCTGTTCTTTTGGCTGTATACTCAGAAGTGAAGTTACTGGATCATATGGTAAATTCTATTTTTAATTCTTTTGAGGAACTGCCATACTGTTTTCCATAGATGCCGTGCCCTTCTTTGGTCCTACTGACAGTGCACAAAGGGTTCCAATTTCTCAACATCCTTGCCAGCACTTGTTATTTTCTGGGTTTTTGATAGTAGCCATCCTAGTGGATAAGAGGTGGTATCTCAGTGTAGTTTTAATTTGCATTTCTCTAATGATTAGTGATGTTGAGCATCTTTCATGTGCTTTTTGGCCATTTGTATATTTCTTTCCAGAAATTTTTATTCAAGTCCTTTGCCCACTTTTGAATTGGGTTTTTTGTTGTTGAGTTTTAGGAGTTCTCTATGGATTCTGGATATTAATCTCTTCATATTATAGACTCATTTATGATCCTTCTTCCTTAGGATCTCTGTATTTGTTTTGATGAATTTCCTTTTCTCCCTATGCATGTTTTTTCCCTTAACTATTTTAATTATAACATATTTTAAATTTCATATCATTTTTATGAGGATTTTTCTTTTGTTCTTGTAATCAGTTTTAATGACTGTATTATATTGCTTTGCCTAAATGTGCCAAAATTTATTTAGCCATTTCTTATAGGATATTTAGGTTGTTTCTAAAATGTTAGTGTAAATAATACTGGGATCAAATCCCATTTGGTTACAGTACATAATTCTTTCAAAATACAATTGAACTTTTTTTTTTAATTTCAGCATATTATGGGGACACAAAAGTTTAAGTTACGTATATTGCCCTTGCCCCCCCACCCCCCACCCGCGTCAGAGCTTCAAGCGTGTCCATCCCCTATACAGTGCGCATTGCACTCATTATGTATGTATACACCCATCCCCTCCCCACCCCACATCTGCCCGACACCCGATTAATGACAATTGAACATTTTTAAAAGAGATCTCTGTAACAGGTTTTGGTGTCATGCTTATGTTTAATTTGTGGAACATTCAGACTGCTTTTTTTTTTCTGTCTTTTGAAAGAATTTACCTGTAAAACATTTAGACTCAGGATTTTTATAGAGAGGATGATTTAGGAATAATTTTCTCTATTTCCTCCTCAATTATTAAGGTTTCTGCTTTTTTTGTGTCAGCATTGACCATACAGAATTTAAAAATTACCCACTTCATGTCGGGCAGATGTGGGTGGGGGAGGGGATGGGTGTATACATACATAATGAGTGCAATGCGCACTGTCTAGGGGATGGACATGCTTGAACTCTGACTGGGGGCCGGGGGGCGGGGCAAGGGCAATATATGTAACCTAAACTTTTGTACCCCCACAATATGCTAAAATAATAATAAAAAATAATTACCTACTTTATTAAGATTTTTCACATTTCTGACCGGGCGTGGTGGCTCGTGCCTGTAATCCTAGCACTCTGGGAGGCCGAGGCGGGCGGATTGTTTGAGCTCAGGGGTTCGAGACCAGCCTTAGCAAGAGCAAGACCCAAAATAGAAAGAAATTATATGGACAGCTAAAAATACATATAGAAAAAATTAGCCGGGCATGGTGGCGCATGCCTATAGTCCCAGCTACTCAGGAGGCTGAGGCAGGAGGATCACTTGAGCCCAGGAGTTTGAGGTTGCTGTGAGCTAGGCTGATGCCACGGCACTCTAGCCTGGGTGACAGAGTGAGACTCTGTCTCAAAAAAAAGGGGGGGGGGCCCTAAGTGTGTACAGCAAACTGTTGAGAGATTATTTCTGGAGAGTAAAGTGGGATTGGTTATGGGGATGAAGAGGGCCATCACTTTCTACTGCCAATCCTTGCTGCCTTTGTTACAAAATCCAAATACCATTTCTGCCTATCCTGTAACCCTACTTATTAGATTTTGTAACAAAGGAAATGAATGGGCAGCAAGGAATTGGTAATTGTATGAAAAGACTTGGCTTTGAAGGAATCTGAGAAGATAGCTAAGTGGGAATATAGCTTTGCAGGGCAAACTACCCCTCATGACTTTCCTGCCTGACATACTACTAGATCCTTTAAAAACTGATGAAAACAACTAGTGTATATAACCCAACATTACCAGCTCAGGCTAACATATGTGTGGTCACTGCTTCTATTAGATCCTACAGTATGTTCCCAGTATTGCCATGGGAACATTTGTAGGGTTGATCCCTAGTTGAGCAGGAATGTGATCCTACAGGAATCAGTGACGTTCAAAGATGTGTCTGTGGACTTCACCCAGGAAGAATGGCACCACATCGACCCTGCTCAGAGGAGATTATACAGGGATGTGATGCTGGAGAACTACAGCCACCTGGTTTCTGTTGGTAAGGACCAGTTCTGAGTGTCTTGCCTATTGGTGGGTCTTTCCTTCCTTGGTTGCTAAGGTTGTGATGCTCATAGCTTACGTAACCGTGAGCAGGGTGTGCAGGGTGTGCAGGGGTCAGAGTCTGTTAATCTCATTGGGACCCAGCTTTATGGGATTTTGAGCCTGCTCTTTAGGTAAAAGGTCTTTATTTTGCAGAACTGGAAATAGGCAATTTGATTGCATGACTCGTTAAGTTGCACCTTTTTTTTCCTTCAGAGTTCCCGAGGATCAAGGACTAGTACTGACTTGTCCTTAGGAGGGTTCTTTGTCCACTTGCACAAACAACCAAATCTTGTGTATTTACCTATGAGCAGGATATCAAGTTTCCAAGCCAGATGTGATCTTCAAATTGGAGCAAGGAGAAGAGCCATGGATATCAGAGGGAGAAATCCAAAGACCTTTCTGTCCAGGTAAATGAGAATGAGTGAGAATCGGGCATATAGGAATGAATGCAGATGCTGGCACAGCTTAGGAAGGGGAAGCTGCCTTTAGCATCTGGGTTGGGAGCCCCTAGACCTGCATAGGAAGCTGAAGCCACCTGGGTGACACCTCTTTATGTCTCTCTTTTTCAAAAGGGTGTCAGTAGGTCTTAGAGGCAAAGGGACCCCTTTTTTCTTTCTAAAAGTAGCTTTTGCCCTACACTCAGAATACCATTTCTGCCTATCTTGTAACCCTACTTATTGGATTATTTTCTCCTGGTGGCCTCCAACTTCTTTCATTAATTAGATATCCCTTTTCTACTCATTCAGACGTGAATTGAAACCCCTAGTCTCTTATTTTGTCTTGTTTCTTTCACTGTCAGATGCCCTAGACTTACAGGAAACACCCACAGCCTTGATTCCCCCTCCTTCATAACCTATCTGCAGATGCCTTTCCCTGACCATATGCCTAAAACATCTGTCTGGGGAGGAACAGCATCTTCCTTCCATCCCACATTTGTGCTGATTGACTCATTGCTCCTCCGTGGTTCCTGGAGTATCATCCTCTCCTAGTCTCCTGGCTTGCTAAGTGCTGCTTGGCTTTAGGTCTTTGGCATTTCTTGCTTTCCCCCCTCACTCCCCCCCACCCCCGAGTGGATCTTCCTTAAGGAGTCTGCCCTCTAGACTCTAGACCTTCTCTGTTACCTCCCTAAAAGGGTCCTGCTTTTTGGTTGTTACAGTTCCTTATTCTATGAAGTAGATTTAGAAATCTCCCTTACTTGTACCCTGGTCATTTCTTTTTCTCTCACAGGACCTCTCCCCACTTGACATTTCACACAATTCATACTGAATATGTAGAGTCTAAATTCATCATCTTTTATCCCCAGCCAGCACATTTTGGTACCTTGCCCATTTCCCATTTCTACCCTTGTCTGTTAGAATCCACTGGATTTCCAATCAATCCCTCAAGCCAGACATCATAATCAGTTTAGTCCTTTTTCTTTCCATGTGGGTTATTTTCTTCCTTTGAGAAATAGCTTAGAGTTTTCCTGCCTTTTAACTTCTACTGATAGCATCCTAAACCAGGCCCTGGATTTAAATTACTATCATTATCAGCTAGAATTTCTCACTTAGTCTTTTCTTTTTATAATCCATATTGGATTTTTAAAATTACAGCTTTATTGAGATATGATTCACATACGATAAGATTCACCCCTTTAAAGTGTACAGATCAGTGTTTTTTCATATATTCAGAGATTTATACAAATATTACCACTATCTAATTTGAGAACATTTGTATCACCCTGAAAAGAAACTTCATATCCATTAATGGTTACTCCCCATTCCTCACTCCTTTTAGCCCCTGACAACCACTAATCTACTTTCTATCTTTATGGATTTGGCTATTCTGCACAGTTCATATAAATGGAATCACATAATATATGACTGGCTTGTTGCACCTTGCCTAATGTTTTTAAGATTCATTTATTTGTAGCATGTATCAGTACTTCATTCCTTTTTATTCAGTTCCATGGTTATACCACACCTTGTTTAACCATTCATCGGTTCATGGACCATACTGGATTTTAATGCTTTATCTTCATAAAACCTCTGACAAAACCTTACTATTACTCCCTATACCTCATTATAGGAAGTAGAAACTCCCTTGATTTAAAGGTCTTTTATCATACCTTGTAGTATTATCTTTCTTTTCCTGCTAAAACAAGCTCCCCTTAAGTTGAACTTCTTTTAATATTCTCTGCAAGTAGCATATACTTCCCCCTCATTAGGTAATATGTTCTGCCTATCCAAAGCTATCTGTTCTTGGGGTTCAAGGTGTATTTAATCCATGAGATAATGTCTACTAATATATCTTCCCTGATCACAAATATTATTTATATCATCTCTGCTATACAAACTCAGATTTAATAATATACCATGTTGCTTCTATGCTTAGATTTCAGGCTCATGGAGGATGGATCTATTTATTATAGTATTTCTATATATTCTATCTGTGTTGCAGAGCATATAGAAAGCAGTCAGAAATTACTTGATTGATTATTATGAAATGTGGCTGGAGAAATAACTTCCTCATTAGTTATTTCTACAAGCATTTCTCAAATGACCCACTGAGTGTTCTTAAAAAAACATATAAATCATTCTCTGCCCTCAGGAGTTTAGAGTTGATTCTTGTTGCAGGGTAAGGAATTTTGGGGTTTAGTGCCCCATTGTTGTTGTTTTTCCTTCCCAACAGTTTATTATGAAAATTTTCAAATATATAGAAAAGTTGGAAAAATTATACAGCCAACACATCTACCACCAAGATCATTACATTTGTTGTCATTAACATTTTGTTATATTTGCGTTATCATGTATCTCTTCAGCTATCCATTTATCAATTCCTCTTTTTGATGTATTTCCAAGTAAGTTGCAGACATGAGGACATTCTTCTACCTCTCCACACTTGAGCATGCGTATCATTAACTAGAGTTCAATATTTGTTTACAGTTGTATGTTTTAAGGAAATGTTACATACAGTGAAATGTACAACTCTTATATGTGCCATCTAGTTGGTCTCAACAAATGCATGAATGCATTAAACCCAAATTCCTGTCAATATGGAACATTTTCATCGCTCCAGAAAGCTCCCTGCCCTTAGTTTTTTTGGGTTTCTTGTTTGTTTTTTTTTTTTTGAGACAGAGTCTCGCTCTGTTGCCCAGGCTAGAGTGCTGTGGCGTCAGCCTAGCTCACAGCAGTCTCAAACTCCTGGGCTCAGGCGATCCTCCTGCCTCTGCCTACTGAGTAGTTGGGACAGTCATGCACCACCATGCCTGGCTAATTTTTTCTATTTTTAGTTGCCCAGCTAATTTTTTTTCTATTTTTAGTAGAGACAGGGTCTCACTCTTGTTCAGGCTCGTCTCAAACTCCTGAGCTCAAGCAATCCTCTGCCTTGGCCTCCCAGACTACGAGGATTATAGGCATGAGCTACCACGCCCAGCCTTCTGCCCTTAGATTTTAAAGGTTCCCATTCTTAGAACCTAGGTATTAATTAATTCTCTGCTATTGGTATTCAGAAGTAAAAATGGAGACTTAGAGATCAATTTATTAGGCAGATTGAAATACATCCTCCTTGGTCAGGAGAGGTGATTAGTGTAGACCTGGAGCTCAAATGGACCAAAAGCACCAGTTGTAAGGGCAGAGATGATTTGCCTCCTGAAATACTACTTTTCCTCAGTTTGTAAAGTATAGCCCTTGATCTCCCAAGTATGTCAAAGAACCATTTTGGTTAGCTCACTGGGTATAGATTTTCTTTACAGAACTTGGAGACCTGGAACCTTAAAGACTAGACCTTAAATAAATTATTAAATAGATGTATTAGGAAAATAGATTTCATGGTGGTTTGTGAAAGGACAGGAGACATGGAGAGCAGATAGGATCCTGCAAGGTAGACTATGATCTATTCCATTTGTACCATGCCTAACATGCTCGTGCTCACTTATTGCCTTATTCCCTAACCAGCCCTCCTAGATGGGCTTTCCTTATTCTCTGGACTTACCACAGTCTGGATCTACAGTCTTCACTATTACCTCTCTTCATTCTTCCTTTCCTCCATTTTGGGGCTTTTCCCCAGGATACAGGACTAATTTCAAAACAGAGTCAGGTATAATTTGTATCTCTTTCATTTCCTAATTCCTACTGTAGCAGTTTGTTTCAACAGGAAGGAATAGGGGACTTTTGCACTTTGGATTTCTTTCAGACTGGAAGACCAGGCCTGAAGCTAAATCATCATATCTGCAGCAGAATGTATCAGAAGTACCCCATAGCACAGATAATCTCTCACATGCCACATTAGAAGACTCCTGGGACGTTGACAGCCAGTTAGTGAGGCACCAGGAAAACTGGAAGAGACATCTGGGGCCAGAGGCACCCACCCAGAAGAAAATAATCACACCACAAGAAAGTTTTGAGCAGAATAAATTTGGGGAAAACTCTAGATTGAACACAGACATGGTTACACAACTGAACATTCCTTTTAGACTAGGACTTAGTGAATGTGAGACACTTGGAAGCAATTTGGGACATAATTCAGACTTACTTAATCAGAGCAATATCCTTACAAAAAAGAAACCTTTTAAATGTAATAAATGTAGAAAAGCCTTTATTCATAGATCATCACTTACTAAACATGAGAAAACTCACAAAGGAGAGGGAGCTTTCCCCAATGGTACAGATCAGGGAATTTATCCTGGAAAGAAACACCATGAATGTACTGACTGTGGGAAAACCTTCCTTTGGAAGACACAGCTTACTGAGCATCAGAGAATTCACACTGGGGAGAAACCCTTTGAATGTAATGTGTGTGGAAAGGCCTTCAGGCATAGCTCATCCCTTGGTCAACATGAGAATGCTCATACGGGAGAGAAACCCTATCAATGTAGTCTCTGTGGTAAAGCCTTCCAGCGTAGCTCCTCCCTTGTTCAACACCAGAGAATTCACACCGGAGAGAAGCCCTATCGATGTAATCTATGTGGGAGGTCCTTTAGGCATGGCACATCCCTCACTCAACACGAGGTCACACATAGTGGAGAGAAGCCCTTCCAATGTAAAGAATGTGGGAAAGCCTTCAGTCGTTGTTCTTCCCTAGTCCAACATGAGAGGACTCATACTGGCGAGAAACCTTTTGAATGTAGCATATGTGGGAGGGCTTTTGGTCAGAGCCCATCCCTTTATAAACATATGAGGATTCATAAGAGGGGCAAACCTTACCAAAGCAATAACTATAGCATAGATTTCAAGCATAGCTTATCTCTTACACAAGATGAAAGCACTCTAACTGAAGTGAAATCCTATCATTGTAATGACTGTGGGGAAGACTTTAGTCACATTACAGACTTTACTGACCATCAGAGGATTCATTCTGGAGAGAACCCCTATGACTGTGAGCAGGCCTTTAGTCAACAACCTATTTCTCATCCTGGGGAGAAACCATATCAGTGTAATGTATGTGGAAAAGCTTTCAAAAGGAGTACAAGTTTCATAGAGCATCACAGAATTCATACTGGAGAAAAACCCTATGAATGTAATGAGTGTGGAGAAGCCTTCAGTCGACGCTCATCGCTTACTCAGCATGAGAGAACCCACACTGGAGAGAAACCCTATGAATGTATAGACTGTGGAAAAGCCTTCAGTCAAAGTTCATCTCTTATTCAGCATGAGAGAACTCATACCGGAGAGAAACCCTATGAATGTAATGAATGTGGACGAGCCTTCCGAAAGAAAACCAACCTGCATGATCATCAGAGAATTCATACTGGAGAAAAACCCTATTCTTGTAAGGAATGTGGGAAAAACTTTAGCCGAAGCTCAGCTCTTACTAAACACCAGAGGATTCATGCACGAAATAAACTTTAGAAACCCTGAAATTGAATGTGCAGAACACTTTAGCTAAAATACTGTTCTGATTCAGTATCAGGATTCTTACTAGAGAGGAAGCTTGAGAATATGATGAATCATGTGTGTTTTTATGTTGTGTGTGGAGAAAACTGTGCCAGTCAACAGAATTTTGTTTAATAAATAAAAGCCACATTCTCAGATCTAATCACAGACTGTTGTAAAACAACTACAAACACCATATGTAGCCAGTTGGAAATGATATGCCTATATATTGGACTTTATAAAGCTTCTAAATATATGCAGGAGATCACCAAGTTTCAACAGCTTGACTTGTAACTCCCACTGTTGACAGCCTTTTAAAAACATAAAACTCCTGCTATAATAACTGACTCTTATTTTAAAATTGTTTGACAACTGCACTCAACTGCAGCTCTTACATTAACTTCACCATGGAAACTAATTCCACCTCCAGGAATTCACCATTCGAAGAATTAGGTCAACTAGCTCAACCACTTCATTGTACAGATGAAGATACTGAAAACCAAAGATGTGAAGTGGTTTGCACAGTATGATACAACCTAAATGGCAAAGCTGGGTTGAGAATTCAGGTTTCCTGGATCTTTGGCTCCATGGCCTTGCCACTAAAAAGGTATTTTGGAATTCAGAGGGCTTTAAAATAATTTTTTTTTGAGACAGAGTCTTGCTCTGTTGCCCTGGGTAGAGTGCAGTGGCGTCATTGTAGCAACTTCTTACAAGCTTACAACCAAAAAACAAACTGTAGATAGTTGAACTACTGGTGACATTTTCCCTTTTCCCAGTTGTAATTATTCTTCCAGCTAACATGTCAGTTTCATAGAACTAATAAATCCTTTTATTGTGCTTTTTGTGGCATACCCATGAAAAAGCACTTCCCCAAACTTCCTGTATCAGATCAGTGGGAAAATGACACAAAACTAAGAGAAATTTTTCCCGGTTAATTTTACTGTAGAGAAGTATAAGTCCAGTTACCCATTGCCATAAAGTTTGTCTTTGACTCAGAGAAACACTATGTACTGGCTCATTTTGTGTGAAAAGGTAATATTTCACCATTAAAAAAAAAGTGAACTTATTTTAGCTCTGTGGTGCCTTTGCATCAGTAAAGCATGAGCTAAGCTTAAGTGGCCTGCTCTATCCCCTAATGGCCTATCCTAAAGGAATTTCCAGAACCTTTGTTGATTCATCACAGAGCAGAGAAATTTGGAAGCAATTGTGGACACTGGCCCCTTTCACACAAGAGCCTCTCCCTTCAAGATAGGCAAATTTTTCCATCCCTAATTATGAATCATGGGGTGAAATGATGTCGCTAGTGTTGATGGTGAACCTTACCTACTGGCTTCTTTTTGTGCCAGATAGCAGCATCCATCACCCTTCTCTCATCCTGGATGGCATGAGGCAGCTCTTAAGCGTTCTTCATCCTTTGCAGGGAAAAATGTGCATGGGGGCTGAAATGTCTGTGCCGACCAATGAGTCTATCACCTGTGAAGTACAATGGGCTATTCCATAGCATATCTGCCCTTCTGAGATGTTAACCACTAAAAAAAAAAAACTTTGTTTATGATACTCCATGCTTAGCTCTCACACAATGCCGAGACCATGCTTGTGTTGTCTGATATGTAGTTGACAATGGGTAATTCTACTCAGACCCTCCCCTACTGATTGGCTGGGATGCATGTCAGGATCTTATTTTGCTGCTGGTTGTTTGGGGGGTTCCCATAGTGGCCTACTTGCAGGAATGGCATGAATTGTAACCAACTGAGTGCTGCTCTGCTCCATTGTTATGGAGGTTTATAAAAACTTAGGTCTAGAAGACCTAAAGGAGACCACTCATGTGTGTTTGGGGTCTGGCCTGGATCCAGCCACTACTCTGAATTTCAGCACATCTTCACTGACAGGGAGCGAGCCCAGGATGTATGTGTAGCTGATTGAGCAGAGGGCTTTCCTAGTCCCAGCAGCCATGCACCGTACACTTATACATAGCCTTTCAGAGCTACAGGAAACACATCCTTGTAACATCATTGTATTCTTTCAATAAATAGCCTTCTGAGTTGAGTGGGAGTCAGTTTGTCTTTTTCAATTTTTAGAACTTGGCTAAGATTTAAGAATGGCACATCAAGAAGGAAGGATTGCTGCTAAACTCATCATAGCCAGGTGAGTTGTTAATACCTACCATTTATTGAATGCTTACTATTTAAAAGACATTGTGTTAATGTTTCATTTTATTCAGTCCTTACAACTCCTAGTTAGAGGTGTTGTGGTTGCTCTTGTCTTTTTCTGCCCAGCTCTCCCACACTCTTCCTCTTGTAACAATTCCTGGTGTACTGACCGCAAAAACACAAGTCAGGATGTCCCCAGGGCTCAGTGATAGTTCTAGAGGAAGGATTGTGACCTAGTTCAGCCAACTGGAGTCCTTTGCCAGAATTTTTTCAATGTAGAGCTGGAAGGAGAACTTTATGTTGGGGTTGCTATGCTGGAAAGGTAAAGACCTAGAGGTTCTATGAGTCCAATTTCTTACCAGAGATGGGACGTCTGTTGTATAGGACATGATGATGTTCTCCTTTCTATTCCCTGAGGTCCTAGGACCTAGCTTAATTTCTGAAGCTCTCCTTAGGATTCAGTGAGCTTCCCACTATTAGTCCAACACATCCTCCTTTTTGTGCAAGCTAATTTTTTGTTTCTGTTGCTTGCATTAAAGAAACCTAATACATGTATTATATCCTTGTTTTATAATGGGAGGGGGGTCTCAAAAGATACATTAACTCACCCAAGGTAGTATTTAATATTTCCCATCATAGATTCAAGCTTTGAACCGGGATTGTCTGACCCCAAAGGGATAGCTCTTAACCTCTAACTCCAGTGTCTCCAGAACCATGTTTTGTTCAAGATGCTGCATGTAACTCAATGTCATTTGGGGATGAGTGGTTGAAGGGACATGATGACATTAAGTTGAGACTGAGTAAAGACAAAATGATGAAGAGCCTTGGAATGTTTTTCTCAACTATTTCAGTAAATTAAATCTGCTAAATTCACCCACAATTCTCACACCTTAATATTATCAGTTATTTACATTTGCCTATACTGTAGATAAAAATATTATACTTAAAAAAACTTTATCATAAATGTTTTTCATGTTGCTACACAAGTCTCCTACTATTGAGACAATATTTGGATTGTTTTTGATGTTGGTGTTTATAATAATGACATTGAATAAGCACCCCACCTTTTTTTCCTATTGAATTTTAAAAAGTATGCTCAGAATGAGATTAAATAAAATATCCAAAATGAGATTACTGTGTCAGCATATATAGGGTGGCAAAACCAGCTGGTGTGGGACTCATACAAGAATAAGCTTGGTAAGACAGTGCAGGAGTAATAGTCTCAAAATTGCAAAAAGGAGCTAGGGGAGAACCAGTCTCCCACCTCTGCCTCATGATGCCTGGACAAGGGCCCCAGGGCAGCCATTATATCTGCCAGGGCATCTAGCACACCCGTATGGAAGATAAGAAAATACTTCACTTATTAATGGTGGTGATGCTCAGATCTTTATAGCTGCAATGGGCTTTTATAAATAATAACTAAGCTGGTTAATTCCTACTCGTCTTTTAAAATGCAAATGGCACTTCTGAAAAGGTTTTGCTGACTCCCACTTCAACTAAATTGGTCTCCTTTTAAATTTTTATAGATTACTACTAATGTCTTTCATGTTACCACAATTTGTATTTGTGATTATTTGATATTTTTTTCCCCACACTAGATTGTGAGTTCCAGGAAGGCAGAGTCCCACGTCTGTTTGTTCCCCTCCTTATCACAATACCAAGTAGTAGGTACTTAAGATAGTCTTTTAAGTGAGCAATCAAGTTGAGATTCATTGATAAAGACAGTAGGCTCATAAATGGAAAGGTCTTGAAGTCAGAATATTGCAAAACAAAACAATGTGATACTATTTCATACCAATTAGGCTGGCAAAAATTTAGAAATCTGGCAAGGAGGAAACGAGAACTTTCACATACTACTGGTGGGAGGGTAAATTGGTATAATCATTTTGGGGAGTAATTTGGCAATATCCGGTAAAATCAAAGCTAAGCATACCTCATGTTGCAAGAGAAATTCTCCCATGTAGGCACAGAGAGACACAAGGATGTTCATTGCAGCAGTGTTGGAAAGAATAGATATAAGGGTACAACAGAAACATTAGTAAATGAATGAGTTAATACATTGTGGCATATTGTTATAATTTGATATACAGCATTTAAATTTAGGAGCCAAAGCATCTGCCAAAACAAACAAAATCTAGCTCTGCCTATTCTATTCCCATGCAGCTAAACGTGGCTGAAGAAAAACAGAACCATGATGATTTGTCCCACTTTAATTTCTGTCTGCTAACCTCCCACACTTGTTTCCCTAGTCCAGTCATTGCCCCACTCTCCTAAGGTGCTTTTATACCTTCTCTCTTCTCTGACCTCCAGCACTTGGCCACTCCTTTCTCAGCTGGTGACCTTATTTCCTAGTTAAGGGAGAACAATAAAAGCAATCAGAAGATAACTCCTCACCTGTGTACATCTCATCCTTGCACTCTTCCTTCCTGTTGCTATGGTTGACACTTTGTTTTCTTGTCTAACACCAGCTCTCCCTCTGGTATATTAGATCCCATCCTTCAACTAGGGCATCGTTCCTACAGGTGTCCTTTTTCTGGCATCTTTTTTTTCCCCTTGTCTACTGGATCTTTCCCGTCAGCATAATGTGTAATTTTTCTCATCTCGAATGTATTCTACATTCCCTTCCACCTACCTACCACTCCCATTTCTTGCTTCACTTAATAGCAAGATTCCTCAATAGAGATGTGACATACTCATTGTCCCCAATGCCTCCTCCTCCATGCCTCTTGCACCCACTCCAGTCAGGTCTTTGTTTCTGCCTGTGTCAAAGGTCACTGATCAACTCCATGTGGCTAAATCTAGTGATCTTTTTTCAGTCCTTTCACTTGATCTTTCAACATTAGTTGGTACATCAGTTGATCACTTCTTCACCCTTGACCAATTTTTTTCACTTGGCTTCCAGGTTACACTTAACTAGATTTCCTTATTTACTGACAGTGACTTCTCACAAGTTATCTTTCCTTACTCTAGACATGGGGATTCCCCTAGGGCTCAGTCTTTGGGCCTCTGTTCTTTTTCTGTAATCATCCCCTTGGGACTCTCGTCCTGTCTCATGACTTTAAATATCCATTTGTTGACACTCTTCACATTTTATATCTCCAGCCCAGGATTCCATACTCATGTTACCAAAAGTTCGGTACTTGTCCCCAAGGCTGAATCAGAACAAAGAACAAGGACAAGTGGTTTGAGGAAAAGGAAAAAGAAGTTTATTATTAATAATTTGCTGACAAATGGGGTCAGTAGAGTAACATCTCAAAGACTGCCATCCTCCCTTTAAGCAGAAATACAGTGCTTTTTAAAAGGGGGGTTTTCTGCAGTATGCCTTGGGCCTGCTTGACCAGTGTCACATGTCCCAGCCTCAGGCTATTGCTGTTTAACTATAATCGGTGTTTTTGGTCTTGGGTCTTGGACCATCATGACCTTATCTCTGGTGACTACCATCTTGAGGTCTTTGTCCTTGTGTAGACAATCCTGTTTTAAGATAATAAAGAACAAACAGCAAAGAACAGTTTTCTGTCCCTTTGATCACTGGCCTCAGGATGCAATGCAAGTTTTAATTCCCAAAAGGTTGGGGGTGTGGTTTAGAGAGACAACTTGTAAAACATTCCATTGCCCTGTTTCTGACCTTTACCTCTATTACACTCATATAACCAACTATGTACCCAACATCTCCACTTGGATGTCTAACAGATGTCTCAAATTTAATATGTCTAAAGATGAACTCATGATCTCCCCTCTCCTGGCCCTATCATAAGCATGCTCCTTCCTCAGTCTTCCCATTTGATAAAAGGCAACCCCATCCTTCCTTTTGCTCAGGCCCCAAACCTAGGAACCATTCTTGATTGCTTTCTTCGCACCCCAAAACCAAGCTTCAATAAGTCCTGGCTGCTAACCATCAGGATATAAGAGGATGGCCATTTCTTTTTGCCTCTCCTGCTACCACCCTAGCTCAAGTCACCATCGCCATCTCTGGCCCAGATTTTTGCAATAGCCCTGTAATTGATTTCCCAGCGTCCATCCTTGCTTCCCTGTGTTCACAGTTCAGCAGCCAGAGATATACTGTAGAAATCTAAGAGCCTGTCATTCTTCTGCTCAAAGCCCTCTAATACCTCTCCATTTTACTCAATAAAAGCTAAAGGAAAAGCCTCACATAGGATTGGCACCACCTGCCATGTCACATTATCTGTCTGACTCACCACTGCACTTCCTTAATGGCTCTGCTCCCACGGCGTCCCTGCAGTGCCTTCAGCACGCCCAGCAAGCTTCCACTTCTGAGCCTTCACATTCCATTTGCTCTTCCCTCTTCCCCTGCAGATCTTTGCTCAACTATTTTCTTACCAAAGAGCCCTTCTTTGACTCCCCTATCAAGACAGCAGACCCTCCAGTGGCATGCCCCAGCTCCCTCCCTAGCTTTGTTTTTTCCACAACACCTACTGCCACCTGACCTATGTATTTTACCTGCTTATTGCATGTCCTTCTCTAAAATGAAAGCTCCATGATAGTAGGGATTTGAAGGGGTGGGGGCGGAGGATAAATTTTATTGAAGCAGAACACGCTTACAGAAAAGTGCACAGATAGCAAGTGAACAGCTTGATGACTGAGGGCAGCAGGTTTTGTATCTTTTGTTCAGTGCTGTGTCCTCATCACAAGAAATACTTATTTAATGAATAGTTGAACTGGATTCACATGTAAGGCTAAAATATTAACAACAGTTGAAAATAAAGTTGCAGAGGGATACATATAGTGTGATATAACTTTTAAAAATCCATAATCTATTTTTTAAATTGACACATATGAAGCAAAAGTAGAAAAGTATTAAAATACCAGCTTCAGAGTGGTGGCTTCCACTGGAGGTAGAGGAGAGCAGAATGGGAAGGAATAAGAAAAGGCTTAAACTGTCACATTTTATTTCCTTTTTTTTTTTTAAAAAAAAAAAAGCAAATATGGCCAGCCGTTAACATTTGCTAAAAGAAGGTGGTGCATAGGTATTTGTTGCATGTGACTCTTTGAATGTTTGAACTCTTTTACAGTTAAAGTCTTCCTCCTTGCTCTTATCTGGTCCTTCGTCCCACAAAGCCAGCTGCTTAGTTCCTCTCAGAGCATGGAGCCCGATGACTTGCACACCCAGCATATCTGAAGGATCTAGTTGAAGGAATAATGGATATTCATGTTCCCAAGGCTGAGAAGCTGATCTAAGCCCAAGAAAGAAAGGAGGATCTTGGCCTGTCAGAATCAAACAAAGCATTGCCACTCCCCAGAAATGCCTCCTGAGGGACCAAGTAAAAAGAAGCAGAGGACAGGGAAGCAGAAGGCCTCCTATAGATAAGGAGTATAAGTGACTATTTGCAGGAGTTGATAGAAGGAGATTACTAATTTCTGCTAATAAATTTCAGTGAAACCCCTCTAATTTTGGCAAACATACTTCCTGACAAACACATTTTAATGGATGAAGGAGCCAAGCAATTTGGACCTATTTTACTGTGCTATGAACAGAAAAGTAGTGGTTGTATTAGTTGAGTAGCCCCTAGCAGCAGAGTGGAAGCCCTGGGAAGAAAACGGTAGGACCACCCCATCTGTTTTCTTTGCCATCAGAGATCATGAGACAGGATTTCAGTGGCTCCTGGACAGAGTGACCATATAATTGATCCTCCAAACTGAGACCCTGAGGATGAAGGGGGAGCTAACCAGACAGGAAGTTCAGACTATGCTGGAAAAACCTGGAGCTCCTGTAAGGACAGGTGGGCAGGAGCCACAGGGCTGCATCAACACGGGGGCTACAGGGCAGCCTAGTTTCTCCTTTGGCCCCACTGCAGTCCTTGCCTCTAATCCCTCTCCAGGTGAGTTATCTCTTAGTTTGGCTGGGCAGCCACGGGGAGGAGCTGGACTCAAGGAGTAGGCCATGGGCTTCAGGACTAACACAGACAGGGCACCAGAGCTCTCTGGCCTGCCTCACAGCCAACACAGCCTGTCTTCTTCTCTCCTCTCTCCCAACCCATGGTCTGGGGTGGGGTGGAGGAGGGTGAGCAAGCAGGGATCTGAGATAAGGTAGGAGTTTAGCGTTTTGAAAATGGCTGGACTGGCTGGGCACAGTGGCTCACACCTGTAATCCCAGCACTTTGGGAGGCTGAAGAGGGAGGTTTGCATGAGGCCAGAAATTCGAGACCAGCCTAAGCAACATAGACCTGTGTCAATGTTAAAGAACCCAAACTCTGTAAAAGAATTTAAAGAGGTTTATTCTGTGTCAAATATGTATGACCATGGCCTGGAGAGCCATACCCAAGAAGTCTTGAGGAAGTAGTCTCAACGTGGTTGGGTTACAGTTTGGTTTTATATAGTTTAGAAAGGCAGGAATTACACATAAAGTCATAAGTGAATACATGGAAGGCATGCTTTGGCCCAAAAAGGCAGGACATCTCGAAGCAGGGGATTATAGGTGAGTTTAACCTTTGTCATGTATGGCCTTAGGCTTGTTAATGATTTTGTATCTTATTGTTACCAAAAATAACTCCACAAGGTATAGGACCTAACTAGGCATGTCTGACCTCCCTTCTCTTCATGGCAGCAACTCAGCTTTCAGATTTTGGGTCTTCTTTTTTTTCCGGGCGGGGGGTCCCTTTGGCCAAGAAGGAGTCCATTCAGTTGGCTGCAGGGTGTGGGAGTTAAGATTTTATTTTAGTTCACACCTCATCGGTACAAAAAGTACGAAATTTAGCCAGGTGTGGTGGCGCAGGCCTGTGGTCCCAGCTACTGGGGAGGCTGAGGTAGCAAGATCGCTTAAGCCCAGGAGCTGGAGGTTGCAGTGAGCTATGATGATGCCACCGCCTCAAGCCGTATCTAGACATCAGCCTAGACCCTGTGTCAAACAAACAAACAAAACACACACACACAAAACCGCATAATAACCGAAAATAAGCACAAAATTGTTTTTACTCAGATTAAGGGATCATAACACGGGATTTGACTCGTGCTACCTGGAGGAGTGGGAAGGCCTTTCAATGGTAACATCACACAGGTTAGAAAGGTTTATGCCACCAATTTAGAATTAATAATAAAAGTTCCCGGTGTGCCTGTTAAAGAGGTGTCCCGAGGAGGCCCACAGGCGTCCTCAGACATTTTATCACCTGTGGGTGGGACGCGCAGTTCCCCCTGCTGCGTTGAGGAGGAGCGGGAAGACACCCGCCTCCCCCACGCCGGGACACGTGGCACTGCGGAGACTACATTCCCCGAAGGCCTTAGCGGCGGCGGCCCACTTCCGCTTTCGGACAGCACGTCTTCCGCCTCGCGCTCGGTGTGGGTCTGCGTGGGCGTGTGGCCCTGCTGAGCTGCGCAGCGTGGACTTGAACTTAGCTGCGCGACCTCTGCCAAGTTCTCTGCGCCCGGAGCCAGGTCACTGTCCTCCCGTGACCGCCACGAGCCACCCGTGCCCCACGGCCGGGACACTCTGGCCCAGGCCCTTCCCTCCTCTGCGCTTTGGTGGATGGCGGGGCACCGCCGTCCCCATGTCACGTGACCTATTGGACAAAGGTTAAGTTGGATCATATGAAATTGTCTAGGTAAGCGGAGAAACTCTAGGGCAGTCTGAAAAGTGTGGCTTTTCCTGAGGAGGTCGTAAGTTCCCACCCCCTTGAAATGACCATAAAGAACAGAGACACCATCTCCTTTGCCTCCTTTCCTCTCCCTCCTGGGCAGAGAGGCTGGAGGGAGAATAACGAAGCCTTGAGTGAGGGGTTGCACTCCCAATAATGATGGTCTAGGTGATTAGGTCTAAATTTTCCACAGAAAGTAACAAGCTGGCTGAAATGTTAAAAAAAAAAAAAAAATCATCCAAGATTAATGCACCAGCAGAAAAAAAGAAGAAAAAATCATTCCTAAAAGCGTCAAAGAGCTAAGGAGAGTGAAGAATTAGGGATCAAACCTAATTTAGGAGAAGCAAGAAGCAATTCCTAATCCCAGATCTCAAAACTGCTTTTGCCTGAAAGCATTTTTCTGATGGAAAGAGACACCCATGAAACCCAGTTGTGACATTGGTGGGCTTAATAATCACCCCGTACTTGAACTAGGACCCCAGAAGACAACCTCAGGAAAATGTTGAACTGGAGAAAAGCCCTGGCTTGGAAAAGCCAGAGGGAAACAGAAACTTAGAGAGAAACATGAGTGTTGTCAGTAAGAATGGCAGAGTAAGGACCTCCAAAAGTTCTCTGCTCCACAAAAGCCATGAAAAGGCTGGCAAAAACGGTCAGAATCAGCTTTTTCAGAACTCTGGAGATTAAAGTCTTGCAGCAATCCGGGAGCATTTGTTCAAGAAAAACAGCTGCATTTCAGTAAGAATAGTGAACTTTGTGGCATTTTAACATGCCCCATTCCCATTTCCTTCACCCCTGCTCCTCAATACCCTTGAAAACAACAGCCTGGCAACCACTGGAAGGGGCAGAGCATGGCTGGAGCTTCTTCAAAGTCTCATTTCCAGGGAGTTGTCATTATTTGACCTGTATGGTGGTTTCCCGTAAGACTACACTCACAACACTTGTCTTTATGTGACTTGACTTGGAGCTTGCCCAGTGCTCATAGCTTTTTCCCCAGGAGTGTCTGTTGAAAATTATCAGGGCAATTTGTCTAACATCATGGCTACCTGAGGCCATAAGTAACAGTCAGTGCAAACAATAGGCTAACCAAAAAGCTTAAAAGGAACAGCTTTTAATGAGATATCCATAGGGAGCGTTGAAAAGCTCCAACATATTCCTGGGAATCTAGAAGGTTATGCACATGCCCAGGGCTGTCTGGCATGTTCCTTCTCTAATTGCACATGCACAGGGCTGTGCAGGTGCTTAGGAAAGACCCAGAAAGGCACTAAGCTGTAGCTTTTGGCTGACCTTGAGGCTCTATGCAAGCAGGCAGTGAAGCCTAAGGCAGAGTAGTAAACTGCCTGGCTTAGTGTTGAAAGTGTGCCACAATGTACACCAGATCCCCTTGCCTTTGGCAAAGACTGGGAGGCATGGTGGTTCTAGGCATTTAAGGAAATCTCTGTCTAATCATAGCTGACTACTAGCTGAGTAGAGATTTCAGTGGCCAAATAGCAAAGAATACAGACTTTACAGAATTAGTTCAGGAAAGTCACTAAATAAACAGCAGCAACAACAAACAACCTAGAAAGGGGAGGGGGTATCTGGTTTCCAGAATTGCTACTTTGTAATATTTAAAATGTTCCACCGGGTGCTGGTGGCTCACGCCTGTAATCCTAGCACTCTGGGAGGCAGAGGCGGGAGGATTGCTCGAGGTCAGGAGTTCGAGACCAGCGTGAGCAAGAGCAAGATCCCATCTCTACTAAAAAAAGATAGAAAGAAATTAGCTGGACAACTAAAAATATATAGAAAAAATTAGCCAGGCATGGTGGCACATGCCTGTAGTCCCAGTTACTCGGGAGGCTGAGGCAGAAGGATTGCTTTAGCCCAGGAGTTTGAGGTTGCTGTGAGCTAGGCTGACACCACAGTACTCTAGCCCTGGCAACAGAGTGAGACTCTTCCTCAAAAAAACAAAACAAAACAAAAAACTGCAGAGAGATATCAAGGCACTTATTCAAAAAGTTCTATCAACCTAAGCAGAATGGATGATAAATACAAAGGCAGCCATATCTAGGGACATCATCTAGCTGAAAAACTAAGGACCAGCACGTCGGGAGGCTGAGGCAGGAGGATTGCTTGAGTTCAGGAGTTTGAGACTGCAGGCTGCAGTGAGCTATGATCATACCACTGCACTCTAGCCCAGGTGACAGAACCAGACCCTGTCTCTTGAAAAAATAAAAGCAAAAAATATAACACAGACACACATGTATACACACACACACACACACACACACACACACACACACAAAACCCAAAGGACTAGAAAATGCTAAAAGCAATAGGCTAACCAAAAAACTAGAGAAAAGACACTACCTTCAGAGGGTAAATGTCAGAAGAATGGTAACCCAGTAGGTGCTCAATGAACATTTGTGAGCAAAGCAATCAGACAATCCCAAGGTTGCTCAGTGCTTTTCCAGTCAATACTCCTTGCTCTCTGAATGACCTTCTTAATTTCTCTGTACTTCAGTTTCCTCGAATGTAAAATGGGCATATTAAACCAGGTGTGCTGGCCTGCACCTGTAGTCCCAGCTACTTGGGAGGCTGAGGCAGGAGGATCACTTGGGCCGGGAGTTGGAGGTTGCAGTGAGCTATGATGAGGCCACTGCACTCCAGCCTGGGCCACAGAACAAGACCCCATATCTAAAAATTAAAAAAAAAAATGGGCATATTAATAGAACCTGCCTGATAGAGCTATTGTGGATTCAATTAGTTAATTTGTTGCACAATGTGTGGCCTGCTATAGAGTTTCTTGCTATTATTTTGCTATTGTGATCATCATCACAGAAGCAGGTGGGCTGTAGTGGGCACAACATTGGATCTGGAATTAGGTGTGACACTTAACAGCTGTGCAGTCTTTGCTCATATTGCCTCGCCTCTCTGAGCCTCAGTTTGTAAATGGGGCCAACCATAACCCCACCTGTTAGGGCTGATGTGAGGACTAAATGAGTTAATGTCTATAAAACACTTAGCCCCTTGCCCAGCTCATAGTAGGTGCTTTTTAAAATGTGCGGACCCAAGTTGAACAGGATAGGATTGTGGAGCGCTGGCCTGCGGAGAGCTCTCCCCAGACACGTCCCCTTGAGGAGCGAGGGTTGCAGGACCCCCGCCCATCCCCAGGCTGGGCGCCGCGTGCATGCCTGGTGGCCACCAGGGGGCGGTGGCGCGCTGCAGAGGGCGCCCGGGGGCTGGAGAGCCTGGAGCCACCTGGTAGCGCGGAGCCTGAGCCAGGCCAGCTTGCTCGGCTTCCTCTGCTTTTTTCCCTTCCGTCCTGGAAACGATGGTGGAATTTCGCCTTTCCTGATGAGATACTTGCTCTCAGCGGCCTACATCCGCGGGTCCTGCACCCGAGAGGAAGAGATGTGGGGCACCCGGGGATAGCGGAGATCCGGGTCAGCGTCCGAAATAGAGACCGGCACAAATGCAGGTAAGTCCCAGGCGCCCCACGTGCAGAAGTAGCCCAGAACCTCCCTGAGCAAAGCGTTGTTTTTCCTCACAGCTGCTGCTTCTGCAAAATTTCGTACCCACAGAAAACGTTTTAAAATTGTGCAATCAACAAACACCCTTTTGTTCCCCCCTCCTCTACTCTGAAGGAAAACAAACACCCTTATACCTTTCACCTGGACTCACCAATGGTCAATACATTTTGCCAGATTATTAGCACACACACATATTTCATTTTTATTTTTATTTTTTTGGCTGAGCCGTTTGAGAGTTACCTGCAGACATCCTGACACTTCACCCGTGAATATTTCAACCTGTGTCTCCTAAGAACAAAGACCTTCTACACAGCCACAATGCCTTTATCACACCTAACAAGCTGAACATTGATGTAACACTGTTATCTTACACACAGTTACATACTCACATTTACGATTTATATCATGTATAGCTGTGGTTTTATTTGTGATCTAGGATCCAATGAGTGTTCACATCATTTTTTTCATGACATTTTTGAAGAGTCCAGGCAAGTTGTCTTATAGAAGCTCCCATAATCTGAATTTGTCCTATTTATTCTTCATAATTCTATTCAGCCAAGTCACTTTGGGTAACAATGTTGTATAGGCCATGTCATCGATTTCCCATCATATCATATCAGGAGGCCTATTGTGTAGGTTTGAACCATTTTGCGACACTAAGTTTTATCACTGGGTCATCTGTAACCATTTCCTGTCTTTCCTTTTTCCGCTCCCAATCCCCCACCTCCAAAAACTAAATCTGACACCACAAGAAGCAACCAGATAAATCCAGAACATGGGACAAATAGCCCAGATTCTTTAACAAATCCATGATCACACTGGCCTCCCTGTTGCCTTTCAAAAAATCTGGGTACTTTCCTGCCACAGGACCTTTGCACTTGCTATTCCCATCACCTGGAATGTTCTTTCCCCTGAAAAGGATGGTTTCCTCCCTCACCTTCAAGTCTTTGCTCAATATCAGCTTTTCAGCAAAGCCTTCATTGACTAGCCTAGCTCCCTTACTCTGCTCTACTTTTTCCAGATAGCAATTATCACCTTCTGACATATATAATTTACTTACTTATTATGTTTGCTGTCTGTCTCCTCTGGTAGCATGTAAACTCTTCTTCTGCTTTCCTCACTGCTGTATTCCCAACACCTCAACAAAACTCAGCACATGGTATAGGCACTTCAGACATATTTGCTGAATTAATGTATTTTTTATCTATTACTGCATTGCAAATTACTCCAAAGTTTAGCAGCTTAAACCACAAACATTTATTTTCTCATGTGGTTTCTTTTTTTCTTTCTTTCTTTTTTTTTTTTTTTTTTTTTTTTTGAGACAGAGTCTCACTCTGTTGCCCGGGCTAGAGTGCCGTGGCGTCAGCCTAGCTCACAGCAACCTCGAACTCTTGGGCTCAAGCAATCCTTCTGCCTCAGCCTCCCGAGTAGCTGGGACTACAGGCATGCACCACCATGCCCGGCTAATTTTTTCTATATAGTTTTAGTTGGCCAGCTAATTTCTTTCTATTTTTTTTTAGTAGATACGGAGTCTCGCTCTTGCTCAGGCTGGTCTCCAACTCCTGAACTCAAACGATCCGCCCGCCTGGGCCTCCCAGAGTACTAGGATTACAGGCGTGAGCCACCGCACCCAGCCTCTCACATGGTTTCTGAAGGTCATGGATCTGGGAGCACCTTAGCTGAGTGGCTCAGGCTATTTCCTCCCCCAGGCTGTAATCAAGTTGCTGGCCAGAGCTGCAGCTCTCTCAAGGCTTTCTGGGGCTGTAGAGCCCACTTCCAAGTTCATGCACGTGGTTGTTGGCTGGAAGCTTTGGTTCCTAGGCACATGAGTCTCTCCCCAGGGCTACCTCATGTCATAGCGGCTGGCTTCCCCCAAAGTGATGAAAAAGGGAGAGACAAAGAAAGAAAGAAAGAGAAAGAGAACACCCAAGACAAATGCCACATCTTTTTATTCCTTAATCACAAAATAAAAAACTTATCTGTGATAGACAGAATAATGGCCTCCCCAAAGATGTTTATGTCCTAATCCCCAGAAGCTGTGACTGTGATACCTTACATGGCAAAAGACACTTGCAGATGTGATTAAGTTAAGGATTTGAAGAGGGGGGTGGGCTGTGCCTGGCCCAGTGTGATCACAAGGAGCCTTATGAGGGAAAGGGGGACGACCAGGGGATGCAGAGGGTGTGTGATGAAAGGGGGGATCTGCTGATGGGAGCAGAGGGTGAACGAGGCACTTTGAAGGTGGAAGAAGGGACCATGAGCCTCTAGAAGCTGGAAAATGTAAGGAAAGAAATTCTCCCCCAGAATCCCAGTAGGAACACAGCCCTGCAGACACCTTGATTTTAATTAAGTAAGACCTATTTAGATGTCTGGCCTCTAGAACAACAAAATAATAAATTTGTGTTGTTTTAAGCCCCTAGGTTTGTGGTCATTCGTTAACAGCAGCAGTAGGAAATGAACACACCGTCACTTCTGCCACATTGTATTAGTTAGAATTGAGTCACCAAGTCCAGCCCACTTTCACAGGGTATGAATACCGGGACACTCCACTTAGACCCTGCCTACCACAAGGAATGAATGATTACTAACCCCACTTTACAGGCAGGTAGACTGAGGCTCAGAGGAGTGGAGTAACCTGCCTGAGATCACATAGCTAATAATGGTGAAGTCAGTTCTATCCGACACTCGGAATAAATTCCAAACTTTTTTGACAAATAGTTAAACGATGATCTACCTGATCTGGGACCTGCCTTCCTCCCAGATCTTTAACACACTAATTTTATTCCCATCTTACGGCCTTTACATCTACTGTTTCCTCCCCAAAATTGCTGTCCACTTCTCCCCCTTCAGGTCTCAGTTCAAATGCAAGTCTTCCCTGACCACCCCTTATAACGTGACTTTCTGTCCCTTGACCCCATTTTGGTTTATCTTTCTTATTTATTGTTTATTTACTGTCCCCTGTCCATTCACACTACATCCACCCTGCATAAGGACAGGGGCTTTGCCTGCTTTGTTCACTGCCGTGTCCCCAGTACTAGCACCCAGTAGGTGCTCAGTAAGTATTTGCCGAATGAATGAATGAATGACTTCACAGGGAGGTGAAACAGTTAAAGCCAATCCATTCAACTCACGTCTCTGGGCATTACCCGGCAGAGCTTATGAGGGTTAGAAGAAATACATAAAAGAAGTAACAAGGCCCAGAGTCATAGGATATATTTTTTATATAACTTTTATTTCAAAATATTAGAGGGTACAAACGTTCTTGTTACGTGGGTGAATTGTAGGATGCTTAAGTCAGGGCTTTTAGTGTGCCTATGACCAGAATAGCGCACATCCTACCCGACAGGTAAATTTTTATCTTTCATGCCCTTTCCTCCCTCCCCCTTCTTAGTTTCCAATGTCCTTTACAACCCCTTTAGGTCCGTGTGCACCCATTGCTTAGCTCCCACTTATTAGTGAAAACATGTGGTGTTTGTTTTTCCATCCCTGGGATACTTCGCTTAGAATGTTCCCCAGTGAGAATATATTTTTAAAGAAATAAGAGTTTTGATCTCCCACCAACAGGCTGAACCTGGGGGCATTCCCAGGACTCTGTCATCTGAAGGCCCTTTGTCTCCGGAGAGGAACAAGGCTGGCAGGAGGCGTGAGCAACCCGCCAGCACTGTTTGGGTAATAACTGAGCATTTTCCTCCCTGGCTGGTTATGCTGGTCTCCACGCCCCCTTTCCACAGGCAAAACTTTCTTTACTGAGCCAGGAACAGTAGCTCTGCGAAGACCCTGCAGGTCAACCATGAATTTCGTAAGGGTGTGTTAGGTAAAGAGAGCTGGACTGGATTAGGGAGGCTCAGTTCTTGTAACCTTGGACAAGAAACCTGTTTTTTCATCTCTCGCACTCTCTCTCCCTCCCCCTACCTTGGTTGGGTGGTTGGAGGGGAGGGGAGAGACTTGGGTACAAAGAATTGAATTACTCATCACAGTTCACAGCCCACGCTTACAATTGGTTCATACAAGGCTCTTCTCCAGTTCCATTAGTTCACTCATTCATTTCTTTCTTTTTATCCCTATGTCCCCCTTCGTTACCTTCCTCCCCCACTCTGTTTAATAAATATCTTTGAGTTTGTATATAGCTTTGTCAGATGTGTAGTGTTGTTTCATGGGAATGTGATTTTAAATTTTTTTAATTAGAAGATATCTTGCTATAGATCAGATTCTGTTTCTTACTGTGTTCGCCAGCCTTCAAGATGGCCCCAGTGGATCTCCTGATAGTCACATCTTTGAGTAGTCCCCTCTGCTATTGTCTGAATGTCTGGGTCCCTGCAAAATTCATATATTGAGGTGCGAAGCCTCAATGCGATGGTGTTTGGAAGTGGGGACTTTGGAAGGTAATTAGGTTTAGATGAGATCATGAGGGCAGGTTCCCTATGGGGGTGAGGGTAGAGTTCCCCTTTGCCCCAGAAATTTCACTGAAAGATCAACTCACAATAAGGCAGATTAATAAGAGAAAGAGATTTATTTTATTTAGTGTGTGCACAGAGAGAATCACAGAGTGATTACCTAATATCCCAATGGTGTCCAGAAATACATATACCTTCATTTTAGTGGGGAGGGGGAGATGAGGAATATAGGTAGCTCTGTTTAGGGGCAATAAATGATTTCTAGGGAGGATGAATAGATACTGGGAGATGGAGGGGAACAAATTGACTTGTAAATGATTCTCTTTGGAAATTAACCTGAGAGACAGGTATTTTATATAAATATTTGTTTTAGCAGGTATTATATTTAAAATGATTTGAGCCAGGTCTGGTTTCTAGTTGCATTCTTGATCTTCTTTCCTGTAATATGTTGAGATATATTGTAATATATTGAGATATTGAGAAGTTGATTATTCTTTTTTTTTTTTTTTTTTAGACAGGGTCTCACCCTGTCACTAGGGAGGGCCAGAGTGCAGTGGTGTCATCATAGCTCACTGCAACTTCAAACACCTGAGCTCAAGCACTCGTGCCTCAGCCTCCCAAGTAGCTGGGACTACAGTGAATTTCATATAATTTTCATGTGTCACAAAATATTCTTTTGATTTTTCCCATTTAAAAATGTAAAAATTATTCTTAGATTGTGAGCCAAATTGTAGAAAAACAGGCAACAGATAAAAATTTGGCCCACGGTGTTGATCCCTGGTACATTTCATTGTTTTGAACATCTGCATAATTATTCCATAATGTGTTTTCTTTTCTTTTGTGGGTGTGTGAGAGACAGGGTCTCGCTCTGTCGTCAGGGCTAGAGTGCAGTGACATCGTCATAGCTCACTGCAACCTCAAACTCCTGAGCTCAAGCAATCCTCCTGCCTCAGTCTCCCAAATAACTAGGACTACAGGTATGCGCCACCATGCCCGGCTAATTTTTCTGTTTTACAGAGATGGGGGTCTTGCTGTATTGTTCAGGCAGGTCTCAAACTCCTGGCCTCAAGCCTCCTGATCCTCCCACCTCAGCCTCCCAAAGTGCTAGGTTTACAGGTATGAGCCACTTTTTGGCTAGCATGCCTAGTGTTGCTATGAACGTTCATGCACAAATTTTTGTGTAGACATATGTTTTCATTTCTTTTAGGTATATACTTAGGAGTGGAACTGCTGGGTCAAATGGTAATTTTGTTTAACATTTTGAGGCAATACCTGTTTTTATACATTCCAGGAGCTAAAGATGGTTTTTATGTTTTTAAATGGCTAGGAAAAAATTAAAACAATATTTTGGGAGTCCACTTGCTCAAAGCTTCTTGGGCGTGGCTCTGGGGGAAAAAAAAGAATATTTTGTAACACATGCAAATTACATAGAATTCAAATATCAGTGTACATAAGTAAAGTTTCACTGGACAGCTACATACCCGTTTATGTATTGTCTGTGAATGGTTTTGCACTGCAGTGGCAGAACTGAGTAGTGTGACAGACATAATGTGGCCTGCAAAGCCCAAAATATTTGCTATCTAGCCTTTTATAAGAAAGGCTTACCAACCCCTGAACCATGTGTAAGTGTTGTTATCATTAACTTTTGTTGCCAGCTGGTGGGGGCAGCTTGAGTATGTACTGCCTCTGGGTTGGATGACAACAGGACCCAGGTCACCAGTCTCTCTCTGTTGGTTCGCAGCCTGGTAGCATAAAGAAATGAAAGGCCACATGTGGCCCCATTTTCTGGACTGAGAAATTGAGTCCTGTAGGGACTGCTCAGGCTCCTGCAGACTCAAGGGGAAATGAGGGCTTAGCTCGCTTCTACTCCTGGGCCGCCTCTTCCTGCCCAGTTAGGAAGATCTGTCCATGAATAATTCATGGCCAAGGTTTGCAGAGCACTCCGTCTTGTCAGAGCACTTTGATCATCATTAATTAGTCAGAACCTGGCTCCCCTGTTGCCCAATAAAACAAAAACAGAAGTGGCTGCAAGTTCCTCCATTCTGCCCATCGCCCCATCACCTCGCAAAGGCCTAAAGCCTGCTGCTGGGCCTGAAAGCCGGGCTTCCTGCAGGAAACTGTGCAGACTCAGGGTGGGAGGCCCAGCTGTCATAGCTGGTGTCCCCTGAGAAGTCATGTCCCCTCTCTGCCCTCATTGCCCCGGTCTGGGAGATCGAGTAATGCTGCCTATCTCTGGGGTTGCTGTGAGGACTATGGTTGTGAGTTTATAAAAGTGTTCCGAGGCTGAGCACTGTGGCTCACACCTGTAATCCCAACACTTTGGGAGGCCAAGCCAGGAGGATCGCTTGAGCCCAAGAGTTTGAGGTTGCTGTGAGCTATGATAACATCGCTGCATTCTAGCCTGGGTGACAGAGCAAGACACCGTCTCAAAAATAAGAAAAAAAAGTATATATCTGTACAATGGAATATTATCCAGCCATAAAAAGTAGTGAAGTACTGATACGTGCTATAATGTGGATTAACCTGAAACCATTCCACTAAGCAAAGGAAGCCAGACACAAAGGCCACATATTGTATGATTCTATTTATATGAAATGTCCAGAATAGGCAAATCCATAGAGACAGAAAATAGATTAGTGGTTGCCTAGGGCTGGGGAGGGAATGGAGAATGAGTGTAAATGGGCACAAGGTTTCTTTTTAGGGAGATGCAAATGTTTTAAAATTGATTGTGGTGATGATTACACAACTCTGTGACTATATTAAAAACAATTGAATTGCATACTTAAATGGGTGAATTTTATAGTATGTAAATTATACCTCAATAAAGCTATTTTTAAAAAGTGCTCTGAAAAGTATAAAGTGATGAGCACAGTGAATTTCATATGCATCACCTGTGATCATATTCATGATGGAGCTGAGTGTTCTGACCCGTCAGTTTAGGGTAGTTTCTAAGACTTGAAATCCCAGACACCTGGATTGCTTGTTATGCATGACCTCAGGCAAGGCATTTAACTCTCTGAGCCTTAATTTAACCATCTGTAAAACTGGGACTATAATCCTTGTCTCTTAGGATTGTTGTGACAATTAAATTAATATTTAGGAACATGCTGAGCTTGGTACTTGACACATAGTAGATGCTTAGTTATTTCCACACGGGGTTATAGCATGTTACATCCTCCGTAGAATCCTGTTTCCCAAACTTGCCTGATCATAAGAATTACTTGGAGCATTTGTCAAAATTACATATTCCAGGGCCCCACTTTTCAGACCAGCTGATCAGAATCGGTATTTTTAAAAACTCTGCAGTAAGTCCTGTAATCAGACAAACAGGGCTGATCCTACCTGAAGTCATTTTTGCTTCTTATTTATATTCTTCCCCACAAACCCTTAAACTTTTTTTTTTTTTTTTTTTTTGAGATGGAGTCTTACTCTGTCACCCAGAGTGAACTGCAGTGGCATGATCATAGCTCACTGCAGCCTCAAACTCTCGAGCTCAGGCAATCCTCCTGCCATACCTGGCTAATTTTTAAAATTTTTTGTAGAGACCAGATCTCGATATGTTGCCCAGGCTGGTCTCGAACTCCTGGCCTGAAGTGAGCCTCCCACCTCAGCCTCCCAAAGTGCTGCGATTACAGGCGAGAGCCATCACACCCAGCCAAACTCTTAAATTTTTGTTGTTTGCTGTTTCATCCTGAATTGCCACCCTATGCCAAAGATCCCTCTATTTAAGAACTGATTCTCTTCAATAATAATACATGACACTTGAGAGCTTATAATTTCTTCATACTTTATTTCAGGGCAAAGACTGACAACATTAATAATAACAGCAATAGTGAACATACATGTGCTAGCACCTCTGCAGAGGTTTCTCAGGCCCCTTTTCCTTCCTGTCCTCACAGCAGCCATATGAGTGGGTTTGGTTGTCCCCAGTTTGCCTCAGTGACATTAAACAATTTACCCAAGGCTTTTAGGAGAGTAAGTGGCAGAGTATAATTAAAACAGTTTTGTGTGACCCCAAAGCCAAACTAATATCCTTACACTACACAGTATCCAGTTCTTCCTATGAGAAAATAGGGGCTCAGAGACATCAAGGGCTTTTAAAAATCACAAAGAAGCTCCTTGACCAAGCCAAAGCTGGGACCCGGGATTCTGTCCCTCCAGTGTGTGACTTTCTCACTTCATCATACTATGACACAAGTCATACTCAGTGACTTTATCAACAAATAGCATACAAAAAAAAAAAGCATCAATTGCCTTTTAGGACCATTGAATACATTCTTTTTTACTTCTAGAAAATTTTCTCAATGACAGGCAAGAGTGGTTAACATTTATTGAGCATTTTCTTTGTGCCAGGTATTGCTATATTTGTATCAACACATTGAGACCTTTATAACAACAGGTGACCAGACTACTATTTTCATTATCATCATCCCCATTTTACAGATAGGGAAGTGGAGGCACTGAGCTGTTTAGAGCTTTGCCTGAGGTCAGAGACCTAACAGGGGTCAGATCTAGTAGTCAGAGGCACGAAGAGCAGCTTTGAGTCCTGGGCTTTAACCACTACACAGGGCTGCCTCTCACTTCGGGGGATGTTCACTGCAGTGGGGTCCATCATATGGAAAACTGGGAAACAAGCTACATGTCCAACAACAGGGTACTGGCCAGATCACTTATGCTATACGTTTTGGACATACTCTGAAGCCATTAAATATCATGCTAGGAAAGAACTTTCAAGGACACACAAAAGTGTTCACAATGTTTTAAGTGAAAAAGCCAGGTTCAAGAATAGTATTACTCACTCTACAAGTCCGTTTATATAAAGCACAAAATTAGGCAAAACTAGTTTCAGTTTTAAAAGCCAAGATATTGTTTACCCTGGGGTGGGACATTTGTGACTGGCAAGGGGCACATGGAGGCTTTTAGGGGCAGATCATGTTCTGTCCCTTATCCTGAGTGCTGGTGATGTGTGTATCCAGTATTACCTCTGAGCTGTCATTTAGGGTCTGTTCACTTTTCTGTATTTGTGTTATAATTCAATGAGAAGTTTAAAAACATGTTAGTACTATATAATCCTAATTTTTTTAAATATGTAGGTATACATTTGCATAGAAAAAAGTATGGAAGGAACCATACTTTGAGGGATATTTACAAAATAACAAGACTTCATCATAAAAAATGTCAAAATCAAGAAAGACAAAGAAAGGCTGACTATTCCAGTTTAAAAACAACTAATGGGATATGACAGTTAAATGCAATGCAGGATCCTGGATTAGATCCTGGACTGGGAAAATTATATACATACACACACACACACACACACACACACATACACAGCTAATTGATTAATTTAAATAAGGACTATAGATTGATAATGGTATTGTTGCAATGTTAAATGTCCTGAGTTTGATCATTATGCACTGTGGTTACACATGGGAATGTCTTTGTTCTTAGGAAATACACACTGGCATAGTTAGAGGTTAAAGGGCATGATGTCACAATTTAATTTCAAATGGTTCAGAAAAATACAGATACATATATATAATACACATATATAAATATATGAGATAGAAGATTTTAAAGTAAATGGTGAACAACTGATTAATGCGGGTAAAGGTTTCTGGGAGTTTCTTGTACTATTCTTGCAACTTTTCATTCAGTTTGAAATTGTAGGCCAGGCACGGTGGCTCACACCTGTAATCCTAGCACTCTTGGAGGCTGAGACATGAGGATCACTTGAGCTCAGGAGTTCGAAACCAGCCTGAGCAAGAGCAAGACCCCATCTCTACTAAAAATGGAAAGAAATTAGCTGGACAACTAAAAATATATATAGAAAAAATTACCCGGGCATGGTGGCACATGCCTGTAGTCTCAGCTACTTGGGAGGCTGAGGCAGTAGGATCACTTGAGCCCAGGAGTTTGAGGTTGCTGTGAGCTAGGCTGACGCTACGGCACTCACTCTAGCCCGGGCAACAGAGCGAGACTCTGTCTCAAAAAAAAAAAAAAAAAGATACCAAAATTACAAATTACCAAAAAAGGGAAGGAAAGGGATATGATACACAAAGTTTCACTCTGTTAGGACTAGTACTAAAAACAGAAATTGGAGAAAGATAAGTACAAATTTTCTAAATAGCCTTTTAAAAACTAATAAAATCATGGTATACTTTCCTGAAAGAGAAAAAAAAAAAATACAGAGGAAAATATACCGTCAGCTGCGCCCAGGTGGTGCTGCGACCCATTGGCGGTGTGCAAGGCCTCTGGGACCGGGTAGCCGAGATTTGAATCCAGACACTGCTGTTTATCAGCTGTGTTACACTGGACAAGCTACTTACGTTCTCTCTGTACCCTGTTTCCTCACGTCAACTGTGCAATGGGGACAGTAATGCCCACTCGTGGGGTCTTTGCAGGAGACACTATAGTGTAAAACGTCTGTGACAGTGTCGGCACACCCGAGGCATGTAAAGACCGGCCACTAGCATATCTGGTTGGTGGGGTTATGGGTGAAACAGTCTGCATTTTTCAAGCTCCGTAAAGTGAACACACAGTACTTTTATAATCAGAGCAACAATAAAACATCAAATAAAAATGTTGTTGACATTATTTTAGGGGATGGGAGGACACTCCTGTCCAACGGCTCAGCTTTTCCCTCTTGGGCCTCTGTCTCATCCCTCACCCCTCCCATTCCCTGCCCCCCAGGCCAGCCCCCTCCTCCCTGCCCACCAGATTGCATTCCTCACTTCTCTTCCCAAAGAACTATAATTAAGCTCTTACTCTGTAATTGCCATTTCATGGCTCCCCAACTGAAATCACACTCCTGCCTGGCCTGTTTTCCTTCTCCTCTCCACCTGGGAAGCAGAGGCAGGACTCTGCAAAGCCCAGGAGGGGCCACATCCCGTAAGGATGGTGGGGTCTCCGGTTGTCGAATATTCGCTGTATATGCCTGTCAGCGCTCAGCGCCTTCTGTGAGTGACCTGCTTCCATCCCCACATCAACCTGCAAGGAAACCGAAATTTGGAAGATGGAGTAATTCACCCACAGGGCTCGCCAGTAGTGGTGGAGCTGGCATTTGAATCCAGTTTGATTCCACTTCCTCATCTGACAAGTCTATTAGCTCCACTTTACAGATGGAGAAGCTGAGATTCAGAGAGAGTTTGAATCACTTGCTCGGGGCCACACAGCCGGGGCACTTATCACTCCAGCGTGCCTTCCCCAGAGACACTCTGAAGGAATAATCAGGAGGCTTCATGATTAAGTGGATGGGGGAGGAGAGAAGCAGAAAGGATGAAAAATGACTAGGACACTTTGAGCCTGACCAAGCAGAAAATAATTGGAAGTCAGGAGGGAGTGCTGGGTTACTAGGGGAACATTTGCGCCAAAGGAGTGAATACCTAATGATGGAATTTGGTTCATCAGATTGGGGTTTATGGGGAAGTCCATAATTGCACCCCTTGCTGGCTAGCCCTGCTGCCGAGCACCTGAAACCTACCAGCAACTGGACAATTTCAAGAGGAAAAAAAATATTCAACCCTATACTTCCTGGCAAGTGGTGTGTTCCTCTGAGTACTTGGGTCTTTCTGCATCAGCATCTTGTACTTTCTGTGGCTCTGACTATGCACCCTGATTGATAGACCAGCCTTAAAAGGCCTGTTCTTGAATTTGAGATCTGAGCCTTCCAGTCCCTACAGGTCATCAACAAAGACCAAAAGGCCTGGCATGAGCTCGAGGTTATTATTCACCCGAGAAGACATTATAAACCACAAGAACGCAAGCCCAGCAGGCAGGAATAGCCGCCCAGCTCACCGGGCACACTGGGTCCTCAGCCCTCCACCCAGCCTGATTCATAATTAAATCTGCAGTAGGCAGGAGGCAAACTAGAATTTTGTGTAAACTGGCATTGGGGAAGCATTTTGAATGCAATTTAATTTCAAAGTTCTAGAGCTCCAGAACTTGACGTGCTTGTGACATTTCAAGAAGAGGCTACCCCTCCCCCCTTCACTGGGACCATACCCTGAGGGAAGATGACCCAAAGGAAAATTAGTTAGGCCCCATGTATGTTTCCAGTTAAATATATCATGAAAAAAAAAAAGATCATCTGTGGGCAAAGGACAAAGAATTCACAGAAAAAATTCAAATGGCATTTACTTCTCTTGCAGGGTCACCATGCTGTGCAACTCCAGGGGGCGCACACACATTGTATTCTTCTATTCATGAAGATATGCATTTTGATGACCTGTAAGACAAGATGCTTAACCTCTCATAAGAGAAATGCCAATTAGGACAATAAGGTACTGTTCTTCATATATTGGATGGGCAAAGCTCAAAAAGTTGACAAGGTTGTATGTTGGTGGGAGTGTAATGTGATACCACTTTTCTGGTAGTGAATGCTGTGGACTGGCTCTCTTAGTCTGACCTGTCCCACCCTCTTCTAAGCAGAGACATTGGAAAGCTAAACCCTGCACTTCCCAGACTCCCTTGCAGCTAGGGTTTCGGACACTAATTGAGTCCTACCAATTAGATGAATTAATGAGAGATATGGTAGGTGACATTTTCCCTGCTCTTTTGGCTGTTTATGCTGGCAAGTAAGGTTGTGGACACCTGAGATCTTTCTGCAGCACATTCAGAGTCCATTCACTCTGGCTTCTTGGGTGTCAAGAGGCAGATGTGTCAACAGTGACATTTCTGTCTTTCTTTTTTTCCCAACCACATCCTGCATGAAACAATGAAATTTTGATCCCAGCTTCTGGCCTTAGGCCCAGCTATTGAATTTTACACTTTTGATGAGTGGATTCCATGTGGATGTATGTGAAGTATGAGGGCTGTCTGGAAAGTATCCAGCCATGTAATATGGAAAATCCTATTAACCACGGCTGGATACTTTCCGGACAGCCTTCATATAGCTCAACAACAGCTGTTTAAAAAAAGCTTTTGGTCCCTGATCTCATCTCCCACAATGAACTTGTCCTCTGCCTCCCCTTAGCTACCCCTCCTGACAAGGTCATGGCTACAGCCTTGACCTTGTCATTCCAGTGGTTGCCACCCCATAATCCTAATGTCCCAGCAATCTGCTCCATAATCATTGTCTCTTCCTCTAGCACACTTGTCTAGTATTCCAACTCCAGCAATTCTTTCACTCCTTTGGAACCTGCAACCCACGGATCCTGCCACTTTTCCATTGTCTTACACTTACCGTCTCCTCACTTCCCGCTTTGCATGCCTTAAATACCATGGCCCATCATTTTGGTCACTCCTTTATATACAAGCTCAACTTCTTTGCCCCTTTGCTGTCTTCCCCTAGAAAAAAGCATCGTTAAATCCAGCTCTCAACTCCACATCTGTGCCCGTGCAGCTGAACAGGGTTAGGGACCGCTCATGACCTCACTGACTTGTTTTAAATGCCTGACCATTAACTTCAAAGGGACCCCTGGGGTTGCTTGACAATCTTACTACCTCTCTTAGACCATTCACTCTCCTGTACTCCTAGAAGATTCTCCACACCTTCTCCTTTTCCTTCTAACGTAGGATCCATCCTCCCCTGTGCTCCCTATCAGCTGATTTCATCAGAAGAGAACTTCCACAAGGTCCCACGCCCGCCCGCAGGCACCTACCTCCCTGCATCTGCATCCCGGTGCCCCACTTTCCTTCCTGTTACCACCACTGCTCAGTCTGTGCTCCACTTTTTTTTTTTTTACAGACAAGGTCTTTCCCTGTCGCCCAGGCTGGAGTGCAGGGTGCAATCACAGCTCACTGCAACCTCAAACTCCTGGGCTCAAGTGATCCTCCTACCTCAGCCTCCCTAAATGCTGCGATTATGGGAATGAGCCACTGCACCCAGCCCTGTGCTCCCACCCCTCAGTGAGCACTTTCCTACTCAGCCCATTGCTTCAGTAATCCCTCCCCTTTCTCTTGCATCCTCAATCTCCTCCACCCATCAACCTCTCGTCATCCTGTAATTTACCAATATTAAAAAAAAGAAAAAAACTTTGCCACTTTTATAAAGTTAAGGTGAAAAAATGCAAAAAATATATAGAAATTTAAAACAAAACAACAAAAACCTATCACAGGGATGGACAGATGGACATAGACACGGTAAAGCAAGTAGAATAAAATGTTAAACATAGCATCCAGGTGGTGGGTCTGTACGTGCTCCCTGTAAAATTCTTTCAACTTCGTGGTATGTTTGCAAACTTTCATAAGAAAATGCTGGGAAAAAAATTCCTATCTTGACCTCACATTGCCCTCTTGCTCTTAACCTCACATTTCTCCTTCCAGAAAAACTCCTTAAAACCTTGTCTGAGCTTGCGTCTCCAATTCCTCTCCTTGAGTTGGTTCTCACACCAACTCCAATCAAGCTTTTGCCCCATAAGCCCACCAAACTGTTGCATAAACCTCACCAACGATGTGCACTTTAGGAAATCCAGGGGTCATTTATCAGTCTTGCTCAACCTATCAGCGGCAGAATTTGACTCAGTTGATCCTGCTCCCTGCTTCTTCCAAAACTTTCCTTAATTCCAGGGTGGCACTCACTTCTCCACTTCTACCTTTCCCCTGTGTTAGTTTCTTTTTATCTGCCCAACCTCTTAAAGGTGAAAGGCATCAGGGCTCAGTCCTTAAACATTTTTTTGTACTCCCCATGATATTTTGCCTTGTTAAATATTTTCTTTATCTACACTCCCTCCATTGGTTAGCTCCTGCAGTTTTGTGGATTTAATTACTCTAGGATTATTCCCAAATTCATATCTCTATCCTGGAACTCCCTCCTCTATTCCAAAATTCCAAATTCATTTATCCAAATGTCTACTCAGCAGCTCCACACGGACATTGGAATGTGGTCTGTTTGTCACCACCAAAACTTGAGTTGAAATGTGATCCCCAGTGTGGTGGTGTTGGGAGGTGGGTCCTGGTAGGAGGTGTTTGGGTCATGGGGGCAGGTACCCCATGAATGGCTTGGTGCTGTTCTCTTGGTAGTGAGTGAGTTCTTGCTCTCACGAGACTGGGTTAGTTCTTACAGAACTGGATTAGTTCCCTCAAGAGTGTGTTGTTATAAAGCCAGGACACCCCTCAGGTTTTCCACTCTTCTCACATGTCCACTTCCCCTTTGACTTTTTCCGCCATGTTGGAAGGCAGCACAAAACCCTCCCCAGAAGCCGAGGCCATGCCCTTGACCTTCTCAGCTTGCAGAACTGTGAGCTGACTAAATCTTTCTTTATAAATTACCCAGTCTCAGGTACTCTTTTATAGCAACACAAAATGAATTAAAACACTCAGCATTAAAAAGAAATGAATACTGATCCATGCTATGTTGTAGATAAGCCTTGAAAACATTATGTAAAGCAAACGAAGCCGTCACAAAAGACTATTGTATGATTCCATTTATATAAAATGTCCAGAATAGGCAAATCTATAAGAGAGACAGAAAACAGATTGGTGTTTGCCTGGTGCCGGGGAGTTTGAGAGGAAATGAGGAGTGACTACTAATGGATACAGAGCTTCTTTTTAGGGTGATGAAAATATTCTAAAATGGATTATGGTGATGGTTGTACAAGCTGTGCATATATAAAAACCATTTAATTGTACACTTTAAACTGGAGAATTGTGTGGCAGATGAATTACATCTCAAATAAAGCTGTTTTTTTTTTTTTTAAAAAAAAACCAGCTTTAAAAAACAGCCATACATAACAATTTCCCTAAGGGCGCCGTTACTGCAGACACCTCATGTGAGCATGTGTCACAGCCAACACCGAGACCAGTCAGACCACAGATGACTCCAGCCAATCACGCTTGGCAATGCTCAGTCACGCACCGGTCACACGGAGCCGCCAGTACTTAATACTGATCATGGGAGTTTACGGGCCATTTTATAAATGCCACGCTTGTGCAGACAAAGCTAATTACCCAGATCAGGTACAGCAGTGGTTAAGAGCACAGGCTCTGCAGTGAGACAAATCTGACTTTGAACGTGGGGTCTGTCTTAGGGCCACTGGCAAGTTCGCCTCTCTCAGCCTCAGTTTCCTTGTGTGTAGAATAGAGGTATTAATACCTACCCCATAGGGTGATTAAGGGGATTTAATGAAATACTCCTTGTAGAAAAATTAGCACAGTGCCTAGAAGTGGGGAGGGGATCAGTAAATAGTAGCTGGCATTATTAATAATAAACCATATAAATAAAGCACAAGCACAATGTCTGGTACATAGAAAGTGCTCACAACACAAAATGATAGTTATACTTTTTGCAAGGAAAAAAGTCTATGAGATAGAATAAAATTTACAGACAAGGACAGAGAATTTGAATCTGTTGCTAAAAAGCAAAAGTAGGTAACTTTGGAAGACTGTTGCTTCCCCAACAATCTGGCTGTCACCTGGTCCCTCTGCAGCAAATACTCACACGGCCTCAAGCAGCAGGGTCTCCCCTGGAGCCTCTTGGCCACTCCCACCACATCACTAATGAGCAAATCCAAGCTTCTGGCAACTCTAGAACATTCCAGCTAAGAAACTGGAGTTTTTGACAAGGGGCCAAGACAGGAAATGACATTGCCCCTCCAAGGCATGAACTGAGACGGGGAGGTGGAAAAGGAACTCACAGTAGAAAAATAATTGCAATTGGTTATTCCAGGAATGCAAGGGCGTTTTAACACCAGAAAATCTATTCATGTAATACACCAGGTTATCTGGTTAAAGGAGAAAAATGTGACCATCTCAATACCTACAGGAAAAAGTTAGTAGCTGATAAAATTCAATACTCATTTATGATTAAACATTAGTGAACCAAAATTAAATGGAAATTCCTGTTCCTGGTTAAAATATTACATATTTTACATATTATAATATCACACACATATATATTTCTTTGACCCATATCAAACAGCCTACTTAATGGTAAAACAATAGAACTATTCCCCAACCAGGAACAAGGCAAGGATGCTGGCTATCTTTCTTACTATTTAATATTGTAGCCAACTGATTCTCTACAAGGGTGCCAATGAGGAAAGAACAGTCTTTTCAGCCAGGCACAGTGGCTCACACCTATAATCCTAGCACTCTGGGAGGCCGAGGCGGGTGGATCGCTCGAGGTCAGGAGTTCGAGACCAGCCTGAGCAAGAGCGAGACCCCATCTCTACTAAAAATAGAAAGAAATTATATGGACAACTAAAAAATATATATAGAAAAAATTAGCCGGGGATGGTGGCACATGCCTGTAGTCCCAGCTACTCGGGAGGCTGAGGCAGGAGGATTGCTTGAGCCCAGGAGTTTGAGGTTGCTGTGAGCTAGGCTGACGCCAGGGCACTCTAGCCTGGGCAACAGAGTGAGACTCTGTCTCAAAAAAACAAACAAACAAAAAAAAAACCTTTTTGTAATTTAAAAACTGAAGTTGAAAAGTCCGTTTCCAGCAATTCTACTTCTTGGTACACACTCTAGAGACACCCCTGCCTCTACAAACCAGGAGTATATACTATATAAGGATGGTTACTTTAGTTGATTAAAAATGGCCACAAATTCTTTGCAGCCCCTCCCATCAAGAGGTGAACTCTATTTCCCCAGCCTTTGGACCTGGGCTGGTCTTGTGACTTGCTTTCATCAATAGAATTCAACAGAGATGATTATTGTCCGATACTGAGCTGAGGCCTTAGGAGACTTTGCAGCTTCGGTGCTCACTCCCATCCAGCCAGGCCACCAGCAGACTGCAGCCACTAAGTAAGTCCAGGTAAGAAGAGAAGAACCACCTCATCAACCCACAGAACCTTGAGAAATAAACCATTAGTTATTATGTTAAGCCACACATTTTGGGATATTTTGTTACCCAGCAATAGCTAACTGATACAGGAGCTACGCTGACGCCACAGCACTCTAGCCCCAGCAACAGAGTGAGACTCTGTCTCAAAAAAAAAAAAAAATCGCTAACTGATACAGTATTGACACTTTGCTTGCATTATCAAAAACTGGGACACAAGCCCATTGCAGGCTGGGTGGTACAGTGGGTAAGAGACCCCAGAGTTGGGTCCCCAATCCTACTCTACCACTTAGCATCTGTGTGATGATGAGAAATTTATTTGACTAATCCTTCTGTCCTCCCAGGTCCTTGTAAGAATTCAAGGAGTTAATACACAGAGAAAACTTAGAACAGCCTCTTGTAGAAAGGAAGGCTATTAAGTATCAGCTATTGGTATTACAGGACCACCCACAAATGTGGTTCATGTATGTGCTGGAGTATTCTACAGGCAATACAGGAGTAAATCTCATGTATGTCGACTTGGACAATTCTCAGAAATTCTCAAAACAGCCAGTTGTAGAACTATAACATTTACATAAAAATACTTTAAGAGTGCAGGAAGGACATAAACCACCTCTTTAGAGTCTTTGCCTATTTGGAGGCAAAGATGGCAGTGGGTTTCTGAGTAGAAATCAAGAAGTATTTTTGCTTTAATCACAATGTCCTTTTTGTTTATTCTACAAAAAGGACACTAGTTTCATAAATTTTAAAAATGTTGTACATAAGAAAAAGACTGGGGCCAAATAAGCTAAAATTCTAACATAGGCTAATTTGGTCAGGTGAGATTGAGTGATTGTTGTTTTGTTTTCTTCCTCCTTGTTTTTTACTTCCCCGTGTCCCTCCCTAATGCCTGTATTAACTTAATTACAACGGTTCCACATCCTTCCCTTTCTGCAGCATCAGCTTGGGGACCTGACCTGCCCACCAGCCCTCACACCTGTCTGTTGGCAGGCGGGCCCAGCCCCGAGTGTGCACAGCACCTGGCGGGAGTGATGGGGCCTCTTGGCTTGGGCCCACCCATGCCTGCAGGTGCCACATTCCTGCCAAGGCCTCAGATCTCAGGCTTTGATCTCCAAATGCTTGAAGAGCATCAACTCATTAGTTTCACCCATGTGACTATAAGGGGCTTCCCCATCCTCCAGCTCCTCAGGCAGGGGCACTGGTGCCCTCCAGCAGGCAGCTGGAAGAGGAGGAGGGGAGCGGTGTCTGTTAAGAAGGTGTTTGGGGGGTATGGGGTAGGGGTGGGGGACAGAGGCACTTGCCAGAGGCCATTTCCTTCCATGGCAGATGCCGAATGGAGGACTTTATCAAGCTTTTTAAATTTTTAAAGACTTTTGTTGGTAATGTTTTGTCTTGCTGTCACTATTTTATGGAGGGCAGACAAATGGGCTTTGGTGTCCTTAACTATTGTGTCTGAGGGCGTGAAAGCCAAGGTGGCTGCAAGCACCTACCAAATGGGGGTGGCGAGGTAGGGGGTACTGGGAAGCAGGAGAATTGCTAGCACCTCAGACAGAATTGTTGCTGGATTCTTGTTTGGGCCCTTCTCTCTTCCCAGCCTGGTGTCCAAAGGGAGACCCCGAGGTTGTTCTGGTTTTTATCTATAGGTTCTGGATTCGACATCCTGGAAAACTAGAGCTCAGATAAGATTGGGTTTTGGGTTTTTTTAATTTCTTTTTTTTCCTTCCTTTCTTCCTTCTTTCCTTCCCTTTTATGTAGGAGAAATATTCTACCATTCAACCTTTACTGTAGGTTTGGCAGCCCTGAGAACTCCTTTGCTTCTTTTTTTTTTTTTTTTCTCCCCAAAGACAGAGTCTTGCTATGTTGTCCAAGCTGATCTTGACTCATGGCCTCAAGTGATCTTCCCGCCTGTGAACCACCACGAGAACACGTTTTATAATGTAGCATGCTATGAATGTATTCTTGCTCCCAAATGAATGAGGAGCAGACATTTCCACATGCAAAGGACCAATTTTTAACTCACAAATAACACTTTTTTTTAAATAGAAAACTAGTAGAAAAAAGATGTAGATATGCCAAAAAAGAAAGACAACAAAATTACTCAAAATTTCATCACTAGAAATGTGATTTTGATGTCCATTCTCCATTTGTTCATTTAATAAGTATTTATTGAGCACTTACTGTTTGCTAACTTGAATGCTGGGAATCTAATGGTGAACTAAACTCTTAAACTCTGCCCTCATATGGTTCACAGACTAATGAGCCTCCAGTCTCCTCCATTAGTGAGAGATACTAGAATTCCTCATCCTTGCCAAGTTATTTTATTTATTCTGGTCATTTATTTTGCATTCATATCTGCATACTTCTGCCCATGTTCCTTCTCACCGCTTTCATCCTGTCTGCTGGGAGAGAAGAATTCATGGAGAGAGCTTGTGACACCTCTCTTGGCTGTGTGACCTGGCAGGTCACCTGATCTCGTGGAACTCAGTTTCATTTTTCTATAAATTGGGGACTCTGATATCTGCTCGGTCCATCGTGAGGATCAATGAATGAGTCTACAGAAAATGTTTTCAAAATACAAAAACAAAATCATTATATTTTCATGCCATGTATATTCATTAAGCACCTACTGTGTGCCAGGCACTGTTGTTGATACTGGGAATACAGCAATGGGGGAAAAAAAGAGAAAAATCCGATCCTTGTGGAGTTGATGTTATTTATTGAAATCCATTCAGATTCTGGGCTTTTTGGATTTTGATCCTATTCTCCCAAATTGTCAGTTCACCTTGGACCCCTGTGAAAAAATAGGAGATTCTTCTCTAGACCACAGTCTTACTGAGTCAGTAAGGGGCAGATAGTATGGGGGAAGGGTTAACAAGCTCTCTAAAGTTATTCAGAACAGCTGGAAAATAAGAGATTAAGTGGACTAAAAACTGCCTGCCTTTTTCTTTTCCCAAACACTGATCAACCACTCAGCAATCCCGCATACATATCTGTTTATACACTGAATTTTCCAAAACATTTCTAATAAGAAGTGGTTTCCGATAGCTCACAGGGGGAGCAAGTCCAAACATCAGAACCAGCCACATGACCTTGAATGAGAAGGTGGTGGAAAGACAGAAAGCACTGACCTTGGCCCTATTCCTGTCTGCTGCTGAGCTTGCTGTGCAACCACAGACAGGTCACCTTCCTGATCTAAATCTTGGTGTCCTCATCACCAAAACAAAGTTAGGGTTTCCCGAATAGTACCAGGCCACGGAAGGGCGCTGGGTTAGCTGCATCAGAATCACCTGGGAAGCTTATTAAATGTCCAAATTCCTGGGCCCCATAGACTGGAGAGTCCGATTCAGTAGAGCCGGGATGGGATCCAACACTGTCTTTAGCTTCCTGGGCAATTTTTGATAGGCATCCAGATTTAGGATCTCACTGGGCTGATCAACACCTCTGTGCCTCAGTTTTCCCCTCTGTAAAATGTGATCGTTCCTCTGATGGTAGAATTAAATAAGCTAATTTGCATAATGCACATAGAACAGTGTCTGGCACATAGGAAGTACTGCGTAAGTTTTAACTATTTTATATCAGGGTCCAATCAGGAAGACAAAAACCAGAATATTTAAACCAGAAGGAATTTAATGCAGAGGTAATGGAGAGGCTGAGAAGCCAAACAGGGGACAGGGATGCCACTCAGACATTAGGCAGCATCAAGTCATCTATTCCTTAGCAAGAAGAAGGGAAGAAATGTAGTATTACTGGAGCCCAGAGTCTGGGGTCACCTGGCAGACCCACGCAGGAGCTGGAGCTGCAGACAAGACACAGCCACTTCCAGGACACTACTGAAGGCGGAGAAGGACTCTGGCTTCTTCCTTTGTCCTCTACCCCCAGCCTCCCAGGAGTGCCTCCCCTTGGCTGAGCCCTGCAGGAAGGCATCTCTCAAGAAAGCCTGGGAAGCACAGTCTGCAGGGGTCACCTTGGCCTTTCAGGGAAAGGATGAAGAATGGCTCTGTGGGGAGGTTATTATTATTTTGTTATTATTATTATTATTTTCTCTAAGGTCCTTTTTGGCCCTAAAGTTCTCAGAGACTCTAGACCTCAGCTAACTACTGGGATTCAGGGCGTCGTGAGTGCTTATTGATTAATCGATTCCTTGGCCTCAACGTACACACAGACATAAATGCTCGGCTTCTGAGCTCTGGAAACTGACAGCTCAGGCCTTTGCAAAACTTCGCCAGCACGCTGACACGCTGACGGGCTGAAGGCGGCACAGCCCCACCCAAGATTCAGGGAAACGGAAGATATGCGGATCAGGTTTCTCCTCCGGGACAGGCTGCCTCAACACCTTTAAGGATTTAGAAGTGACACTTGGCAATAGCTGGCCAGTGACATCACCGGGCAAAAAGGAGAGTCTCAGGGAGTTCAGGAACAGACACAAAGAGGTAAAATTGTGGAGTCATTTGTGCAGAGCACTGGGTAGAGGGTGCCAGGAAATAGGGCCTCACCCAGTTTTAAGGCGACTTCCTAGAAATAGGGCTGGAAATCACCCGCTGTCTTTGGGACACGTCCCTGTAAGTGTGCTCCACGAGAGTGAAGCTCTGGGAATTTTACTACCAAAAATGGGAAGAAAAGCTCTTTCTAAATGTTTCTTTGAGGACCTAGAGTTTAACCTTGGACCAAAGGCAAATATGTTTATTTTGAGAGGTTCTTAGAGAAAGGATCGGACATTGTGGAATTCTTCCAAATATACCAAAGACTTGTTCCCCACAATGATTCTTCCAGCAAATCTTTACGGATGGCAGGTTGGCAACTAAGTCAGGCGGTGAGTTTTGGAGTGAGATAGAATTGGGCTAGCCTGTGGCTTTGCCTCTGCCCTGGCTGTGTAACCTTGGGCAAGGGACTTAACCTCAGTTTCCTTATCTATAAAATAGGAATAATATGAACTACTTTGTAGAGTTGTGAGGATTAGAATGAGATTATGCATGAAAGTGCTTAGCACAGAGTCTGGTATCCAGTGAGTCATCAGAAAATGCTAGCAGTTCATTTTATTATGACTTGTATGATTTGTATGACACTTTCCAAAACGCCTTCCCTTGTATTATGGATAGGATCTCACATCAGCTCTGTGAGGTGGGCCGGGGAACCAACATTGATTTTCCTTCTACCGTGCAGCTTGCACCCGCCAGATGCTTAACAGTTATCATCTTGTTGGTTTCACTCATTCAATAAGTATTTGAGTATCTGTTTTATGCTGGGCTGTTCTGTGCACTGGGAATACAGACAGGAACAAAAGAGACAAAAATCCCTGCCTCTCACAGAGAATCCACTCGATGAGAGGAGGGGAACAATAAATACAATTTGATGATCTCTTATGTTTACTTTCTCCTAAAGTGTTTTACAAATATTAACTCTGAGCCAATCAGGAAGGTATTATTGTGTTTATTCCCATTTTACAGATGAGAAAACTGAGGCACAAGGGGTTGAAAATCACTTGCCCAAGTTCTCACGGTTAAGAAGAGCTGGATTCAGGATTCAAAGCCAGGCAGTGTGACTCCAGAGTCCTTGCTTTTAATCATTACTGTATGTTGCCTCTCAAAAAAAATTATACATGTACTAATAAATCAAGGTAGGATAAGTGCTATGAAAAAACTAAAGCAGGGAGAGGGGGGAAAGAGGGCGATGGGAGCGGGCTGTCTATGCAGGGTGGTTGGGGGGGCCTCTGGGGAGCCACATCTGAGCGGAACCCTGCAGGAAGTCGGGGAGAGGAGCAGGCGGATGTCTGGGGAAGAGCGATCCAGGCAGAAGGAAGAGCAAGTGCGAAGGCCTGAGGCCCCCCTCCCCTGGTGCTGGGGAACTGCAGGGAGGCCAGCAGGAGCAGAGTGAAAGATGGCTCAGCCTCAGCCCCTGGAGGGATGCAGGTGGCTGTGGCTGAGAGGGAAAGAGGGCATGTTTGTGGGGAAGGTCAGGAGTTCAGGCTGGGACAACCTCACCATCACCCATCAAGTGGGAATCACTAGCTCCAGAGTGCTTAGAGGGCTTAAGTAACTCACCCCAGGCCACCCAGGCAGTCATTTTCAGAGGGAGGATTCACACTCAGGTCCCTGGACCCCAACTTCAGTGCCATGGGCATTTCCCGTTTGGGTGCCGTGGGGAAGTCTGGAGAGAGTCTGGCAGTCCTGATCGCCAACTCCAAGGCGCTTCTGAGCAGGGAGGAAAGAGGCCGTGGAGCGTGAGGCAGATACTCGGGAACGTGTGGTGCAGCAGCAGGTGTTTAAATGTGAAACGCAGACCAGAAGCCGCGGGAGGGTGCAGTTCTTTTGGAAAGAGCAAAAAGAGTGGAAGAGTCACAGCCTGTGTAGGTGGAGGACACGACACAGTGTGAACGTTCTGACTGTGAAGAAGGCCCAGCGGCCCAGGGTTCTACCTGAGCAAGTCTTTCTCCACAGGGTGCCCCAGAGTTGATACTTTCCCACTGTGACAAATAAATATCTCCCCTGAACTGGTGTACACCGCCACAGCCTCCTCAGTGTGCCATTAGTAGGCACCTCTGACCACACCCCAAATGGAAGTTCTGATCTCCGCCCAACCGCAAGCTTGCTCTACCTGCAGCGGGAAGCCGAGAAACCAATCCCGAGACAGGGATTCATGTGTCTGAAGTGACTTATTAAGGAAGTACTCCCAGGAGGAACTGGAAAAGGAGTGGGAGAAGCAGGATAAAGAAGAGAGGGAAGCCAAGCAGGGGTGTGATTGCAGGCGAAGTCCCAAAGAGGGTGGGGTCAGTTCAGGGCACACATTGCCATCTCACGTGTTATGTTTTTACTTATTTCTTTCTTTCTTTTTTTTTTTTGAGACAGAGTCTCGCTCTTTTGCCTTGGCTAGAGTGCCGTGGCATCAGCCTAGCTCACAGCAACCTCAAACTCCTGGGTTCAAGTGATCCTCCTGCCTCAGCCTCCCGAGTAGCTGGGACTACAGGCATGCACCACCATGCCCGGCTAATTTTTGTCTATACATTTTTAGTTGTCCAGATAATTTCTTTCTATTTTTTAGTAGAGATTGGGGGGGGGTGTCTCTCTCTTGCTCAGGCTGGTCTCGAACTCCTGACCTCGAGCGATCCTCCCGCCTCGGCTTCTCAGAGTGCTAGGATTACAGGCGTGAGCCACCGCGCCGGCCTACTTATTTTTCTTTACTTTCCTCTGCCCTCCACACTCTGGGGTGGCAAATCCAAGGGTGCAAGGATGCTTGTCTGTTTTGTTCAGTGTCGCACCCTCAGTGTTTGGCACGGAGCAGGCTGCCAGCACGTATCTGTTGAATGAATGAATGCGCGAAGGAGCGACTGGAGGAGCTAAGGGGAAGGCAGCGGTGCGGTCCGAGTCGCGGGCGGAAGAGCTGACTCTCAATTTCTCCCCTCGGGTCTCCGCCCCCGCCCGGAACGCTGAGTGCCCGGGAAGGAGGCGGAAATGAGCGCGCTCAACAGCCCTCCAGCCGGTGTTTACTTAATTAGGGCCTGTATCCCGAGACTCGTTCGTGTTCGTGTTCAGCCGTCCGCCTAATGGCTGCGTCTGGCTCCGGGCGGGCGGGGGGCACCTGGAGGCGCCTGGCCCCCGCGAGGGGCCCGCGCCAGTCCGCCCCGCCGCAGCGCGGGCACCTAGCCTCCCCTCGGGCACGGAGAGCGCGCCCTGCGGGGGGCGAGGCGGGCGGCGCGGGGCGGCTCCTGCACCCCCAGCCCCGGCTGCGGGGGGCCCCCGCCCCCGCCCGGTAAGCGAGCGCTCCCGCGATGCCTGCCGCCGACTGCTCGCTTTACCCTCAGCCGTGAAATTGAAGGATTACAACGCTTCTCACTCGCTTAGTCGGGGGACGTGGGGGTGCCAGGGAGGAGAGAAACGGCTCTCCAGGCGGAGGCGGCCAAATGAGCCGGATCCGAGAGCAATAACACCAGGCAACGCTCGGGCACTTGCTCTGCGCCAGGTACTGAGTTGAGCGTTTTGAATGTGTGAATTTATTTAATCCTCGCCTACATGTTCTAATTCATTTAATCCTGGTACTTTAGAGCAGCGGTCCCCAACCTTTTTGGCATCAGGGACCGATTTCATAGAAGACACTTTTTCCACGGATGGGGGGGAGGGTCTGAGGGAGGATGGTTTCAGGATGATTCAGGCACATTACATTTATTGTGCAAACTTCTCTGCTAATGATAATCTGTATTTGCAGCCGCTCCCCAGCACTAGCATCACTGCCTCAGCTCCACCTCAGAGCATCAGGCATTGGATTCTCAGGAGTGCGCAAGCTAGATCCCTCGCATGCACAGTTTACAGTAGGGTTCCTGCTCCTATGAGAACCTAATGCCGCCACTGATCTGACAGGAGGTGGAGCTCAGGCCGTGATGCCAGCGATGGGGAGCAGCTGTAAATACAGATGAAGCTTCAACCCCCACTCACCTCCGGTTGTGTGGCCCGGTTCCTAACAGGCCAGGGACTGGTACTAGTCCGCAGCCTGGGGACCACAGCTTTAGTGGGTAGGTGTCTTAATAACCCCAGGTGACAGACACAGAACTGAGGCCCAGAGGGGTTATTTCACTCGCCAGAGCCTTCAGAGCTAGTGAGTGAGTGGTGGGACCCGGGTTTGAACCCAGAGCTCTGCTGGGCATGAGAAATACTCCCATGGCCAGCGCAAGAAGTCCCCCGCTGAGCCACAGGCCTGGCGGTGAGAACGAGTAGGTTACCATTTGAATCTATTATTTAAAACTCTAATCCCCCCCTCAACCTCCGCAAATCTGAGTTGGGGAGGGCGAGGCCGAGGAGGCGTCATCCTGGGGTTCTCCAGGCAGCAGGAGAAGGGGGCAAGGGAGTGGGACTGGCCCGGGAAGCTCAGCTCAGTGGGGAAGGGGCATGCAGGGTGGAGCATTTGAGTCTCAGGACCGTTTCTGTGCGCAGGGCCCACTTGTGTGCTGCAAAGAGGAAAGCGCTTCATGTCTAGCGTAGAGGGAATGAATCCCAGCCCCGCGCTTATCTCCCAGGAAGGGTGTAGGAGAGCTGTTTAGCAAGGGAGAATCACTGAAGGCTGCTTTGCACGGCAAGCAGTTTTTACTTGGAGTCTATGCAGTATTTCAGACAAATAAAAGCAACTGCATTTTAAAAAATTGCCTTTATTTACATAGTTGAGAAAGGGTTATTTATATTTGGGGGGAGGGGCGTTGGAGATTATGGGGCTAATAACCACCCCCTACCTCGCACCCTCTGGCGCCACTACAGCTTCCAAACTATGGGAACTTCCCTCCTAACCTGTGAAAGGGAAGTCATGATTCTCAGGCAAGTTGTTTCAGATTCTGTAAGGGGGTCCCTTGGGACCTCACTGCCAGTTTTCAACCCCGGATCCTCACCGCGGGCTGGCACGGGAGGTGGGGAAAGAGGCAGAGGGCGGCCCCGCTGTCGCCAGGTGTGGGATGGATCAAAGCTTTGGGGTAAGAGGGCGCCTCAGGGGAGCATGAATGCGGAGCCTCTGTTTTCAGTCGGGTTCAGATGCGCTCCGCTTTTTTCCGCTGTAGCTGCAAGGCAAACCATACGTTTCTCTTCCCGACCTGCGGAGGCTGAGGACAGGGGTGGGGTTTTTTTCCCCCTCGAACCCAGAACCTGCGAGACAGGGACTGGGATCCTGCGGGGAGCAGCTTCCGAAGAGCCGGGAGAACGCGGGCGGGCATCAGGGAGGACAGGAGGGGCTTCGCGGGTGACCGCACCGCTCCAACCGCGGCCCCACCTGCGAGGGGGCGGGACCTCGTGGCCCTGGACCAATCAGCACCTACCTGCGCTCACCTGGCCTCTTCCCGCTGGTGCCCGCGAGCCGCGGTGCTCAAAGGGGCGCGCAGAGCTTAGCGGAGCACTAGCTAGCCGTCGCGCCCGCTTCTTCGCTCCTCTCTCTCCAGCCATGGGGCTCCCCAGTGGGCCTGTCGCGTCCCTCCTCCTGCTACTCCAGGTACTCCACTGTCCACCCCTTACCGGGTCGGGACTGCTCCCTGGAGGGCGGGCGGGGTCCGCACGGGGCGGTGGCGTCGGGGAGAGCGCGGGGCTGGGCTCCTCCGGGCCAGTGTAGTCCTGGTGGCCCCGTGAGGACTTCCCAGGATGGGGTGTGCAGGGGCGGGCACCCCTGTGACCCGACCTCCCTCTTTCCCCCTCCGCCCTCAGGCGCAGGTTTGCTGGCTGCCGTGCGCGGCCTCCGAGCCGAGCCGGGAGGGCTTCGGGAAGGCTGAAGTGACCTTGGAGGCGGGAGGCGCGGAGCTGGAGCCCGGCCAGGCACTGGGGAAAGGTGAGACCCTCCAGTAGCCGGCCCGGGTGAGCCACGGGGCGGGGGCCCACGTGGTCCGCTCCGGTGTGGCCCGCGTGAGGGGTGTTCAGGCCGGGGCGGGGGACTTCTGGCGCCACCTCAGGTCCTCGGGAGGCGCAGAAAGCGTTTAGGGGGCTGGGATTGGCGGGGCGGGGGGCGGGCGCTGATGGAGAAGTCCGTACACCGTAGCGCCCTTTGACGTCTGGCCCCTCCCGCTGCTTACCTTGACCCCTTCCTTTGGGGTGCCGGGAAGCTGAGCCCCCCACCCAGCCCCGACGTGGGCAGCGCTCCCCGCTGGCCCCAGCACAGGAATGCGCGGTCCACATTCTTCCCCCAACCCCCGCGCAGGTGTGGGGATGAGCCGTGCCCCGGGCAGCCCCCTTCGCCCCTCTCGGGCCCCTTTGTGAACCGTGCTTTGTGTCTCCGACAGACCGGGTCTGTTTCTCTTCTCCGCGCTCCCCTCCCCCGCCCCTTCCCCGGCAGCTGGAATGCACTCTTAACCCTGCCCTTCCCGGAGGGCCTGCGCCCCTGCCTGCCTGGAAACTGTGCCCTGGCACACCTGGCCTGGGGCCATCTTGTACGGGGGACACTCCTGCCCCCCCCCCAGCGTCTTGGGACTGGGATGCTAGGTCACTGGGGGGCGGGGGGAGTGTCCCCAGCCGGCAGGCCTTGGGCAATGGGGGCGGTGGATGGGAGATCAAAGCACGTTTTTGATCTCCCAGTTACTCCCCCAACTCTCCCCCCACCCCCAGTTCAAAAACTTGAGAGTGGAGGTCACTTTGGTGAGGAGAACCAGGGTGTTATGGGACCCAGGCAGCTGCCGGCTGGTGGGGGGGCTCCTTCCCTTCAGGTGGAGAGAACAATGGGGGTTCCTCCGCAGGATCAAACCTAAGTTCTTAAACAGGAGTGTAACCTGGACCCTTCGTTGGAGTTCCAGAGCACCCTTAAACTGAAATTGTTTAAGAACTTGTGCATGCGTTTTTCAGAGCGTGGGTGAATGTGGGGGTAGGATCTATACTTTACCGGGATTTCAAAACACTGAGAACCCTTTTGCCACCTGGCATTTTCCTAATGCCTCCATCAGCATAGCCCTCACTCCAGGTACAAATTCCCACAGCGCAAATGCGGGGGTATCCATTCCTAGGTGACAGAATGGCTCTCCTTTGTGTCTCCAAAAGGGGCTTGGAGTCTGTGGAAGCCTTTTCTTTAAAAAAAAAAAAAAAATTCTTTTCCCAAATAGCTCTGCAGATTGACAAAACAATTAACACCCAGGCTAGTGGGCTAGGCCAGGCTCCTTAAACCCTTGGCTGTAGGGAGCCGAGGAGAAGGCATTAAGAGGCCATGCCTCATAAACTTTAAATTCCTGCGTATGGGTTTATTACTGGCTGGCTAACAAACTGCAACTCAGCCAACCTGTAAAAATGTTAACTCGGGCAGGGCCCCAAATCCAATTCCGGCTCCCTGAGGAAGCTTTATTGCTAACCAGACCTCTGCCAAATCTAGCCCCCCCCACACCTCATTGTCAAGTTCTCTGACTTACAGGCTCCAAAAGCAGCCTATGGCTTTGAGTGTTGTTTGTGCCTTATCTTTGTTACTGAAGCAAGAAATGTCAGATTAGCTGTCACTTCTCTAGGCTTGAGGCTGTTGGAGGGAAGCAGTGATCAGGTTTTCGATTTCATGGTTGGGTTGGTGAGTACCTCCCGATGACATCAGGTATTTAAACCTTTTGAGGAAATTCAGCTTTCTCAGATGTCTGCTTTATGGTTGTGAAAAGGGTGGGTTTGCGCCAGGAGGACACCTGGTTTATAAAACAGAGTGGGTTAGTGTGCCTCACTCACCTTGCTACATAATTGGTTCTTACAGTAGGCTTCCCCAGACAAGGTGCTGCTTTCTTTGTTAAGTAAAAGCGAGTTTCTGGGCCCAATTGGTCCCATTAAGGTGGGATTTCCCAACAAAAAACATTGGTATTTCTTCTCTTGGTCTTCAGCTGCTGACACTTTTCTGCCTCCCCACACTTCGCCTATTTCCCCATCTTCAAAACTTGGGAGCCCCAGCCTGCATCCAGCCGTGTTGAAAGCATTGTCCTGCAGGTACAAAATCTCAGGTCTGGCCAAGCAGACAGCAGTTTTCATATTGCTAAGAAACAATTTGCACTGTTGTTTGCCCCCGGGTTATGAATATCAGGGGTGTCTATGATGTCAAGCTCAAAGAAATTATCTGATGTAATTAATACCTTGTTTATATGTGCATCTTCCTCTTCAAAGCCCTTCTACAACTCAGAGCTTGCTTTATCCTCCTAACATTCCCTTGAAGCAGGTAAGGTAAATATTAAGCAATTTGAGCTCTTAATCTCAGACTTGGAACTTCAGAAACCCTATAACCTAGCCCTGCCAGAGCTTTTAAAGGCAGAGAAACAGAGGCACAGCTTAATGGATCCAATTCACTAGGCTAAACAGCTCATGAGTTTCTTTGAGGATCACAGACGTGACTTTGACCTCTTGGTATATGCCCAGGACCTGGTACTTAATAGGATGCCCAGGAGGTATTTGCATGCATTATGACAACCTTGTGAAGGTTGGCCCTTTTTACAGATGAAACCCAAGAGATGTGGCTTCACCAAAGTCATCGTTGCCGTGATCAGCTAGAATTTGATTGGAAGTTTCTGACTCCCAAGTTCCATGGCATTTTTTTTGCTACCATGGCATTTTTACTACCTAGGTGTACACAGTGGTCCCCAACCTTTTTGGTACCAGGGACCGGTTTCATGAAAGACAGTTTTTCCATGGAAGGTGGGGGTGGGGTGCAAGAGGAAGTGATTGGAAGTGGCTGTAAATACAGGCGATGCTTGCCCACCATTGACCTCCTGCTGTGCACACCCCCCTTCCTAAGTTTTATGGAAGACAGTTTTTCCATGGGAGGCAGGGTGGAGCTCTGGCCTGGTCCCTAACAGGCCATAGACAGGCTGCAGCCTCCAAGTTAGGGACCACACTGCTACTGGGGTACACCTTCCTTCGAGTGTGATCCGGAAGCAGATAATAGGTGGAAGGAGAGAGCTTGCATAGTATCAGTTGATGATTAGATGATTAAAAGTGAGTGATCTATAGTGGCCTACCCATCAGTAATGAATCTGAGCATGAGTGAACATCAAGATGGTTTTATTTCAGCTTTTAGTGTAAAAATTGCCATTTATTTTGGAGCCCCTACTCCAGGCTATGCCCTCTGTTTACATTTCATTCTTTTAGTAAACATATTTAGCATCTGTATGCATCAGGTGCTGTTCTAGAATTGCTAGAATTGTTCTAGAATTGCAGCTAAAGCAATGAGTCCAAGTCCTGGCCCTTGGGATGCTTACAGTCTAATGTTAGTAATTTTTTTAGCTTATGACTGCCTCGCAAAGCAGTTGGTGATAACTTCCACTTAGCTGTAAGAATGAGGTGAAGGAACTCAGTGAGAGGTCACTGGGGCAGTCAGCGGTAAGGCGAGGATTTGAACCCGGTTGTCTGCCTCCCCAGCCCTGGGGGATTCCACAGTGCTTCCTAAATCTGCCTCCGAGGAACAGATGGGAACTGGGGCTTTGAGCCTGGGAGGCTGCCCTCCTGGCACGGCAGCAGAGAGTCTGTCCTACATCGCCGTTAGCTTGTGCCTGGGGATCAGGTCTCAAACCTCCAGTCTCCCTTCCCACCTCCTCACATGGCACTCTGTTCCTAGGTTACCCAGTGCAGGTGCCCTTACCTCCCTTGCCACATGAGGAAGCCATTGCTCATGAGGAGCTGTGAGTTTCTAGGCCCAGAAACTACATAGTTCTGCAAAGCATTGGAGGATGGTGGAGGAGAGGGAGGGAGGGAAAGGCCTCCCCTGCCCAAATCAGTGGAGGTTTTGCTCCTCAGGCCAGACAGTCTCTGTTCCGAGACCTGCTGTATTAAAGAATAAAAAGTGTAGAGAAAAGGGCCCAGTACGTGTGCAGCTCGATGAATACCACACACTTACAGCCCCCATGTACCCAGCACACAGATACCCCTTCCCTCCCGCTGTCTACTCTACCCCAAGATAACCATTATTCTGATCTCTAATACCATAGGTTCATGTGCCTGCATTTGAACTTTATGTAAAAGAGTCTTACGGTATATCCTTGGATCTGGCTTCCTTCACTCCTCATTGTGAGATTCTTGCATAATTCTGGGTGTAGTTGTAGTTGACTCTCATTGTATGTGAGTCCATTATATGACCATCCAGAATTCTGTTGATGAGATTTGAGTAGTTGCCATTTTTTGGCTCTTGCAAATAGTGCTCTATAAACATTTTTGCACAAGTCTTTTGGTGAACCTGTGTGCCCCTATCTGTTAGATATATACCTGCGAGCATAATTGCTGGGTTAACTGAGGACTGCCTGAGCATCCCAGCAGGGAATCGTGTACTGAGAATCAGCCTTTCTCTGTCCGGGAAGTAGTTGGGTCCCTTCTGGATTCTCCCACCAGGCCAGTCTCCTTATCTCCTTTGCCAGACCCGCCTCTGGATTCTTGCTTCTCAGCTGGCCCTTTGCTAAGAGACAGCAAGTCTTCATTATGTACTTGGTCACATCCTTTGTCTTGGGGGGGCAGAAAATCTACCCCCCTCTCTTTGCCCTGAAGCTAACGCTGCTTCTTTCTCCCAAAGTAAAAAGGGGCCTGAATTTCTCAGGTGAGACCGTCTTTCTGGGTAAAGATTTTTATCCTGGCCAATATGTGGGTGGCCAGCAGCCTCCTCATTTGACCAAGGTGGTCAAGTCCAGCTCCTACCTGATTATAGAAGTAGGTGTCTGAGATCCAAGTCCAAGTTGAAATGGTCATTCAGGCCACCAAATGTCTGAATACCTACTGGGCACTAGATATTCAGAGGTAAGCAGCTCCTTAATCCCGATGAGCTCTCGATTAGAGGAGGAAGCAGGTCAGTTAGCAGGGAATTTTAATAATGAATCCTTCATTCAACAACTATTTATTGAGCACCTACTAAGTGTCAGGGACTGTTCTAGGTGCTGGGGATACATTAGTAAACAAAATGTGCAAAAAAACCTAGGCCTCAAGGGCCACTTTCCTGCCAGTGGAGAGAGACAGACAAAATAAGCACAATCTATGTATATATGTGATCGAGGGGGAGCTGGGCAAGGAAAAATGGAGTCACCTAGGAATGGTTTCTGACATGTTCTTGGAGGGACCTGGAGGAAGTGACATCTAAGCCAGAAGCTGAGGGAGAATTAGGCAAGCGAGTTGGGGCGTGAGAGGTGTGGGGAGTGGTGCTCCGGCCAGGGAGCAGCGTGATGGGTTCTGGGAATTGAAATACACTTAATCTGGCTGGATCACGGAGTGTACGGTAGGGAGAGGTAAGTGAGAAGTAGACAGGGTCCAGCCCAGCTTGGAATCGTCTCGCCCCCTAACTGGGGCAGCAAGGTGTTTGGGAAAGACCAGAGATACAGCGACTCTGAAGTCTCCTCTGGAACCAGGACACTGGGCCCCACCTCCAGCATCCCTTCTCCACCCCCCTTCCTGATTTTTCTCAGACTGGAAGACGTCGTCTTTCTCAGTTGATTTTTCTCCTCATTTCACTTAGTTGCTGGCATTGCCGACCCAGGCAGAAGGAAGGGCTTTAAAAAACCGCCACCGCCACCTAAATTCCATTATTGAGAGCTCACTGAGTTCCAGAATCACACTATGTTCTTTATGTAATAAGCCCCTTTAATCTTCCTAAAAGCCCCATGGGCTGGGTGGGATTGGCCCCATTTAACTGGACAGGAAACCTGGGCTTCTAACTTTGTAACTTATCCAGGGTCACCAGCTAATAAATTGTGGAGTCAGAATTTGAACCCAGGCTTGATCCGGTAAGTGTGAGGTGCTCGCCATTTGGAAATCGGGGTGGGAGGGGGAAAGAGATCTTGAGTCTCCTGGCTGCAGCCAAACTAGAGGAAGATTAAAAATAGTTAACTTCTGACCCAAGAGCTTTGAATTCCTGTTCCCTCCACAGGCCCCTGTTAATCACCAGGAGCAGGGGTGGGGGTTGGGGACACTCCTCTCCAGGGCCTCTGGCCTCCCTTTTAGGATGTAGGGGGATAGGGAGAGAGAGATCCCAGGCCTGATTGCATTCACGCCTGCAGTCCTTGCAGAGAATCTGCTTCTGCCTCTCCTCGCCCCACCCCCTACCCCCATCTTCCCCCAGGAGGGAGGACCTCCCCTCCACCTTGCTCTGAATGGAGGGGCCTGGGAAACCCTCTGGGCACCCTTGAGGTTCTGGGTTGCCTAGAGCACCAGTGGTCTGCAAGTTCTTCCAGCTGACGGCATCCCCACCAGGCTGCAGCTGCTGTGGTCCTGCTGAACTTCAGGGTGCTGAGGTCCTGTTGCTTTCACAGTGCACCGAAATGCCTCATCCTGGGAAAGAAAGCCAAACGAAAGTCCTCCTTTCTCCCTTTTCCCGATTTTTGGCTATGTCACTGTCTACCATCTGAGAGGAGGGTTCAGAGCCAGGGCCACATGGCCAGGAGGTGGGTAGGCCAGACTCAGTCGGGAGGGCTGGTGGGCTGCACCCACCTTCTGAGAGCCTCTCTGGGCTATACCGACCCTAGAAGGAGCTGTTTCCCCCTAGGACTCGGGCATGCCAGGGCTTAAATGGGGAGATGGAGGCTGAGGAGGTACGATCCCTACCCTCTTCTTCCCCCTCAATCTCAGTAATGCCCCCCCCCCTTGCTTGTTTAAGACCACATAGAGTTCGTTTGAAGTTATCTATTAGCAGGAGACCCTGAAAGCCTGTGTTCTACACTGGGACTAGGTTTATTTTGCCCAGGGGTTCTGACCTCAGGGTCTCACGTTCGCTCTAGGAAGTCTTTGATCCCCTGGACTTCATCGTGTATAAGAGTGCATGGGCATCTTTCTAAGAAGGTTCCTCCCCCAAATTTGGGGACCACGGCATATTCCCCACACTCCAGTCATTTTATAGAGAAGCAAGAAACCCTGTCCAGAGAAATGGTTTGTTACACGGGTCACTCGGAAATGCTGCAGTCTCTTGTCAAACCCAGCGGGAGGGCCGACCTGATGGTGCACGTCCAGGCACAGGCGAGGGAGAAGGGGGTCCTAGGCCTGGTTTCTCATCCCAAACAACCGGCCTGCGGCATGTTCCTCTGCATCCCAGCCCCTTAGCCTTGAGGCTCTAACTCTCCTATGTGGGGGAAATGCCTCCATGGCCCTACAGCCACGAGGAGGTGGGCAGCTGGCTGCACTGCTGGTTGGTCAGTTAGAGGGCCAAGGTGGAGGGCACAGCTGCCATCCTGGGCGTCTTGCTGAAGGCTGGCTGCCTTCTGAGCCGTCTGTGCACGGCGAGCCCCATCTTGTTGTAGCTTCAGGCAGGGGAACAACAACTCCTTGTGAGCTCTCCCCGCACAAGCCAGGACAGGACACCAGGCCCACGCCCTGCCCTCTCCCTGTGGAGTCGCTTCAGCCGGGCTTCCCACCAGGCTTCAAAACCTGCTGGCTTTTTTTGTCTTTTATGGTCTTCTTTAGCTTCCAGAATTCTCCTGCATTCCCCAGCTTAACTCCTTTCCGACTGGTTTACCCCTGCCTTTGGCCTGTGAGTCAGTAGTTTGCAAGCTTAGCTGATGATCAAATTGCCTGGGGAGCTTTCGATTTTTTTGTCCCCCTCTCACCTTTTTTTCTTTTTTTTGACACAGGGTCTTGCTCTGTTGCTCAGGCTAAGTGCAGTGACATCATCATAGCTCAAGTGATTCTCCTGCCTCAGCTTCCCAAAGTGCTAGGATTACAGGCATGAACCACCAACCCAGCCATATGCTATTTTCTGTTGTTTATATAGGGATGGTTGGTTGGGATTTTAAATTAATACATACACATATGTTCACTGTAAAGGCAAATTTTTTAAAATATATGACACTTTACTGGGTGACAGATACAATTCTTAGCTCATTTAATCCTCAAACATCCTTTGAGAGAGGTACTATTGTTATCCCTATTTTATAGGTGAGGAAACTGAGACCAGAGAAGTTAAGTAACTTGTCTAAGATCACACAGCTAAGTAAGTAGTAGAGCTTGGATTCAAATCTAAGAGCCCGAGATTACGTGGTATAATTCTACTACTTGTCAGGAGAAGCAAATCAGAAATAAACACAAAAAAGTTCTTCCCTTCCTCAGTTCTACTCCCTAAAGGCCATCCCAGTTAATGGTTTAGTGTGGATCCTTGTAGACCTTTTTCTGTACAAAGAACTCATATACAAATTTTAAAAACATTTATATCATGGATATAAATGTTATTCTGCAATTTGCTTTTTAACTTAGAATCACAGGCACCTTGCCAGACTGTTAAATACACATCTATTTTTTTTTAACAGCTCCATAATCTTCTACATGGTGAATGTACCATGATTTATTTAGCCAATCTCCTATTTTTATCTTTTACAGATGTGGTGGTAGGGAGGAGTTAACATAAAAATTGTAAAGTGTTTGGATTTTTAGGAATCTGACTATCAGTAACTGCCTTATTAGGAAAGACTGCTGTGGAAAGATGATCAAGTGAATTGCTCATCTTAACCGCATCCAGATAAATCAAGCTTTTATGTTTAAAAAATACCTTTAAGACAGACTGTGCTGTAAGTGTAAGATAAGGTTACTATATGCTATTTTAAAATTACTAACTTTTACACTGACCATTGTTTTATGACTTTATCTGAATAATGTCTCAAAAGTATTTGAAATCAAAAACTTTTAAATTAAATCGCATGACTAGGAAGAAAACTAACAGATACCTTCACACTAGCATTATTTTCCTTGGTGTTGAGAGATTGAGAATGTGTCATTCAGTCAAAGCAAGAATGCATATTTTTCTCAAGTTTTTCCTTAGATTTCAAAATATTGTTAGTAAGCATTTTGCTGACTAAAAGTTGATTTGCATTCTTAAAACAGACTCTCGTGAGTCTTGGTGATAGGCTGGGAAGAGGAGGTCGAAGGGAGAAAGGGTCAAGGATGCTGCTGCCAGTTAACCATATGCCAGTCTGTGTTAATTCATTAAGTCTGTATTAATTCATTTAATTGAGGTAGCTATTAATATCATTCCCATTTCATAGATGAGGAAACAGGTTCAGAGAAGTTAGCAAACTTGCCCAAGTTCAGTGTGGAACTGGAATTTGAGCCCAGGCACTCTGGCTCCAGATTCTGGGCTGCCTCTGAGGCCCAGACTTTCGTCTTGAGCAGCTGAGTGCAGGACATGCTCTTCCCTGGGAGAAAATGCTAGAAAAGGACCATATTTAGAGTAAGGGCAAAGAAGATCATGGATTTAATTTTTGACATATTGATGTTAAGACACCTTTAAAGCATCCAGTAGATAGAATCAGGAATAGACCTATTTGTCTTGGCCAGAAGAAGGATCTGGGTATTTGAAATTTTTATATATGTTCTGAAGTGCCATCAAAAAGCCATACCGGTTTACCTACTCACAAGAAATAAATGAGAGAATCAAAACTTAAAAACAAAAACAAAAACAAAAACAACAGACTATCTTCCCCAGATCCATCCCCAGAAACCAATTCAGTAGAAATGATGGGTGGGTGTGAGGCAATTCTGTGCTTACATCAGGATTTTGAATGATCTTTACTTTCCTGTCCTTTTGTTTTGCTTTTTAAAAGCACAACACTTCTTTGGCCCTACCCAGCACCTGGGCATGTGTGTGTGTTCCCATTTTAGAGATGGGATAATAAGGGCTTACATTTATTGAGTGCTTACTGTTAAAGTTTAAAGATTAAGTAACTTGCCCAAGGCTGCAGGGCCAGTGTGTATGGGCTCACCACCCATACAGGGCTTTTGTCTTTTCAAACAGAGTATTTTAAATAGACCTTCCAACTCCATTTCCCTATCTTTCCACCCAAGTCTTTGTTGAGGGTGTCTGAGCTGAGGCAGAGGGCCCGAGCCCAGCCATGCCTCCCTAGTAATCCGACTGCTTCTACTTGGGTGAGTCGGAGGAGGGTTGCAAGCTGAGGGCCTCATCTTCGAGAGGGTCCAGGGTGAAGAGTGTGTGGATGGGGACCATCTGCCAGAAGTAAATGCGCTGTGCCAGGGTCCTGTTGTCCTCCAGGAGCCGGCTGAAGCCACTGCTCCGCAGGCAGCCACTTGACAATGCCTTGGACTAAGCACTTCAGCTCCAGCACTGTGCTCGACTCTCTAAGTGTCCCCGAAGGTGGTGATCTGGTGACAAACACCTCCATGGTGGCACTTCCACCTTCTCTGCCTGCAACTCTGGGGAAGAAGGGTTGGGCCCCTGAGAGGGGTACACGGGGCTCTTGCAGGACCTCGTGGATGGAGCTTGCCCGGCTAAGGGAACGGAATCCCAGCATGCCCCACGGGGGTTTCCTGTCAATCAAGCAGCCTGGAGCCCCCTTGGGATCCCAGCATGCACCTCTCGGCAGGTGCAGGCTCCCCCAGCATGCCTTGCTGCCTGCAGCCTCCCTCTCTCCATTGGCCGCTCAGATCAGGTCCTGCTCACTAGCCGCCATCTTGGTCTTCCCATGCCTGGAAGCCACTTGGTGGTTGGGGAGAACCAGACCGACTTCTTGGTACCAGGGGTCATCCCAATCTCTCTCCAGGTCTCTCTTTTTTTTTTTTTGTACAAGTATAAAACTATTAATATTTTATGTTATAATTATGGGGCTTATGCTATCAATGGCTATTTTGTGACCCTTTTTTTCCCCTTTCCACAAAGCACTTTTTCCTTGGTAGTTTTTATGATATTTAAGGCTGTGTAGATTAGACATTTGAACAACTGTAGCATAGCATAATTATTAATAACTATTCTGTTGAAAGGTTGGTGAGACCTTGTTTTCTTTCATTCTATTTAAGCAACAGTCATGCACATTCTTGCAGGTGTGGTTTTGTTATATCTGGGATGATATCTTGGAACAATTCCTGATATTGTTTGAGGCTTATTTAAGGCTTCTTAATTGCCGGAAAGGTTGTGGCAATTTACATTCCCCTGCCCCCAGTAATATATAGCAGCACCTTCTTCCTAATTATTCCATAGCACTTGTCCTTTTAATTTGTATTTCTTAGTAGGTGAACTTTTTTCTATTTGTAGTTTTACTGAGGAAAATGCCAGAATCTTCTTCCTTTCTTTCTTTCTTTTTGAGACAGGGTCTCACTCTGTCACCCGGGCCTGGAGTGCAGTGGCTTATTATAGCTCACTGTAACCTCAAACTCCTGGCCTCAAGCCATTCTCCCACCTCACCTCCTAAGTAGTTGGGACTGCAGGTGCGTGCCACCATGCCTGGCTAATTTTTTGTATAGAGACAGGGGTTTTGCTGTGTTGCTCAGACCAGTCTCCTACTTCTGGGCTCAAGTGATTCTGCTGCCTCAGCCTCCCAAAGTGCTGGGATTATAAGCATGAGCCACCATTCCTGCCCAGAATCCTCTCTCAAGACAATTGCACATACTTCCCCCCGTACCACCTTCTTCCAATCCCTTAACAAAAGGTGGTAGTAGCTATCAGATTTGTTTGCTTTATGAGCTAGACATGTCCCTAAACCAAGCTAGAATAGAGACTTCCCAGGCAATCTCTCCCCCAACTCCTTCATGTACCTTTTGGCTGCAACATGTTCAAGCTTCCCTTCCAGACAAATTGCCCAGTGATCAGCAGGGAAACTGGCTGAGATTGATTACTTGGTGGGTATTTTGTCCCCAGAGAGATGGGTGGTTTTATTTTGCCAGAACTTAACTTCTAAGCTTGGACATTTGGGCTGCATAGCACCTCCACGTCATTCATGGCTGAGAAGACAAGCTCCTGACCTTCGAGGGTGTTTCCTTGGGAATTTGGAGGTGTCTAGGCAATTCCAACCTAAAAGCAGGCCTGGAACATAAGAGGAATGATTTCTCAGCCCAGTATCCATCAATTCTTACATGTCTATTTTAAAAGCCTCCCCCCTCCTCCGCCAACAGTTCTAGTACTACAGGGACTGGGCTCTTCTTGCCGAAGTTTTACATTGGTGCCAGTTCAGGACCTGAGGCTAGGTTGGGCAGGATGGGCTTAAGAGAAGAACTTTGAACATAGGCCAGGGATATGTACACCTCTGATTTTTTTTTTTTTTTTTTTTTGCCCGGGCTAGAGTGAGTGCTGTGGCATCAGCCTAGCTCACAGCAACCTCAAACTCCTGGGCTTAAGCAATCCTCCTGCCTCAGCCTCCCGAGTAGCTGGGACTACAGGCATGTGCCACCATGCCCGGCTAATTTTTTCTATATATATTTTTAGTTGTCCAGATAATTTTTATTTCTATTTTTAGTAGAGACGGGGCCTCGCTCTTGCTCAGGCTGGTCTCGAACTCCTGACCTTGAGCGATCCACCCGCCTCGGCCTCCCAGAGGGCTAGGATTACAGGCGTGAGCCACCGCGCCCGGCTCTGATTTTTTGTTGTTATTAATTTCTCTAGAAGCAGTCTCAGGTCACTGACTCCCTTTCCCCCTTCCCCAACAATATGCTAGGAATTTATGCATTTAGGCTCAGTGCTGAAAGCTTGTCAGTTTATATTGGTACAGCAGGTACCTCTTCATCAGGCTTATTGACCCTGTGATTCAGAACCCTGTGGGAGAAACCCAGGCTAAAGCCAAATGAATTTGTCTGAGGTCCGAGGTGGGTGTGGAAGTAATAGCTATGCTTAGGCCTCTGTTTTCCAGCTTAAGGTCTGAACTGTTGCCCCATGCGTTCATCAGTGCTCATCAATTCATCCCAGAAAGAATTTGACACAAGCCCATTCATGCCTCTGTGACTTGGCCAAGGTGTGTGGCCTTGTGGAACCAGGCTGTAGTCAGGAACAGCAATCGGCTTACTTCACTGGCTGTTAGAAGGTGGGGTAGAAGAGGGGTGAGTGATGATGAGACCTGGTTTCGGATCCATTTCGTTTGGAAACCAGTGATACTAGCCAGCGATGCCAGGAAGCATCTAGGAGGAAGTTGTAATGTTCTGCCTCAGGGCTTAGCATTTGCCAGCCTCTCTGTGACTCATAGCTTGCAGAAAAGACTACTCATGTTCCTACAGGTGCCCCAGGAAGTTTCCCTAGAAAGGTCAGCTTGCCTGTGAGATCTCCATCCTCTGCCTCCCCCAGTGAACCACACAGCACCCCTGCAAAACAGCCCTCTCCAAATGCAGACTGAGCCAGCTCTTGGGCCTGTGTGTGTGTCTCTCTCTCTTCACCTGTTTCCTCCAGAAGGTAAAGCATGTAGCCATAGCTAACCCATTCCCGCTGTGAGAGGGGGTTCTGTGTGCTGTAGAAAAAGGCTGGGACTTGAGTCAGAAACCTAGGTTACCTATGAGTGGGCTAAAGGTACTATATATTGAGGACTGACTTGGGGCCAGGCACGGTGCTCATTGCCATGCCAACACTCTCCCATTTAATCTTCTCAGTAAACTTATGAGGTAGGTATTATTTCCATTTTCCAGGTGAGAAAACAGCTTCCATGTGCTCACACAATTTGCCCAATCATACAGTAGATAAGTGGCAGCATTATATGGATTTGAATCCAAGTCTTTTTTTTTTTTTTGAGACAATCTCTCGCTCTGTGGCCCGGGCTAGAGTGCCGTGGCGTCAGCCTAGCTCACTGCAACCTCAAACTCCTGGGCTCAAGAAATCCTCCTGCCTCGGCCTCCTGAGTAGCTGGGACTACAGGCACCTGGCTAAGTCTTCTATTTTCAGTAGAGATAGGGTCTTGTTCTTGCTCAGGCTGGCCTTGAACTGCTGGCCTCAAGCGATCCTCCTGCTTCAGCCTCCCAGAGTCCTAGTTTACAGGTGCTAGCCACCGCACCCGGCTGACACTGTCCTTTCTAAGAATACATGGGCAGCCAAGATAACTGTGCTACAAATGTTTGGAACCATGTAATAGTGGGCATGTGCCAGCAGACAGAGTAGCAATGTTGTGTACTCCTGGGGGACAGATTATGTAGACAGCAAGAAGAGGAATTCTGGCTTCGTGGCACCTTGGGGGAGTGGCAGCTCTTAGAGTTTTGGGAATTAAGGCTCTAAGTAATAGGGGAGTCAATCCATTAGCCTCCTGCTGGGGAACCTGGTGGGAGAGGATTGGAGAGCTCATTGAGAATCTCTCATTAAAGGAAATAATCGACAGAATTATCTGGCTGGCCCTTTGCTGGCTGAAGACCTTCCCTTAGGAAGAAGGCTGTTTTAAGAATGGGAAAAATAGGCCAGGCACAGTGGCTCGTGCCTGTAATCCTGCACTCTGGGAGGCCGAGGCGGGAGGATCACTTGAGGCCGGGAGACCCTTCCAAAATGCCTCCTGTGGGCCATTCACCCTGCTAAGCCCTTTACGTTTATTCTCATTTAATCATCACAACAACCCTATAAGGAGGTACTGTTATTACCCACAGGTCTAGTGCTTTTCTCCAAATATCACTGATTCACTCAGCATCTAAAACTCAATCTCTGTTATTTCCATAGGGGGAGAAGGAGAATAGGTAGTGGGAGGTGCAGAGAAATTAAAAAGCTCTCGGGTATATCAGAACGACAGTATAACCATAGTGGCTAAGAAAATGACTCAGGCTTCAGACAGGTCTGAGTACTACTAGCTTTTCCATTTCCTGGCTGTGTAACTTGAATGAATTCGTTTAAGTTCTCAGATTCCCAATCTAAAAAAAATGGACACTAAAATATGCTCCATAGGTTGCTTAAGAAAGTGTGTAAATGTTGTCTATTTATAGTGATTCATGAGGGGAGGGATTCCTGACCTTGAGACTGGTGCACATTTGCTAGGGCTGCCATAACAGAGCACTGTCAACTAGGCGGCTTAAACAACAGAAATTTACTTTTTCACAATTCTGGAGGCTAGAAGTCCACGATCAAGGTGTTGGAAGGGTTGGTTTCTTTTAACGCCTTTCTCCTTGACTCATAGATGCCCATCTTCTCCCTTCACATGGTCTTCCCTCTGTAACTGGCTGTGGCCAAATTTCCTCTTCTTCTGAGGACACCAGTCATACTGGATTAGGGCCCACTCTAATGATCTCATTTTAACTTAATTACCTCTTTGAAGACTGTCTCCACATACAGTCACACTGTGAGGTACTGGGGGTTAGGGCTGCAACATGTGAACTTGAGGGGGCACAATTCACGTTAAGAGAAGACTTGGACCTACAGAAAAGTTAAGAAAAGTTGCTGGCCGGGCGCGGTGGCTCACGCCTGTAATCCTAGCACTCTGGGAGGCCGAGGCGGGTGGATCGCTCAAGGTCAGGAGTTCGAGACCAGCCTGAGCGAGACCCCGTCTCTACTAAAAATAGAAATAAACTATCTGGACAACTAAAAATATATATAGAAAAAATTGGCCGGGCATGGTGGCACATGCCTGTAGTCCCAGCTACTCGGGAGGCTGAGGCAGTAGGATCGCTTAAGCCCAGGAGTTTGAGGTTGCTGTGAGCGAGGCTGACGCCACGGCACTCACTCTAGCCCGGGCAACAAAGTGACACTCTGTCTCAAAAAAAAAAAAAAAAAAGAAAAGAAAAGTTGCTAGCAGGTAGTCATGGCCAAACGGTCAAAGCAAGAGATTTGAAAATAAGTAGCTGATAACTCTAACCATTGGGAAGGTTCATTTTCTGCGTGTCTTTTTTCTTTGCACAGCTACTATATGTTAATGTTATATGTAGTTCTGCCTTCTCCTTATTTCATTTTACTTTCTTAGCATAAGAATTTCCCTATTTTGGAACTCTGTAAGTATCACTTTGCATGGCTGGATAGATAACCCATGGAGCGAGTGCCCCATAGATTAACTTTTGCCCTGTGTTTAAGGTGATTTAACCTTTGCCACATGTCCTTCCTGGTCCCTCTAGCACTAAGGCAAACAAGATCCCTTAGAAGATGATACTACGGAGCTGTGCGCTGCGGATAAAGGGCACGGCCACCCTGGGGATCTTGTGGCCCCTGGGACCCTCTGGAACTGAATCAGGCCTAGATCCCTTTTTCCCTTCCCACTAGCCAAGCATGTCACAGCCCAGGACTCCTCAGTGGGGATGTCGTCAAGGAGGCGGGGCTGGTTTCTAAGCAATCTTCTCTTTCTGCCAGGCACATTCCTACCTTCCCACAGAGGATCCTGCCTGTGTATGTGAGCTCCTGGGCTCTGGGGAACTGAAGGCAGCTCTTTATGGTCCTTGAGCCCTTCTGCCCCCTTCCTATCACTAAGCCCAAAAGATGGCCAGGGCCTTAACTTCCTTCACCTGGATTAGCTCTGCCTGTTCTTGAACTTCACATCAATGGAATCATGGACGCACATGCATGTGTCCTCTCTGGTATCTGGCCTCTACCACTCCACCTTAAGTTTGTTGGATTCACCCATGCTGTTGCATGTCCCCGTCGTTGATTCATTTCATTATGTGAATATAGCCCACTATATAAACAGCGCTGCCATGAACCTTACAGTGCGTGTCTCTTGGTGAATGTATTTTTGTTGAGTCTCTACATCTCGGTGGAACTGCTGGGTCTTGGGGACTGCATCTATCAGCACGTACTGACAGACTGTTTTCCAAAGCAATTGTCCCGTTTTACACTCGCACGTCAGACTTCTACCTTTGTGTGTGTGATAAGATAACGCATAACATATCATTTACCATTTTAACCATTTTTAAGCAGATAGTTCAGCGGCACTAGGTACATTCTGCAATGTTGTGCAACATCACCATTATCCATCTCCAGAACTTTTTTCCATCATCCCAAACGGAAACTGGTCATCTTTAGTGACTTGTTTATTTCACTTAGCATAATGTTTTCCAGGTTCATCCATGTTGTGCCATGTGTCAGAACTTTATTCCTTTAAAGGTCTATATAATATTCCATTGTGTGTTTGGACCACATCTGTTTACTCATCTCTTGAAGGACACTTGGAATTGTTTCCACTTTTTGGCTGTTGTAAATAACGCTGCTATAAAAATTGGTGTACAAGTATCTGCTTGAGTCCTTGCTTTCAGTTCTTCTAAGTATATACTTCTAAGTATGAGTAAAATTGCTAGGTCCTATGGTAATTCTATGTTTAACTTTTTGAGGAACTGCCAAACTATCTTCCATAGTGGCTGCACCATTTCATATTCCCATTAGCAATGCATGAGGATTCCAATTTCCCCACATCTTCATCAACACTGGTTATTTTCCTTTTTTAAAAAATAGCCATCCTAGTGGGTATGAAGTGATATCTCCTTATGATTTTGCTTTGCATTTCCCTAATGACTGATGATGTTGAACATCTTTCTTCATGTGCTTATTGGCCATTGTATATCTTTGGAGAAATGTCTTTTCAAGTCCTTTGCTTGTTTTTAAAATTGGGCTGTATTTTGTTATTGAGCTTTAGGGGTTCTTTATATATTCTGGATATAAATCCTTTATTTTTTTATTTTATTTTATTTTTTCAGAGACAGGGTCTCATTCTGTTGCCCAGGCTGGAGTGCAGTGGCCCAGTCGTAACTCACTGTAATCTCAAAACTCCTGGGCTCAAGTGAGCCTCCTGAGTATCTAGGACTACAGGTGCATGCCACCATACCTGACTAACTTTTTTTCTTAATTTTTTATTTATAGAGATGGGGTCTTCCTGTGTTGTGTAGGCTGGTTTCAAACTTCTGGTCTCAAGCAATCCTCCTGCCTTGGCTTCCAAAAGTGCCAGGATTATAGGCATGAGCCACTGCACCCAGCCTATCCTCTTACATAATATGAATACTTTATCATGTCCATGTTACTTTAAAGTAAAAAACCAAAAAAACCCTCATCTGTCATCTTTTCTTATTTTAAGGAAAGATTGTTTTTTGTTTTGGGGAGACAGAGTCTCATTCTGTTGCCCGGGCTAGAGTGCCGTGGTGTCAGCCTAGCTCACAGCAACCTCAAACTCCTGGGCTCAAGCAATCTTACTGCCTCAGCCTCCCGAGTAGCTGGGACTACAGGCATGCGCCACCATGCCCGGCTAATTTTTTCTATATATATTTTTAGTTGGCCAGATAATTTCTTTCTATTTTTAGTAGAGACGGGGTCTTGCTCTTGCTCAGGCTGGTGTCGAACTCATGAGCTCCAACAATCCACCCGCCTCGGCCTCCCAGAGTGCTAGGATTACAGGCATGAGCCACTGCACCTGGCAGAAAGATTGTTTTTAAATAAAATAATAATAATAGTCTGAGACTAAAGGACAGCCTTTCCAAAAGGACAGTTGGGGGCCTTCACCCTAACATTTCTATGGGCAGGCACAGTACTGTCCTTGTGGTCCTTGTCCAGCTGCAGCCTAGCAAGAGCGTGAGCACCGGGCAGAGCGTGGTGCTGATTGGACCCAGGCTGTGGCTCTTGGTGGGTTTCCTGATTTCATGCTTGGGCCACAAGGAAGGGCAGGTAAGAAGATTGTGAATACTTTCTAGCATGGGTCTTGGAGTCAGGCAGGCCCAGCTTTTGAACCTGTTTTCTTATCTTTGAAAAGGGACTAAGACCGACCTTGCTGGGGTAGTTGTAAGGAGGAAATGGGCCCAGTCTCTGGCTGAGGAATGGTAGCTATTAATTCAGAGTACTCATTTTAGGGCAGGCAAACGGGGGAGCGGGGGGGATTCAGAAGGAGCCATGACACAACTGAAACAATCAAACGTTGTCTAGAGTGATCCGTGTGGGCCACCATGGGACAGGATGTGTATTGTGTGTAGGTTGACTGGTGGCCTTCAGAAAATCTTCTGCCTCTAGCTATGAACTGGAGTCAACCCTATGTCCCGTGAGGCCACCTGGGGCTGATGTGACTGAATGTCTATGATCTTGGTTCTCTGGCCTCATGAACAAGGAGGGATTTGGCTCACAAAGTGGTCACAAGGTAGTCCTCCCTCTCGAGACCTAACTTGGAAGCCCCATTGTATTGGTCACACTGCTGGCTAGAGGAAGTCAGCCAGGTCCCCTGTCTGCAGCCACTTGGTAACAATCCTTGACCCTTGTCTCCCCTGCAGTAACTTCCAGAAGCCCTCCACCTGCTTCCTAATTACTCTCTTTCTCCCTTCTACACAGTATTCCTGGGCTGTGCTGGGCAAGAGTCAGCTCTGCGTAGCCCTGGTAATGATGACTTCACTGTGCTGAATGGCGGGACAGTCCAGGTAAAACCCCATGTCCACCTGCAGGGGAAAAGAAAGATGTTCTCTGTGCATGCCTAGATTGCTGTGAGCCACGGCCAACTTAACCCTTCCGGGGAGGGGTGGTAGCCCTCAGCTGCCCATAGCTGTGAGTATGAGTGCTTGTCTAAGTAAGGTAGTGCTTCCCCAACCCAGCAGGGGCGCTGGAGAGTCAGGCCCGTGGGACAAAGAGCTGCCTTGTGAGGAATCACCCAGAGCACTTCATCCCTCCGAGCCCCTCTCCTACCGCCCTTTCCTCCTTTCCTGTAGCATCCAGGGTAACCCCAAGTGAGGGCAGTTCCCACGCAGGACTCCCAGTCCCACGAGCCTCTAGGAAGGTGGACCTGAAGCACTTGGCCACACTTTTTTGTTTCTATTAATTTTTTGAATAGTTAATATGGCCACGTGGTTCAAATATAAAAAATATTAAAAAGTTATACAATAAGGCCGGGCACAGTGGCTCACACCTGTAATCCTAGCACTCTGGGAGGCTGAGGCGGGAGGATTGCTTGAAGCCAGGAGTTCCAGACCAGCCTGAGCAAGTGTGAGACCCTGTCTCTACAAAAAACAGAAAAATTAGCTGGGCGTGGTGACACCCGCCTGTAGTCCCAGCTACTCGAGAGGCGGAGGCAGGAGGATCACTTGAGCCCAGGAGTTTGAAGTTGCAGTGACCTATGATGATGCCACTGCACTCTACCCAGGGCAACAGAGCCAGACTCTGTCTCCAAAAAAAAACAATAAAGTTATGCAATAAATTATGTCTTGTTTGTTTTCATTTTCTAAAGCCCTCTCCACCCCTTGAAGAGAAGACACAGATAACCTCACTGTTGCCAGTTTCTTTCCTTCCAGAGTTTATATTATATACTCCTATATTACATATTTATTGATATTGTATATTTATATGTTACATATTTTGTACATATTCAGATATTTAAAAAAACCTTTTCCCCCGATTTCTTTTGCATAAGAACTAACATACTAGTCAGGTCTGTACCTTTCTTTTTGTGCTTAACAGTATATTACAGCAGTATATTACATCCTGCCTCCTTTCCACAGATCCACTGTTACTAGTTTCTTCTGTTTCCTCCCAGACTTATCTATGTATAGGAAAATATGAATATGTGGTCTTATTTCCTACCTTTTGCACAAAAGATGGAATGGTGCCTGGTGCATATTAAGTACTATGTAAGTGGGGTTTTTTTGTTTTGTTTTGTTTTGAGACAGAGTCTTGCTCTGTTGCCCGGGCTAGAGTGCTGTGGCGTCAGCCTAGCTCACAGCAACCTCAAACTCCTGGGCTCAAGCGATCCTCCCGCCTCAGCCTCCCAAGTAGCTGGGACTACAGGCATGCGCCACCATGCCTGGCTAATTTTTTTTCTATATATATTTTTAGCTGTCCAGATCATTTCTTTCTATTTTTAGTAGAGATGGGGTCTCGCTCTTGCTCAGGCTGGTCCTGAACTCCTGACTTTGAGCAATCCTCCCTCCTGAGCCTCCCAGAATGCTAGGATTACAGGCATGAGCCACTATGTTAAGTTGTTTTGTACCTTGATCTTTTCATTTAACAGTACGTATCAAAGATCTTTCCCTGTCAGTCCACAGACGGTGTCCTCATTCTCAGTTTTAGAGCTGCACAGTATCTCACCAGATGGATATGCTGTGGTGTATTCCAGCATGTTCCCCTGGTCCTCCACCATAAACGAACACTTAGATTATTTCCAAGTTTCCTTTTGCAATAGGCCCATCTGCATCTCTCCCCTAACCTTTAGCTCCTGTAGGTGAGATGGTATTGGGTGTGTTCCAGCCCTTTGCACATCTGGGTTAAGGGGTTTTTCTTCTTGCAGGAGAGGAAGGCATTGAAGATCTCCCCATCCAAACGTGTCTTACGAAGACGCAAGAGAGAATGGGTGGTCCCGCCGATATCTGTCTCTGAGAATGGCAAGGGTCCCTTCCCCCAGAAGCTGAACCAGGTAAGGCTGCCTTCTCCCTGGGAGTCACTGGAGGCTGCAGGCCCCACCCCAAGGCCAACAGGTGAGGTTTCTTGCTACTGAGCGCCGGGGCCTACAGAGCAAAGCGTCTCTCCCGTAGGAGCAAGTTCTAATAAGACAGTGCCCCTCCCCATGTCTCCGCAGAGGATTTTCTGCTGCAGTCATGAGATATCTGTCACTCTGTCAGCTGCCATTTTCTTTCACTTCCAGCTCAAATCTAATAAGGACAGAGGCACCAAGATTTTCTACAGCATCACGGGGCCCGGGGCAGACAGCCCCCCTGAGGGTGTCTTCACCATAGAGAAAGAGACTGGCTGGTTGTTGCTGAATAAGCCACTGGACCGGGAGAAGATTGCCAAGTATGAGGCAAGTAGCCTTCAGCATCTGCTGGAAACAGCCCCTCTGAAGTGGGGCTCCGGGGCCTTGGGCAGAGGTCAACACCAGGCTGACCCCGGACCTGTGCACCCACAGCTCTTTGGCCACGCTGTGTCGGAGAACGGTGCTTCAGTGGAGGAGCCCATGAACATCTCCATCATCGTGACAGACCAGAATGACCACAAGCCCAAGTTCACCCAGGATGTCTTCAGAGGGAGTGTCTTAGAGGGGGTACTGCCCGGTAAGCGGACTGAGGAAGGGACTGCTGGGGAGCTGCACTTCAGGCCCAGACCCTTAAGCGCTGGCAGATCCCACCACACCTGATTTCCTTGGCTGTGCATCGGATTACCTGGGATCTTCTTAAAGATCCGGATTCCCCACTCCACGCCAAAATTCCTAAATAAGAATGATCCCAGAATAGAGCTCTGCGATCTATATATTCGATAATTTCCCTGAGCTTCCAATGGTCAGCCAAGTTTGGGAACTACTAGCTTCAGAGCTGCAGAGACCTAGATTTGAATCTTGGCCTCTTTGCTGGCTGTGACCCTGGGCATATTCTTGACCCATGAGCCTCAATCCTAATATCTAAAAACAGGAATATCAACCTTGAAGAATCGTGAAGATTAGAAATAACATGTATACTCTTGTGCAATACAAAGCACCTAACATGGAGCTCTTCAGTGACTCTAGCTAGGAGGACAGCAGCAAAGGCTGGGAGGAGTTAGAACGTCGTTTGTGGAGAGTGGGGGTGGCAGGGGCCAGCAGGCGACACGGGAAGTGGGGGCATATCGATGGCCTCCTGTCAAAGACAGGTGCTGCAGGGGAGGGTTCTCCCTCTCTGAGTTTCGGAGAATCACAGAGAAGTGTGGGTTGGTTAGACCGATGATAGCAGAAATGAAGTACCAAAATAAAAATAGTGCATAAACAGAATGAAACTTTTCCCCCCTTTATATTCAGGAAGCTTTGAATTCGTCAATTCAGGCTGAAATAGTGCTTCAGAGCGTTCCTAGTTTCCTGTCTTGCTGCTCTGCTGTTTTGGCTTCTGTTCCCAAGGTTGCCTCGTGGTTGCTGCTGGGGCTCCGGCCATTGGAAAAACAAACCCCACACTTGTAAAAGCACCGTCCCCCAAGTTGTGTATCCCACTCATCAGAGTTTGTTCTCAGGGCCACAGCTGGCTGCAAGAGGGGATGAGAAATGGTCTTTGTCCTAGGTGGGCCTGTGCCCAGCCTAAAATGAGGATTGTGTTCTAAAAAAGGGCGGGGGGACAGAAAACAGGTACCAACTGGTGATCTCTGCCAAAGATCAGAAGGTGGATCCAAGCTGACAGGCAGGGCGGAGCCTCTCCAAGTCCCAGAAGGAGCCAAGGCTGGACCTGGAGCTGGGAGGGAAAGGTGCTCACCTCACCCTTTCTCCTCTCCAGGCACTTCTGTGATGCAGGTGACAGCCACGGACGAGGACGATGCCATCAACACCTACAACGGGGTGGTCGCGTACTCCATCCATAGCCAAGAACCGAGGGACCCGCACGAACTCATGTTCACCGTCCACCGGAGCACAGGCAGCATCAGTGTGGTCTCCAGCGGCCTGGACCGGGAGGTGAGCGGCCCCCAGGAGGGAAGTGCTGCCCACCCAGGCTGGGGCCTGGCTCTCAGAGCAGAAGCTCCTGTCCCTGTCCCCAAAGCCCAGGCAGAACCGTGGGACCCAGGTCAGCGGGGGTGGCTGCCGTTGTGCTCACAAGCTGCTGTCCCCCAGGCTGCCAGGCAATCTCCGTACGTCTCCTCTGAGGCCGAGGGGGCAGCTGCAAAGTGCAGACTTCTGAGGTTTTCTGGAGGTTTTCTCATTTCCTCTTGGAATGGCTCACTTAGTGTGCACATTGCCTAAACCTGTCCCTTGTGTGCTACAAAGCAGAATTAGCTCCACGAATATTGGAGTTGCCTCCTGTTTCCTAATTAACACCTTTGTCGGAATCCTCACTGGAAGTTCTCACCCCGGAACAGCCAGAGGTCGGGGCAGTGCCCGGCTTTCCCCAGGACAGGCCCAGGAGAACTGTCTGGACCCACGGGTGCCTCCCCAGCACCCCCCTCTGCTCCCCTTCCTTCTGGCGGTGGGCAGGGGTGGGCCAGGGAGTCAAGAGAACATTATGAGAGGGAGAAACACCTCCAGTCCACACCCGCCGAGGCTGTGCTTCCCAGAGCCCGGGTGAGGGGCCCCTCAGACAGAACTCACAGGGGCGTCCCTCCCCTCTCTTTCTCCCCAGAGGGTCCCTGAGTACACACTGACCATCCAGGCCACAGACATGGACGGGGATGGCTCCACCACCACGGCACTGGCAGTTGTGGAAATCCTCGACGCCAATGACAACGCTCCTGTGTTTGAACCCCAGAAGGTAATGCCCCGCCCTTCCTTCCTCCCTTGTCAGATAATTAAGGACTAAGGTTCTTCCTTTCTCTTGAAACTCTGGAACCAGCCTGCATTGCTTCAAGTCCCCGTCTCACCCCTTGCTAGCTGTGTGACCTTAGGTAAACCACCTAACTTCTCTGTGCACCATTTCCTAGCCTGTGAAAAGGAGGTAATACCTGCGGCATTGTTCTGAGTTTTAAGTAAATAATCTGTGTACATTTCTTAAACAATGCCTGGTAAGTAGGTACTTGATGTGAAAATATTTGTTGATATGAAAACTTCCTTGCCTCACCCCACACCTGCCTGCCTTCTCCCTGTGAATGCTTGAACCCCTAGTGGCAGAGGACTCAGTGCTAACCAAGGTGACAGTCCTCCTTCCATTTTTAGACAGCTCTGGCCACTGAACATATTTAGCTCGGGTTAAAGTTCTGCTCTGAGCAGCAGATTTCCCAGTCTTTGCCACCTGTCCCAGAACCTCCAGGAGAGTTCCTGGTCAGTGCCACCTTCCTGATACCTTTCTGATGTCGGCTAGATAGGTGCTACCCGTGGCAGGGCCTTGGGCACTCAGACCAGTGAGGTTCCTAAGTCAGGCCCAAGCGTGTGGGGACAGCTGCCCCTGGGTGGCTGAGCCTGGGGTGGTCTGTCTCAGCACCGATGCGGCTGATGCCCGTGTCATTCTGTGCCTGTGTGTGCTCTGAAAACCTGCTAAATGGGATGTGGTCCAGGAAAGGGTACAGGACGTGGGGCTCCCTGAAGTCGGATGGAGGATTCCCAGGTGCTGCAGAGAGGAACAGCCTCGCGGGACGGTCATTCTCTCTGCCCTGATTGCTCTGTGCTTCCCACACTGGCAGTATGAGGCCCGCGTGCCGGAGAACGCAGTGGGCCACGAGGTGCAGAGGCTGACAGTGACCGATCTGGATGCCCCCAACTCACCGGCGTGGCACGCCACCTACCGTATCGTGGGAGGTGACGACAGCGACCATTTTACCATCACCACCGACCCTGAGAGCAACCAGGGCATCTTGACAACCAGGAAGGTGAGTCAGTTTGGCCTTGAGACAAGGGCCATTCCTGGGGCAGCCAGGGGTCAGAGCCTGCAGTGAGCTATGATTGCGCCACTGCGCTCCGCCCGTGCAACAGAGTGAGACCCTGTCTCAAGAAAAAGGGGGGGAGGGGGAAGATCGGCCTAATCTTCACTATGAAGCATGGCCTAGTTTGAGAAGCAGCGTTTTATATAATGCTTTAAAGAGTATTTCAGATTCACTCTCCCATTTTTTTGCAAAAAATACGTTGTTATACATACCCTTTTACATTACGAAATGGAATTCATTTCTAATGTAGCTAACCTAACTCGTGATTTCTAGAAGAATAGAATGCCCTAACTGTAAAAGAAAAGGGAAATTTACAGGGAAAAAATTACTGCATTTAAAATATTTTGCTGTGTCAACTTTTGTGCACAACTACACTAGCAAAAGTCATGAAGTGGTCAGTTACCTGCATCTCTTGGTAGAATCATCCAAATGCGGTGGGTACTGTGTGTACCCGGTTACTCATGCTGCAAGCGGTCTTGATGTCTTTTCAGAACAGTGAATAAACAACTCTTGAGAAAGTCCTGAACAGATTGAATTACGAGCTCTCCTTAGAAGTCGCATTCCTAGAAAATTAAGTATATATTAAAAGCACACCCAAAACTTTATTGATGTGTAAAACATGTTCCAGACTCTAATTATAAACAGGGTTTTCACATCCATGAATGTATGAATGTCCAAGGGGATACTGGCAAGTCACGTAAGATCTGGGACAGTTCTGCGTGTCTGTGATGCTGTGGGACGTGGCATCCCTGTCCCAGCCTGTAAATGCCAGTGATATCCCCCAGCTATGATGACAACTACAAATGCCTCCACAGGTTTTTAAAACAGCCCTTAGGAGGTATCACCACCCCACTGGGAACCAGTGTTCTAGGGCTTACTAATCCAGTTACCTTTGGGATGATCTGAAGGTCCCATTAGATGTCCACCCAGAAAGCACAGGGGGCATTATGGGACAGGGAGGGGGCAGCATTGTTGCTGGTGGGGGCCTCAAGGCCCCAATATTGGGTCTTTCCTCTGATACCCACTGCACTGTGGGGGCCTCCTCTCACCATGGTGGTTCAGTCCTCCTTCCTCTTCTCCTAGGGCTTGGACTTTGAGGCCAGGAACCAGCACACCCTGTACGTTGCAGTGACCAACGAGGCTCCCTTTGTGGTGAAGCTGCCAACCTCCACGGCCACCGTAGTGGTCCATGTGGAGGATGTGAATGAGGCACCCACGTTTGTCCCACCCTCCAAGGTCATCGAGGTCCAGGAGGGCATCTCCAGCGGGGAGCCTGTGTGCGTCTACACTGCGCAGGACCCTGACAAGGAGGATCAGAAGATCAGGTACTCGGGAGCCGGCCTTAGTCGGCCAGACGCACTGGTGTAGTTCGATGGGTTGTTAATCATGGCCAGTATTTGTTGTCATTGCCACAAAGATGGTTAAATATTTTGGTTTTTTGAGATGAGGTCTCGCTCTATTGCTCAGGTTGGAGTGCAGTGGCGCCATCATAGCTCATAGCAACCTGAAACTCCTGGGCTCAAGCAGTTCTCCTGCTCAGTCTCCTGAGTAGCTGAGACTATAGGTGTGTGCCACCATGCCCAGCTAGTTTTTAAAATTTTTTGTAGGCTGGGTGCGGTGGCTCATGCCTGTAATCCTAGCACTCTGGGAGGCCGAGGCAGGTGGATTGTTTGAGCTCAGGAGTTTGAGACCAGCCTGAGCAAGAGTGAGACCCCATCTCTACTAAAAATAGAAAGAGATGATCTGGACAGCTAAAAATATATATAGAAAAAATTAGCCAGGCATGGTGGCGCATGCCTGTAGTCCCAGCTACTCGGGAGGCTGAGGCAGGAGGATCTCTCGAGCCCAGGAGTTTGAGGTTGCTGTGAGCTAGGCTGACGCCACGGCACTCTAGCCTGGGTAACAGAGTGAGACTCTGTCTCAAAAAAAAAAAAATTTTTTTTTTTTGTAGAGACAAGATCTTGCTATGTTGCCCAGGCTGGTCTCAACTCCTGCCCTCAAGTGATCCTCTCACCTCAGCCTCCCAAAGTGCTGGGATTATAGTCGTGAGCCACCTTGCCTGGCTGATGGTTAAATATTTTGAACGTCACCCCTGCATAGGACCTCTTTTTCCTACCCTCTTTGAGGCTGAAGACTCTAAGTAGGGGCTCAGGGAGTAGGTATTTCCTCCCTCTCACTTATCCCTGCCGGGCCCCCACCTGCTGCGTCAGGCTCCTGTCACAGGTGAGATGCAGTTTCCACGTGACTCTGCTCAGGAGCCCAGAGTCCATCTGCCAGTTGGTATGAGGAGGCCTTGAATGATGCCACCAGAATTCTAAGTATTCTGGGTGTGACTCTTCTCACCTTGTCCTCTCCAGCTACCATATCCTGAGAGACCCAGCCGGGTGGCTGGCCATGGACCCAGACAGCGGGCAGGTCACTGCTGCGGGCACCTTAGACCGCGAGGATGAGCAGTTTGTGAGGAACAACATCTACGAAGTCATCGTCTTGGCCACGGACAATGGTGAGAGCTTCCTCCCCGCCCTTTCACAAAGGCCACTTTTGGTTCCCAGGTCACATGACACAGCACGTCCCCTCCACCGGCAGACTGTGTCAGGGAGGTGTGTCTGCAGACCAGCCCAGAGGGTGAAAGGGGTCTTTCAGAGGAGTCTTTGAAAGACCAGTCCTCGGATTACTGGCCGTGATTCCAGTTTCCTTAAAACCCAAGATTTCGGAGATGTTCTGAAGAGTCCCCTTAGCCTGAGTTTTTGGTTCACTGCGCCCTGAATCGACTGTGAGCTTCCCCTTGTGATTGACAGATAGGGGCTGCCTAGAAAGTGCTGGGAGTGATTAGTGACGTCACACCGTGGTGGATGGGGTGGTTTTGCTTGAGAGGTGGTAAAACAACTGCAGGCAGGTGAGCTGTCACGGCGGGAGCGCAGGGACTGTGGTGGCTGTCAGGAGGAATGGCTGCGACTGTGCTGTGGTCAGTTAGGAATGAGAACGATGGCTTGACTGGCAAGTATGTGCTGCGTATTTAAGCCAATGCATGGAAGGTCTTGAGAGCTTAGAGGTGGGTGGTAAATAGGAGTCTCCCTGGGGCTGGTGGGGTCAGTCATGGGGAGCTTAGTGCTGATTCGTCACCTGACCAAGGGCAGGTGCTGAAAGGAGGTCGTGTGTCATTATGAACAGGGAGTCCTCCCACCACGGGCACGGGGACCCTTCTGCTAACGCTTATCGACGTCAACGACCACGGCCCAGTCCCCGAGCCCCGTCAGATCATGATCTGCAACCAAAGCCCTGTGCCCCAAGTGCTGAACATCACGGACAAGGACCTGTCCCCGCACACCTCCCCTTTCCAGGCCCAGCTCACACACGACTCGGACATCCACTGGACGGCAAAGGTCAATGAGAAAGGTAGCTAACTGCGTGGGGGCAGTGGGCAGGTGGCAGCTTTGCCGGTGGGCGTCTGCCCCATGCCAGGACCCTGCACCCGTTCCTGTCCAGCATCTTGTGGGTCACAGAAGTAACAGTCTCCTCAAGAGCCTCAACCACATGCTATGTATCAACCCAGTGTAAACCTTTGGAATTCCATAGGACCCCAAAGTGCCATTCTAGCCCAGTCACCTTTCTGTGCCGATGGAAAAACTGAAGCCCAGAAAGAGAAGGAGCTGCTCATCCCACAGCAACCTGCAAAGAGGCTACTGCCCTCTCACTCTTTCTCTCTCTCTCTGTCTCTCACACACACACATTTTACAGATGAGGAAACCATGGGTTACAGAAGTCTAAAGTCTAAATATCTGGCCAGAAGCGTTATGGCTAAGAAATGATGTCAGCAAGATTTTAATGCAGGCAGTCTGGCTTAGCATGATGCTCTACTGCCTACTATTTTTTGAACCCTGGTGGTATGCAAAATGCTTTTTCCGTTTTTCCTTGTTTAATATTTCTACCCAGCTCTGCAGTCAGTATTTTAATCCCCACTTACAGATGAGATGAGGCTTGGAGGGGTTAGATAGCACACCCAAGGGTGCAGAGTTAGGTAAGTAGTAAAAGTTGGAGCCAGGCTTTGCCTCCAGGGACCTGGCCCCGCACAGCCCTGCTCCCATCCGCCTCCTTGTCCTGCCTCTTTGCAATCCACCAGCTCAGAGCTTCCCAGCCTTCAGTGGTTCTTTTTCAGTTGTCATGAGAACTGGAGAAAGGTCTTACTGGCATTGAGTGGGTGAGGACCCAGGATGCAAGAGAAAGGTGGGTCTAGCCTCACGTGGCAATTAAGCCCTTGGAGAAGCACCGCCTTGCCCTGGTTTAAGGTGTTTCCCCATCCTTCTGGGACTGGGGTCCCCCAGAAGGGAAATGGGGCATCAGTACATTCAGATTCCTTCCAAAGAAACCAAATGCCCAGTTTCTGTCATTGCTGCGGAGGCCAGCCCAGAAAGGAGCAGGAGACCCCCTTCAGACACCCACGTGGTCTCATTTCTCTGACTTTTGTGATCTGGGCGTATCTGTCCAGCACCTTTCCCTTGAGGAGCCCAGGTTGGTCTCCTGTCACCCCCTTGTGGCCTACAAGCCACTTTTTTCCTCCCTGAACATACCTTGTGAGAACTTGAACTCTGGGGCCAGATTGCCTCCGTTTAAGACCTGACTCCTCCATGTACTAGCTTCGTGACTGTGGGCAAGTTACTGACCCTCACTGTGCCTCAGTTTCCTTATCTGTAGGATGGGGTCAATACTTGTACCTACTTCCATGGCATTATGGTGAAGATAAATACGTGAATACACAAAAAGCATCTTGTCTGGTGTGTCATTGCTCAGGAGATAGAGCAGCCAGCGTCCACACCATTACTCCAGCAACAGCCGCAGACCTGGCTCTGTCCGAGCGTGAGCATCGTGGCCAAATCCCAGTGTTATCAATGTCTGATAATAGTATCGATACCTGGTTCGTGGTTTTAATTTCATTTTTCTATTTGCCCTGGTCCTGCTGTCAGGGAAATTAATCCAGGCCCTTTGTGACCTCAGGCTAGTTACCTGACTCCCCGAGCCTCAACTTCTGCATTTGTAAAATGAGGATAATAGCAGTACCTGCCTCTTAGAGCTGTGGCCAGGATTAGGGCCTGGCAGAGAAGCCAGCCCTGTGGCACGGTAGGGATGTTTTGGTGACGCGCCCTGTGTTGGCCTCGGTCGTGGTAGACTGAACACTCAGTCCACAGAACCGCCCCTGCCTGCCAGTGCCGAGTGGGAATGGAGTCAGTTCTGCCTCTGGCCTCTTTACTAAGAGCAGCCAGTGAGGGTGCGGACCGTTTTAACTGAAAATGACCTGAGCTCAGTGCTGAAGTTGGCGGGCAAGCCTGGGGCGGGCGGGTTAGAAACTCAGGGGTTGTTTTTGGTTGCCCTGGTGACTGCACTACTGGCACACAGACGTGTGACCCTGCAACGTGGAGGGAAAATCTTGTGTGATGAGAAATGTCCCACCCAGGCTAACAGCTCCCCTCTTAAGAAAGGTCTACAATGAGGGCCTTTCTGCAAAGAGGCCCCGACCCTATATCCCTCTCCTGCAGACTCAGCCCTGTCCCCACTCTGGGGTCACCACAGTCTCCCCAGAGGTGCTGGCTGTGCAGGCTGCACCGGGCCCTGCTTCTGCTGTGGTTACCCTGCTGCCCCCGGGCCTGTGAAGGCCAGTTAGCCCGATGCCTGTTGCAGCCTCGTTTCTGGCATCCCTGACCTTGTGTGCAGTCACTAGAGCGGTGACAACGCAGGTTGCCATCCTGTCTGCTCTGTTTAACTCCGCCACCCACGAGGCCAAGTCATGTGCATTTGGATTTGTTAATAACTGAGTGCTCACTTGGAAATATAGGTGTTTCATATATTGAAATTCAGTCATATAGCTGAGGTGTAAATATTTATATTTATTATTGTAAGAGCACAAATAATTGATTTCTCTTTCCTAATAATTCTTTCCATGATGGTGAATTTTGCTTTAGCCAAATATCAATTTGTACCACTTGGCCAAAGTGTGCTTTTGGAACCTCTCTCGCTGTTGCCCCACACAAAGCCTGTGTCCTCAATGCCCCACACAAAGCCTGTGTCCTCAAGCCTTTGTCACAGCGTACTCAGTTCCCTCCGCTGAGTATCCCGTGGCTGATACGTGATCTGTCCACTCCAGGTGACACGGTGGCTTTATCCCTGAAGAAGTTCCTGAAGCAAGACACATATGACGTGCACCTGTCTCTGTCTGACCATGGCAACAAGGAGCAGGTGACAGTGATCAGCGCCACCGTGTGTGACTGCCACGGCCACGTGGACACCTGCTCCATACCCTGGAAGGGGGGTTTTATCCTCCCTGTCCTCGGGGCTGTCCTGGCTCTGCTACGTGAGTACCAGGCGCCCTCCCCTGAGGACAGGGGAGTTAAAATATCTGATTCTACCCTGAACTTCTGGGACTGAGGGGCCACCAATATTGCCCATCCATTCCTTAAACTCTTAATTCTAGGAGCATTATTCTGTCAGTAGATATTTGGTAGGGTGGGGGCAGGGGTCAGTAGATACTTCTGGAGCTTCTGGAATGTGCCAGGCTTTGGGGACACAGTGGTGAGCAAACAGACTTGGCCCTGCTGTTGGGTCATCTAGAGGCCTGAGCAGCGGTTCTGAAAGACCAACTGCATTAGCACTACCAGGAATCGGTTAGAAAGGCAAATTCTCAGGCCTCACTCCAGACCTACTGATTCACAAACCTTGGGATAGAGCCCAGGAATCTGTGTTTAACAAGCCCCTGGGGTGTTCGGTACATGGTAGAGTTCGGGAACCACTGGTCTAGTTGGCAGAAGTATCTAGTTAAAAACAAATTTCTTTGCTTTAAAGGTAGAACCTATCTCAGTTGCTTTTTCCATTCTGACTTGGTCCTTGCGTGGAAGACACACATGAATCAGATATAAATACAAAAGCAAGCTTTAATCAACATACTGTGCGCCAGGCCCTGCCTCAGGCACTGGGGCGCAGCACTTAGCACGGCCGGCCCTGCCCTCGTGGGGCTCACACTCCAGTGCGGGGGGAGGGGGGGGGGGCGGGCAGCAGACAGTCTGGCAGAGGAAACGGGTGTTGCCATGGAGAACAGGAAAGCAGGGGGGCAGGGATGGAGTGGTCGGTGAGGTAGGGGTCTGGGCAGGACAGGCCTTGTTGAGAGGGAATGTTCAGGTGAAGACCTGGGGTGGATGAGGAAGCAAGTTGTGCAGGGATCCAGGCAGCAAGTTCAGGAGCCCTGAGGCAGCTCTGTGCTTGGCGCGAGGGAGCAGCAATGGCTGGAGCGGGAAAAGCAAGAGGGAAAGGAGTAGGAAATGAGGTGAGAGACGCAATGGGCACGGCTGGTCACCACATTGGGCCTTGTGAGCCATTGTAAGGACTCTGGGTGAAACAGGCAGCATGGGAAGGTTTTGAGCAGAAGAGCGGTGGAATTTGACTTCAATTTTGCAAGGTTCTGGCTGGGCGTGGTGGCTCATGCCTGTAATCCTAGCACTCTGGGAGGCCAAGGGGGCAGATCGTTTGAGCTTGGGAATTCAAGATCAGCCTGAGGAAGAGCGAGACCCTCTCTCTACTAAAAAAATAGAAAGAAATATCTGGACAACTAAAAATACATAGAAAAAATTAGCCGGGCATGGTGGCGCTTGCCTGTAGTCCCAGCTACTCAGGAGGCTGAGGCAGGAGGATTGCTTGAGCCCGGAAGTTTGAGGTTGCTGTGAGCTAGGCTGACGCCACAGCACTCTAGCCTGGGCAACAGAGCGAGACTTTGTCTCAAAAAAAAAAAAAAAAATTGCAAGGTTCCTGCTGAACAGACTCTGGGGTGAGGGTGGAGACGGGAGACATTTAGGAGGCTGTTGCCATGATGCAGGGGTGGGAAGGTGACCGGCAGCTCAGACCAGGACGGCAGCATTGCGGTGGCGAGAGGGGTCCTGTGTCAAGGTAGAGGCAGTTCAGGTTGATCTGTGGCATGAGGGAAAGCACCCTCTGTGACGCCAGGGCTTTTGGCCTAAGCAAGTAGAAGCGTGGAGTCTCCATCTCCCAGCTGGGGAAGGACCGTGGGAAGAGAGCTGCCAGGCCAGTCCCGGTGGAGATGGCAGCGGGCAGTTAGACGCACAGGCCTCAGGCTCAGAGGAGTAGGATTTGTCTCTGGCACTCCCCAGACCCAGTGGAGAGGAGAGGAGAGGTTACAGCCTAGCACACAGGGGTGTACATCCTGGCCTCCTAAGGAAGCCTGGCTCTGTCTCGTCTGGCCAGAGAGAGACAGTGGTTCCATCAACAGGCAAAAAAGTAACGTTGTTAAGCAGTGTGGTGCATCCTCTTGCATTGAACTGCCTTAGACACAAGGCCAGAGGGTACCCTCTTTATTTAGTACGGGGCTAACTGGGTGTAGTCACGGCAGGGAAAGCAGCCGGTCCCCTCGTGTCCAAATAGCCTGCCAGCCTTTCAGACCGTGTGTCTAGAAGCCAGTCCCTCCCTTAAAATTCCAACATAGCATTTATACCTAAGTTCAAATGACCACTCCAGATCAAAGTTGCATTATCTTGCTTAAGGGTCAGTGCCACCCATGTGGGACGACAGCATCGTAGGTGGGGTAATGAAGTCAGAATATTTCTAGGCAGATGTGATGTTGAGCTGAGACCTGAAGGGTGAGAGCCGTGTTTATGCCAGAAAGTGCCGGGCGAGGAAAGGTTCCTCAGTGGAAACCGCTAGACCTTGGGGGCTATGGGGAGGCACAGGCCGGGCCCCCTCTTCAGTCTTGAGGAGGAGTTCGGGTCTCCCAGTGCAAGCAGAGGTAGTGTTGAGCTCTGGCTACTGAGCGGAGGGGTCTGAGTTAGGTGGGGCTCCGAGGGCTTGGGGGTCTAGGCCAGCTGTGTATCGTGCTCATCGACATCCCCCCGTTCCTCAGTGCTCCTGCTGGTGCTCCTCTTGTTGGTGAGAAAGAAGCGGAAGGTGAAGGAGCCCCTTCTACTCCCAGAAGATGACACCCGTGACAACGTCTTCTACTATGGCGAGGAAGGGGGTGGCGAAGAGGACCAGGTGGGGTACTGGGGCTCTGGGGGACGGAGTGGGTGCCCACAAGGCCACTGGCAGGGATGGTTGGGTCAACCAACTAACCGCACTAGCTGTGCCGACCAGGCCCTGGCGTGGGGTCTCCATGCAGGGTCGAGCCCTGGCGCCCCCCTTCTGGCCCGTGCATTGCTAGAGTCGCCTTGGCCCTAGGCAGGTTAACCTTCAGCCTGTGCTTAATTTGGGGAGGGCAGGGAGGGTGGAAACTAGGGCTTTCGGAAACCACCGACCTCATGTCTTCTAAGACCTACTTGGGAACCAGAGCCTCCACGGGCAGGGAGTGAGGTGCGATGTAAGTGGTAGGGAGGGAATCCTCCATCCCATGCTCACCTTCCTTTCCCCAAAGGACTACGACATCACCCAGCTCCACCGGGGGCTGGAGGCCAGGCCAGAGGTGGTTCTCCGCAACGACGTGGCACCAACCTTCATCCCCACACCCATGTACCGTCCTCGGCCAGCCAACCCAGACGAAATCGGCAACTTCATCATCGAGGTGAGGCGCAGCAGGCCAGCCTCGGGCACCCCTTTATTCAAGCCTCGCACCAGTAACACAGGGAACAAGTATGGGCTTGAGACTTGCATCCGGGTTCAAATCCTGACTCCACCAACCAGCTGTGCGACCTCTGGCATATTTGAGTAACTTCTGGGGTTCTGTTTCCTCCTCCAGAAAACCCTAACTTGCAGAATGCTTAAAAAACGATTAGGACTAGTTTATTCATTTATTCAACAAAAGTAGCAGCAGTTGTTAGAATGCTCGAGCCAAACCTGGGTTTGAATTTTTACAGATCCCAGTGATTCCAGTATGGAGCGAAGCTTGGGACCTCCTGCAGGTCACCTCGGGGACTGGCTGAGCCAGCGTCTAGCACGGTGCTAGTACAGGGCTTCCCAAACCTGCCCACACATGGGAATCCCCTGGGGAGCCCCAAAACCCACTGATGCCTCTGCCTCATGCCCAGAAGTTGTCATTTAATTGCTCAGGGTGCAGCCTGGGCTTCAGAATGTTTAAAAGATTGTCCAGATAATTTAAGTTTGGGAACTACTGACCTGGCGTGTCGCATTTATTAGGTAATGACAGCTATGTTTGCCAGGCACTGTTCTAGTAGTGTTTTATGTGTGTTTGCCTATGTTCATTTATTCCTGTAAAACTATGTGAAGTATCACCATTTTACAGACAAGCAGACAGAGGCATAGAAGAGTTAAGAGACTCACCCAAGGTCTCTAGCTGTGGAATCTGAGCTCTGGCTCAGCCCGTCTGACCGCACAGCCCTTGCCCTCAGCCACTGGCCTGTTCACTGAGCACTTGCTGTGTGCTCAGGTCCCTGTGCTACGTGCCCGATGTGGATTATTTCATTTCAACCTTCAAAACCTTGAAGGAGAGGCTGAGGCGGGAGGATCGCTTGAGCTCAGGAGTTCGAGACCAGCCTGAGCAAGAGCGAGACCCCGTCTCTACTAAAAATAGAAAGAAATTATTTGGACAATTAAAAATATATATAGAAAATATTAGCCGGGCCTGGTGGCGCATGCCTGTAGTCCCAGCTACTCGGGAGGCTGAGGCAGGAGGATCACTTGAGCCCAGGAGTTTGAGGTTGCTGTGAGCTAGGCTGACGCCACGGCATTCCAGCCTGGGCAACAGAGTGAGACTCTGTCTCAAAAAACAAAAAAAAAAAACAACTTGCAGGGAGGGGAGGTGGCCTCACAGCAAGCGGCCGAGCCATGGCTCCTAACCTGTTCTGTCCCGCAGAACCTGAAGGCAGCGAACACGGACCCCACAGCGCCGCCCTACGACTCCCTGCTGGTGTTCGACTACGAGGGCAGCGGCTCCGAGGCCGCCTCGCTCAGCTCCCTCACCTCCTCGGCCTCGGACCGGGACCAGGACTACGACTACCTGAGCGAGTGGGGCAGCCGCTTCAAGAAGCTGGCGGACATGTACGGCGGCGGCGAGGACGACTAGGCCGCCGGCCCTCGGGGCAGGGGACTGAACTGCGGGCCACAGCGGCGTCTCCCAGGGCTCTCCGTCCCCTCTTGCAGCCAAGGCCCCTGGAGCTGGTCGGGAAGCGGCTTTAGCAACTTGGAAGGGAGAGGCTGTGAGTCCTGGAGGGGAGGTTTCCGGGCCTTGCAGAGGGCACCATGTGGGCAGCTTGGCGTCGGCGCTGGAGCCTCTCGGCCTCGGTCAGGGTCGCCCCAGAGGCCAATTCCAGGAGTCTCTCGTCTGCCATTAAATGCTCAGCCGCGTGGCCTGGGCTGCTCTGACCCGTGACGGCTTCGTCTCTGGAATGGACCCTTCTCCTTAGAAAGAGGCCACCTCTTAGTACAACATGAATATTTTCAATGCTGATTTCAAAGAGTTAGAGGCGGGTCCTCAGCTGTCCTGTCGGGTCCCCCGGAGGCACAGCCATTGCTCTGATTCCAGGCCCCGAGACCTCCCACTCGGATGGATCGCTGCGTTTTTATACCGACCGTGTCTAGGTTGTCCTTTATTTTTTATTTTCCCCGTCGTGTGCTATAGATGAAGGGTGATGACAATCGTGTAAATGTACCGGGACTTTTTTATTAAAGGAACTTTTCCCAGAGGTGCCAGAGGAGTGAACTCTTTTTTTTTTTTTTTTTTTAACAGAGGCTTTGTTGGCATCTAACTCACATACCGTACCATTCGGCTATTTAAAGTGTACGATTCAGTGGTTTTTAGAATTTCCCAGGTTGTGCAAAGGGAGGAGGCTCTCTTAACCCTCCTGGCCTCACCGCAGCGTCCTGTGGATGGTAGAGGAAGCACAGGATTAGCTTCCATGCCCCGGCTCATGGTGGGGCTCAGGTGGACGGGAAACCTGCCCTCCTCCCTGCAAAGTCGGAGCTGCTCCTCTGTGTGAAAGAACCATTAACCTCCTCGCCCTTGGCCTGAGCCCCACCAGAGCCCAGGTGAGGTCTCTCCCGAAACAGTGGCTGCTCCCTCCCTGCAGTGCCGTATGTGACACCTGGTCATCAAAATCAAGCAAAACAGAAAATTAGAGAACCCAACTCAGGATCTCAGTGAAATCAGGACATTGCTGACAACACGAGAGCACGAACGCAGACATCAGGATGAAGAGGCAGCAGCGCTAGAACAACTCCATTAGTGTCTGTAGGCAGGGTACGGCGGTGCAGGGCTGTAATCCCAGCACTTTGGGAGGCAGGAAGATTGCTTAAGGCCAGGAGTTCAAGACCATTTGTGTCTTTGCTAATGTGAAGTTCAAGATTTTCTTTGCAATTAATCAAAAGAAAAGAATCTGAAGTGAAGCTGAAGGAACTGCTGGCGTTGAAATAAATGTTTACTTCCCACAAGAATGACTCATTCTGCAAAGCGCTGGAGCTCCCAGACAGACCCTGCGCCCACAGCATCACTTGCTGAATCAGACACTGGGTGGGGCCCTGCGGTGCTTCAACAAGCCCTCGGGGTGGCTGTGATGCACACTCAGGTTTGCTGCCCAGGATGAGGCTGAGGGTGCCCTGAATCCTCAGACCCTGGATAGGGGAAATCAAGGGAATTAAGTAGGATGAGAAAACTCACCTGGCCTTGGTCCCCAGTGCCATCTGACCAAAGCCACCTCCCTCTACTCCCACTGAGCTGCAGCCTGGGGTTCCTGCTGCTTTCGCTGATACGGGGCTGCGGGAGGATTAGGTGTCTCTCCCAGTAGACACCTGCCGACCCTTATCTTCCTCTCCCCCCAAGAAGCCTGAATAAAACAAGGAAACCCTATCTTTGGCTGAGGCTAATAATAAAAGCAAACAGCTCCTGCTCAGATTGGCTTTCCCCTGAGATTTTTGGAGGAAAAGCAGCCTTTCCTGGCCTAGCCTGGCCTGTGTGGATGGCTCTAGACTCCCCTGGCAGTGGAATCAGTCACCAGCCTCTGAGCGGTTTGGAAAGAAGGGCCTGGGCTCTGTGCTGGGGACGATGTGAAGTCACTCTCTGGCCCTGGGCCTGCTTCTCATCTGCAAGTGGAATCTTGGGACTCTGGTCTTTGGGGCCTGTAACAAGAAGTCAAGATATTTGCAGTGAGAAGTCACCAGTGCTGACCAGTCACAGTGGCTGTGACACAAGCCATATGGCCTGCCATACTAATAAGGACCGCCTGAATGTCTGACTTGCTAACCCTTCACGTGCAGTGCTGTGTGCCTCCCTCCAATGTTTGTTGCCTTGTGCGTTACATACACATTTTGCATCATACCTTTTCATAACAGGGCATATGGGACTGCCTTATTGTCCCCGACGCATCCAGCTTGGATGTGTTGTCATTTATTTACTCTCATCATCATCCATGGACATCAGTAATTCTAGTTTTTTGCCCTTAATGTCAAGCACCCTGGAACATCCACCTTTGCAGATGCTTCAAAGCCAGTTCCCCAATCTGCTGGAGGAACTGGTCTCGGTTGAGGTCAGGGCTGCCTGGAGTGGAGGGGTCAGTTTTGGACGACTGGCTGGTCCTGAAAGGACCCCTCGAGCTCATTCTGCTGCGTGATCTTTTTTCCCAGAATTATAAAAGCCAAAGTCCCAGAACCCAAGTCCAACAGAAAAGCTAATAAAAATGGAGCTTTGGTGGAAGAAGGGGTCGGGGGCACTCAGAGACTCTCTCTAGCCTCGTCTTCCCAGTGTCTCTTTATGACCCCAAACGGCAGAGCAGCTTGAAAATTGCCCTAATCCAGCCCTGTCGTTTCACAGATGGAAAAAGACAGAGGCTGTAAAGAGGTCACTCCCTTAGTCCCCTCCAGTGGGGACAGAGATGGGCCAGCGCCCAGGCCTCACTTCACACCTTGCTTTTTCCCTTGTCACTAACCCCAAAATCCTTTTTTCCTCCCAAAGGACTGTAGATAGGACCGTCTACCCAGGTGGGCTTTGCCCAGGCCCTGAGGAAGACTAAGGGGGCTGAGTCCTTCTCATTCCTGGAAGGTAGGTAAGGAGCGGAGGCCCCAGATTCCCAGCCCCCATGCCAGGCATGGATCTCCTTGCCCACCCGAGGCCCCCAAAGGGACACAGGGAGGAGGCCCAGCCAGGGAACTGCCAGGGGGTGGCCGATCAGGGAGGGGCCCTGAGGTCAGCCAGGCAGCGAGCCTGCCATTGAAAGGGTGGGGGCAGTCACCCCGGGAAGCCCCTGTCGGAGCCCACACCCTCTGCAGTTCCAGGCTCACTGGGGAACTCCACGGGGCCAACTCCCTTCAGACTAAAGGCAGAACCTACCTCCTGCCTCCCAAAATAATCCAGCAAGGAGGCATGGGGCAGGGCACAAGTTCAAATCCTGGCGCTTCCAAGCATGAGGGCTTGGACAAGTCCCTTAAACTCTCTGTGCCTCAGTCTTCTCATCTGTGAACTATGGGAGCAAATGAGTTAGTTAATACCTGGAACGGGCTCAGAAGGATGCCTGTCTACAAGCGCTACATACATGGTATTGTTGTCATCACTGCGATTGTGGTGGCTGAGGGGCTGGCAGGGCCAGCTATTGCTCCTTTGCCTCCCTATTCACACCCTGGGTGGAGACTGTGTTCCCCAGCAGGAGGAATTCCCAGAGATTCCCAGATTTCTGGGAACATTCATGATCAGGGTGGTTGCAGTTTCCCCAAAGGCCCAGCAGAGGGCGCCGTTCACCTGAACTGCAGCCACAGCGTGTCGCGCCTCCCGGGATAGGACAGTCGCACTAGCTGCCACGTGCCCTGTAAGGAACCGCCTGGGACGCTTTGCAGAAGGTAGCGGTGGTGGTGGTGGCAGCAGTAGCAGCTGTCAAATGTTTATTGCACTGGGACTGGCCATGCCCGTCACATAGGTGGAGGCGGTCACGACCGTGGGGAGAGAGCTTTTGTGGTTCCCTTTTTACAGGGAAATTGAGAGTCAGAGAGATTAATGGCCACATACAGCCGGGAAGCAACAGAGACAGTTTTGGGATCTAGGTCTCCTTGATCCCCAAGTACGGGCTCTTTTTACTGTTAGGATAAAAACCTCCAGCTCCAGATGGGGCCGGACAGGCAGGTAGGTGGTAGGGACACCTTCAGGTGTTACTTTCAGCCCTCCCCAAGGCAGAGGTGGCCCCCGACCCTGAGCCTCTGTGGCCCAGACACAGAAAAGCCACACAGCCTTCCCAGCCACTTCTGGTCTCCTCTTAAATATGTGGCCACCACCCTGTGGCTTTTTCATTCACTCGTCGAATGACTATTTACTGAGCATGAGTTCTGTGCTAGGCACTGTTCCAGGTGCTAGGGAGACAAATGCAGAAAACAGTTAAAAATCTCAGCCCTAACATACGGGGTCTCTGGGCAAAAATATGTGTAGGGCCCACGTACTGTATGTGTCAAGGCCATAAACTGCCCATAGATACTCTATGGGCACGGTGGCTCACACCTGTAATTCCAGCACTTTGGGAGGCCGAGGTGGAAGGATCACTTGAGGTCAGGAGTTTGAGACCAGCCTGGGCTGCAGAGTGAGACCCTGCCTCAAAAAAAAAAAAAAAAAAAGGTATACTATCTCCCTTATCTGGACAAGCCCATCTTCCAGTGATCTGGAAGGCCAAGTTGAAATCTGGATTCTTAGGCACAGAGTACTGGGCCAGAGCGTGGCCACATGGGGAGCGTTAGCCCCAGCCCCGAAGCAGTGGCCAGTCCTCTACGCACCCCAAGCTCCAGCTCCACAGGAGTCCTCCCGCACATGTCAGTGTGGCCCCCAGATCACATGTCCATGTTCCCTCCACTGACCCCCAAAAACAGCCTTCCATCGACCACCCCTTGGGCCTAGCAGGGCACAGCTGGGCGGTGCTGGCTGCCCTCGGGACAGACCTGGGGAAGGCCTGGGGCCGTTGGGGCCGGGAATGGTCTAGGGGGCAGGGAGGGGGGACACGTTTCCTTAGCCCCATGGGGAGGGGCAGAGGGGTGGACAGGGGTCCTCACTGGGAGACAGACCACAAACGAGGCAAAGCAGTAAAGCAGGTGGTGAGTAGTGGGTGCGTCTATGGAGGAGAATGGGGCTGCGGTGGGGCTCAGTCCTAGTAGCCAAGGGAGGCTTTGATGAGAAGGTGGCATTTGAGCAAAGACTGGAGGATATCGGGGAGCAAGTGTCAGGTACCACACCTAGGTCCAAGGAGCAGCAAGTGCAAAGGCCTCGAGGAGGGAGCCCTCTGGCCGGGTTCCCAGGGTCCCGCAGGGAGGCCAGCGTGGCTGCAGCAGAGTGAGGGAGAGAGTGTGGTTGGGGGTGAGGTCAGATAGGTAAGGAGCGGGGGCCCAGGTGCCCAGCCCGGGCTGGAGGCCGAGTTCAGGGCAAGGCCCCGTCCGGTCCCCACAGTCCTGGGAAAAGGCCTGACTCAGCTGCATGGGGCTGGCGAAACCTGACTCTTCCTCTGCGGCATTGCAGTCACTGAGGACCCAGCGGGCCTGCCTGGGCCTGCCGCAGCGGCAGAGCTGGTGGCAGGACCGGCAAGATTCCTCTCGCGGGGGCCCCAGGACTGACCTGGGAGCCTGTCAGTGGACCCCCCAGCATGGCGGAGCAGAGCCCTGGTTAAGAGCGCAGCCCCTGGAGGTCACAGACATGGGGGGACTCACCAGCGTGACCTCTCTAAAGGGCCACAGGAGGCCCTGAGGTGTCGCAAAGGCTCTCAGCGTCCAGCGCTGACCCTGACGTGCGGTGCGGGTTCAGGAAGCGGTCACTGCCAGCGTCACTGCCGTGGCTTTCATTAGGCCCCCAGTTGGGGGGGGCAGGGGCGCCGCCCGTCCCCTCCGCTGCCCCAGCATTCCCTGTGCCCACGGCCCAGCAAGCGGCAGGGGTGTGGCGGGCCTGGAGGGAATCTGAGAGGGGCGGGTGGGTCCGGAATGCCTGGCTCCGCTCCAGCCGCGCCTGTCCCTGCTGCCTTCCAGCAACCCAGGGCCGGCGGCGGGCAGGGCAGGGCAGGCCACTGTGTGTTACCCCGGGAACCTGACGACCAAGTCACCCCTGGATGACGATGCTAACTAATCACAAGAACGAAAATTCTTAGAGCTTCTATGAATTAAGCACTTACAATATGCTACAGTTTCACTCCAAGTCAAAACCAAATTTCCTCGGGGCCTTGTGCCCTCTGGATGTGTCCTGCCCTCCTCACCTACTTCAGGTAGCACCCAAATATCAGCTGGTCAAGACGCCATCTCTGATTGCCCTCCTTAGAATTGCACCCCTGCCCCGCCACGCACCGTGCCTTATTTTTTCCACTTCTCACCACACTGTACTTTCTTTTTTTTTTTTTTTTTTTTTTTGAGACAGAGTCTTACTCTGTTGCCCGGGCTAGAGTGTCATGGCATCAGCCTAGCTCACAGCAACCTCAAACTCCTGGGCTTAAGCGATCCTACTGCCTCAGCCTCCCGAGTAGCTGGGACTACAGGCATGCGCCACCATGCCCGGCTCATTTTTTTCTATATATATTTTTAGATGTCCATATAATTTGTTTCTATTTTTAGTAGAGACAGGGTCTTGCTCTTGCTCAGGCTGGTCTCGAACACCTGGCCTCGAGAGATCCTCCTGCTTCAGCCTCCCAAGGTGCTGAGATTACAGTCATTAAGCCACTGGCAAGGTCCCTTAATTTACTTAATTATTAAATTTAAATCTAGATAGCCACATGTGGCTAATAGCCACCCTATCGGACAACATAAGTCTAGAAGAATAGGAAAGAAAGTCACGGGAGTGGTTAAGGGTGGGGGAGAATGGATCTGAGATGGGGAGGGAGGCGAGGGGGGGCGTCTTGCACGGCCAGGAAGCAGAGACCAGCCGGGAAGATGGGCTGGGGGGGCGGCGGAGGGGCTGGCCACGCCGTGGTGGGCAGGGCTGCAGATTCCCCCACCCAGGCACTACCAGTATTTCAAAGGGATGATCCTTTGGGCTGGGGCTGTCCTGTGCACTGTAGGGTGTTTAGCAACCTCTCTGGCCTCTACTCATTGATGCCAGTAGCACCCCCAAGCCCAGTGGTGACAACCACAAATGTCTCCACCCATTGCCAAATGTCCCCAGGGAGCAAAACTGCCTCACTTTGAGAAGCTCTCAGCTAGGGTGGCCAACCTCAGACTAGCAGAGGGGAAGCCAGGACAGCCCTATTCCTAACGGGACAAGGGAGGAAATGGCCTTTCGGACCCCAGGGAGGGCTGGAGCCCTGGAGGAGGGTCCACGTGACAGGGTGCAGGACGCAGCACTGCCACAGAGCCTGGCAGGGAGGGAGCCGGGGAGTGATGCCCCACAGCCCCTTCTTCCTGCCAGCCACATCCAGATATGAGGGAGCTAGGGCAGCCCCTGGGCAGGGAGCAAGGTGGGGGAGAGGGGGCCTGGGGGCAGGGGCTTCACCAACAGGGTAGGCTGGAAGGAAGTGGCTGGATTCCTGGCTATTTGGGAGGATTCGCTGGCCGAGCAGACGTGGGCAGTGAGGGAGGAAGGAGTCAAGGACACGGTGCTCAGGTTTCCGGCCCAGGCGACTGGGCTGATGATGGTGCCATTTTCTGAAATGAAGGAGACAGGTCTGAGAAGGGCAGTGCCAGGTTCTTGGCACTTTGGACACTCGGAGGTGCCTGTGGCACACGGAGGTGGAGATGATCCGCTGCAGCAAGGTGACACCCAGGTGTGGCTGCTGGAGACCGGTCTGGGCTGCCCCCGGGTCGGGGACCGCACTGGTGCCAGCTTCCCACAGTCTCCACCCTGCCGCCCACCGCGGGGGCCACAAGAGGGAAGCTGCTGGCAGCGAGCGAGGAAGCAAGAGGAAGAGTGAAGGGGAAGTGGTGGCCCCACGGGAACTCACATCCTGAATTTCCTCTTCCTCACCTCCTCCTCCTCCCCGGGGGTTTCCCAGGGAGAGAAGCAAAAGCCGAGGGGGAGGCCTCAGTGGAGGGCACTGAGGGGCAGAGAGCAGGGGGGCCCTGCTGTGTCAGCGCCTGGCCACCAGATGGTGGGGGCCCAGCAGCAACAGAGCTCAGGACACAGGACCGGGGGTGCTGCTGGGCCAGCCCCGCGTGGAAGTTCCGAGAGAGCACCCTGCACCCCGCACCATCCCATGAAGCAACGAGTCCAGGGAGGTTTCAACGACAGCATCATCCATAAAGCTAGAATAATAATAACAATAATAATCATAACAGCCCCCTGTCTTAGGAGCCTTCTAGGCGCCTGGAAGTCTGCTCAGCACTGTCTTTCACCTGACTCCAGTCGGGTGGCCAGAGCCCCCTGATCTCTCCGAGGTGCAGATCCAGTAAGATTTCCCTGTGCCACATGGGAAGGAGGTGACGAGACCCGTTTGACAGACCAGGCAATTGGGGCTAAGCACGGTGGGGACCTTGGCTGAGATTCGAACTCTGGACCTGTCAATTCCAAGGTTCCCAAGCAGCCCCTCTGGCCCAGCGTAGCAGACAAGGCCTGTCTCGGACCAACCTCCCCTCCCCCTCCTGTGACCTCCCCTCCTTCCACCCCCCTTGCCCTCCCTCTCTGTGGAAATGAAGTCGAGATTGTTTTCAGTGGTGGGGGGGCCAGGGGGAAAAATTTTTAGAAAGAAAAGAAAAAAAAGATTGTTTCCAGTGGATTACACCTTATGACCCATGGAAAACATTTGAAAATGCTGACCTATCTCATGCATTGTTTCCACTAAGGAAAAACTATAAAATTAAATCACTTCACTTTTATAAGTCTCTCTCTCTTTTCCGCCTAATAATTCAATTGACCCTCCATAAAGGGGAAAAGTTCCCCAATCCTAATCAACAAGCCTGTCTCGTTGCTCTTGCTCTTGCTGGCTGCTGTAGGGGGCGGGTTTATTTTCCAGGGATATTAGCTCGACTCGTGAACCACCAGGGAGTAAGGTAAGGGTTTTGATTTCAAGTGTTTCAGAGATGCTTACAGACACTCCACCCTCCTCTTGGTGCCCACTTCCCCTGGCCTGGGCCAGACCCCCAGATTTCCTGCAGAGACAGTTGCAGGGGTCTCTGAGCTGTGCTCCCTCCCTCCGAGGACCCCTCCCCTGTCTGTGCCAGAGTGACCTTCCTGCAACACAGATCTCCTGCCCTTTCTCTGTTAAACGCTTCTGTTCCGTTCCCATGACCTACAAGATGAAGGCCAAGTGGCACGTCACCGGAAGCTCTTCGAATCTTGGCCTTAGTTGACCTTGTAGCCCTAGTTCCTGCCCGCCTGTCCCCTCTCCCCAGGTGCAGGCCACCCAGCCACACGGGGCAATCCACCCTTCCTGGGATATGGCTTCCGCTGCCCCACCTTTGCTAGCTCGCTTCCCCCTACCTGGGGTGCCCTTCCCGCCCACCCCATCCCTCCCTAAATCTGGCCGATTTTTATAAGCATTTCCTCTGCAAATTCTCCCACAACCCCGTGA